>NC_086319.1:120425526-120740526 GCF_036172605.1 Pelobates fuscus
CATTAATTTAAGGAATCTCTATATTGAGGATTCAGTCTCTCTATCCCAGGAGCTGAAGTGGCTGTAGTGATACCCTAGTACCACTGCATTCATTTTAATTAGATTAACATTGGCTGCACATAAAAGCCCGGTCAAAGTTTAAAACAGTGGTAGAAATAAAAGGAAGACATATGGAGGTCAAGTGAGTTGGCGTGAGAGGGACTGAGGTGGAGATCAGTTACATTTAGGAACCGGTTAAAACAAATTAACAATTCATCCAAAAATATATTCTGTATAAAGTCTTTTTAGTACTTGCAGACAAGACAATAGTACCTATTCATTTTAAAAGATAAACTGTTTGCATATTGTGTACAGTTTATACAGTAAAACTAAAGCAATGAATGCTACTTTTGTTCTAAGCCTTTAATTAAGATAAATTATGCCTGTGTTTTTTGTAGCAATTAAATAATCTGGCTGCAATAACAAGATAGATAATAACAAAGCCAATGTGAAATTTACAGACACAATCAAATCTCGGTGCACCATGATCTAAGTCATGCTAAGAAGAAAATAACCTTATCCATTTGTAGATGATCAAATTAATCAGTTTGTCCCCTTTTGTCTGCCTCTGACTTTACAGCAATGTGAGACATCTTTGTACAATTTAAATAGTCTGCAATAAATAAATCTAAAAGATGTACAATTAGTAGAAGTTTAGACTCCTCAATGCTTTGAAGATCGAAATTCCTCTTACTTGGAAGAAAAACTCTGTGTCATCCTTGGTGGTCGTGTTCCAACTTGTGGAGGACATATAGAGTTTCAAAGATCTGCCAGAGGATTATCCTCCAGCAAAGGAGAGGTATAACACTACATGGTTTTATTAGTTAGACTATATTTCTACAGAAGTCAGTTACATACTCCAGATCTATGAGTGATAATCTGGGATGCAATTCACAGGTCACAGGGAACTGAACAAACACTGTGTGGTTTATAAGACTGCTTGAAGCATATGATGTGGACATGTGGTTGGATGAACATTGGAGGCTTCTTTGAGCCCGGGTTTGGGTCCTACATGTCCATAGAGGCCTGTCCTTCTGGGGTAGTGTCATTGGCTGAACCACATTCTCCTTTACTTGTTTTGCTTCCTTTCTATTTTATCTTATTAACTATTGTAATTTTCTCATCAAATTGCTTGCTTTTATAATATACTCTCCTTTTCTTTTTCTTTCTTTCTTTCTTTCTTTCTTTCCTTCCTTACTTTCTTTCCCTCGTTCTCTCTTCCCCCATGGTTTATATATTGCTACCTACACCTACACCCTACATGTTATTTTCTTTTTTTTTCCCTATATACATAATGTAGTAAGAAATAGGAACCTGAATAAGTTTAAAAAAAAGGTTTTGAGAAGTAAAATAGATCCCAGTTGAATGATACACATTTGGTTGTCCAATATTTAACTCACCTATATAGTTAATATATAAAGGGTCTTTCTGGACCCACAACACCTAATTCTATATATCTGCCTACCATAAATCCTCATAGATTGTAAGCTCATTTAATCAGGGCCTACAAATATCCCTTTTCTATAATTGCAAAGCCCTACAGAATCTGTTGCCGCTATTTTAAAGGACCACTATAGTGCCAAGAAAACAAACTTGTTTTCCTGGCACTATAGTGCCCTGAGGGTGCCCCCACCCTTAGGGTCCCACTCCTGCCGGGCTGAAGGGGGAGGAAGGGGGTTAAAAACTCACCTTTCTCCAGTGACAGGCTCCCTCGGCGCTGGGGACTCTCCTCCCTCTTCTGATGTCATCGGCTGAATGCGCATGCACGGCAAGAGCCGCGCGCGCATTCAGCCAGTCCATATGAAAGCATTCTCAATAGAGATGTCCCGAATAGTTCGCTGGCGAATAGTTCCTGGCGAACATATGCGATGTTCGGTCCGCCCGTATTCATTATCATTGAGTAAACTTTGACCCTGTACCTCACAGTCAGCAGACACATTCCAGCCAATCAGCAGCAGACCCTCCCTCCCAGACCCTCCCACCTCCTGGACAGCATCCATTTTAGATTCATTCGGAAGCTGTATTCTTTTTTTTTTATTTTTTTTATCTCTTTATTTTTTTTTATCTTTTTTTTTTTATTCTTTATTTTTATTTTGGTTGTGCATAAAATAACATTGGGCTTGCACAGCTCCAACAGCTGTTGCAAGCATTTCTTTGACAGGCACTACAAACATAACATGGTATAGTGGGTACTCACAGCATTTTTATCTATATTTGCTTTGTTATCTGGTGCCGCACTCTAGCAGCCCATGAGGGCGTAAGATTAACCAGCTAGTGTCCCGTACAGGCATAAGACAGACAATACAGTATAGCTCGCTAGTTGCCCATGCGGGTGTAGGGAACAAACAGTAAGATATATCACTCTGGTAACTCATGTGATGTTAAAGGTAAGGCACAGTGATAATGCTCTCTGGTAACTAATGTGATGTTAAAGGGACACTCCAGGCACCCAGACCACTTCTGCTCATTGGAGTGGTCTGGGTGCCAACTCCCACTACTCTTAACCCTGCAAGTGTAATTATTGCAGTTTTTTTTATAAACTGCAATAATTACCTTGCAGGGTTTACTCCACCTCTAGTGGCTGTCTACTAGACAGCCACTAGAGGTCTCTTCCTGGTCCATAGCACAGGAAACCTGTGCTAGAGCATCGCTGGACGTCCTCACGCTGTGTGAGGAACTTCAGCGTCACTCAAATCCCCATAGGAAAGCATTTAAATTTGTTTTCAATGCTTTCCTATGGGGAGACCTAATTCGCATGCGCGGAATTGCCGCGCATGCGCATTAGGTCTCCTTGGCCGGTGGACGAGGTCAGTCTCGCCCGCCGGCCGACGGAGCCAGTAGGAGGAGCGGCGCGGAGGAGGTGACAGTGGCGAGGGACATCGCCGCTGCCTCAGGTAAGTGACTGAAGGGGTTTTCACCCCTTCAGTAACTGGAGATTGGTGGGTGGGAGGGAGAGGGACCCTCCAGTGCCAGGAAAATGAATCGTTTTCCTGGCACTGGAGTTTCCCTTTAATGATAAAGCACAGTGATAATGCTCTTTGGTAACTAATGTGATGTTAATGATAAAGCCCAGTGATAATGCTCTCTGGTAACTCATGTGAAGTTCAAGGTAAAGCACAGTGATAATGCTCTCTGGTAACTCATGTGAAGTTAAAGGTGAAGCACAGTGATAATGCTCTCTGGTAACTCATGTGAAGTTAAAGGTGAAGCACTGTGATAATGCTCTCTGGTAACTCATGTGGGGTTAAAAGTAGAACACAGTGACAATGCTCTCTGGTAACTCATGTGGGGTTAAAAGTAAAGCACAGTGATAATGCTCTCTGGTAACTCACGTGGGGTTAAAAGTAAAGCACAGTGACAATGCTCTCTGGTAACTCATGTGGGGTTAAAAGTAAAGCACAGTGATAATGCTCTCTGGTAATTTATGTGGGGTGAAAAGTAAAGCACAGTGACAATGCTCTCTGGTAACTCACGTGGAGTTAAAAGTAGAGCACAGTGGGAATGCTCCCTGGTAACTCCTGTGGTGATAGGATATACACATTGTTAGTAACTCTTGTGAGTTTAGGTTATGCCGTTAGCGGTTGATACATGGTTCCAGTAAACACATCTATAGTACATTTTAGCGACTCAATTAAAATTAGTGTAGGCACTCTGGGGAGACATGTAGGCAGTTCTTGTTGAGATGTATTAAACACTTTGGTAGCACACTGTAGCTGTTGCGGTCGCCGGCCCGCCGAGCCTCACGGTCGTGCCCGACCGGCACGACCGCTCCGACTACACGAGCTTACCTGCTCGTCGGCGAGCCGGGAACCGCGCACATAGTTCTTCCGGGCATCGCGCCCGGATCCAAGATGGCGCCGACCACGTGGTCGCGTCTATTACCAGCCCCGCCCCCGAGAATTATACCAACGTGTGCGTGACGTCACGACGTCAACGCACACGCACGTTTTGGGGTCAGAGGTCGCCCTCTTACCAATCATAGCCTAGAGAGGGGTATTTAAACCCCTAGCTTTCCCCATTACTTTGCCATGTCGTGGTTTCAGTTTCCTGGTTTCCTGAAAGTGATATTCTCGTGTTTCTGATTTCCTGGTATCCTGATCCTTGGCGTTTCCCTGGTTATTCTGATCTCTGGTTTCCCTGACTTGGCTTGTTTATCGGTATTGAGTATTTTCTGGCTTCCTTGACCTCGGCTTTCCCTTTGACCATTCTCTGTCTCTAGCGTATTAGTCCGGCCATTCTAAGGACCGGTTTACGCTCTTTCCTATTATTTTTCCTTTTCTTACTTATGTATATGTTTACATAGTTTCTGCGTGCTGGACCACATTACTAGTCGTGACATTACGACATGGCCATGGATCCTGCAGAACTATGCAAGCATATGATCGCATGTGAGAGTAGGGTGGAGGATATGGACCACAGGTTAGACCAATTTGCCCAGGCATTTCAGACCTTGCTCCAGAGGACTGCCTATTTAGAGGTTCCTCCGGTACAACCTGTGGTTCCGCCACCTGTAGTGGTTCCCGTACCACATAAACCACCATCCATAACCTTGTCACCGCCCCCACGCTATGGAGGGATTCTAAGGAATTCAGAGGTTTTTTAAACCAAATTGAATACCACTTTGAGGCCTCTCCAGGTTCATTCCCAACAGATAGATCTAAAATAGGCTATCTGATGAAACAATTATCTGGAAAAGCTTTGACCTGGGCTAACCCCTTATGGGAAAGTGGTGACGCAGTAGCTCGTGATTACAATACTTTTCTTACGGCTTTTAAAGCTACATTTGAACCCAAAGGCAGGGAGAAGAACGCTGCCAAAGCCCTTATGCGAATCAAGCAAGGCAGTCGTTCTGTAGCCGATTATGCTATAGAGTTCAGGACATTAGCGTTTGAGGTTGATTGGACCAATAGCGGTCTGGTGGCTGCTTTCTCTGAAGGTTTAGCTGAGAATATACAAGATGAGACTGCAGCTAGAGACCTTCCGGTTAGTCTAAATGAGTTTATTGCCTACATGATAGACATTGACAACCGGCTCAGAGAGAGAGAGAAAAACAAACAACGTAACAGACGCTCTAATTTGTCCATAGCTCCTCGTTTCTCTAACCCAGTGGTGAGTAGCCAGACGCCTCTTCCAGAACCAGAACCCATGCAATTGGGTAGTGCTAAACTCACTGAGGCAGAGAGACAACACAGACGTAACGAGGGGTTATGTATGTATTGTGGCAAGAAAGGGCATCTAAGGTCATCATGCCCGGTTCGGCCGGAAAACTTGCACACCTAAGGCACGTACGGGGACCGACCTTAGGTGTGATGTATATGTCCCCTAAATTGACTAAGAACCGTTTCCTTATCAAAGTAACCTTATCTTTCGAAAACACTACTATTCAATGTGAGGCTATGATTGACTCTGGGGCAGCGGAGAATTTCCTAGACAAGGAATTCTCTGCAAAACATCTCCTGCCCTTAAGACATAAAGAGAAACCTATAGCAGTCGAGGCCATTGATGGGAGGCCTCTTACCCAGCCTTTCATCACACACGAAACTCTGCCAATCACTGTTTCAGTGGGTGTTCTCCATTCTGAAGAAATGACCTTTCAAATTATCTCTTCACCTACAGTTCCGATAATACTCGGTTTCCCTTGGCTCCTTAAACACAATCCGCGTTTGGATTGGATTGAAGGAGAGATTGTGAGTTGGGGTGAGAGATGCAAAGATGTCTGCTTTAAACAAATCCCACAACCTATTGGCACCATTAATGTTCCTGTTACACCTCCCTTGACCACACAAATTCCACAACAGTATATGGATTTGAAAGAGGTATTTAACAAGGTCCAGTCAGAAGGGTTACCTCCTCATAGACCTTATGACTGTACCATAAACTTATTACCAGGGACTATGCCTCCCAAGGGAGGAATCTATGCCTTGTCCCCCCAGGAAAATCTTTGTTTAGAGGAATACATTAAGGAGGCTCTCAGAAAGGGTCATATCCGTAGGTCCTCCTCACCAGCCGGGGCTGGATTCTTCTTTGTCTCTAAAAAAGAAGGAGACCTACGCCCTTGTATTGATTATAGGGGTTTGAATAGGATTACCATTAAAAACGCCTACCCTATTCCCCTTATATCAGAACTATTCGACAGATTGAAGGGAGCTCGAGTCTTTACCAAGCTCGATCTCCGAAGTGCATACAATCTAGTCAGGATTAAGGACGGTCACGAATGGAAGACCGCATTTAACACAAGAATGGGACATTACGAATACCTGGTTATGCCGTTTGGATTATGTAACGCTCCAGCGGTATTCCAGGATTTTATTAACGATGTCCTAAGAGAGTACCTTCACATGTTCGTTCTAGTGTATTTGGACGACATTCTCATCTATTCCCCAAACCTAGAGACACATCACGAACATGTGAGAATTGTACTGAAAACCCTGTTACAAAACGGCCTTTACTGTAAACTGGAGAAATGCCAGTTTGACCAAACGGAGATACAATTCCTTGGATACGTTATATCTCCGTCTGGTTTCCAGATGGATCCTCGTAAACTGGAGGCAGTCTTACAGTGGCCATTACCCAAGGGCCTTAAAGCTACTCAACGCTTTATAGGTTTTGCGAATTACTACCGCAAATTCATAAGGGGATTTTCCTCCGTGATTTCCCCTATAACCAATTTAACAAAAAAAGGAACAAATTGTATATCTTGGCCCAAAGAAGCAAGAGAGGCATTTGAACAATTAAAATTTTTATTTTCCTCAGCACCTGTCCTGACTCATCCTGATCCATCCAAACCATTTATCCTAGAGGTGGATGCATCAGAAACAGGAGTTGGAGCCATTCTGTCTCAAAGAGAGAGTCCTGATACGCCTTTACATCCCTGTGGATTTTACTCTCGCAAACTCACACCTGCAGAGAGGAATTACGACATAGGGAATAGGGAACTTTTGGCCATTGTACTTGCCCTTAAGGAATGGAGGCATCTCTTAGAAGGTTCCAAAGAGCCACTTTTGATCTTTACTGATCATAAGAATTTGGCTTATATTGGGGACGCTAAGAGACTGTCCTCTCGTCAGGCTAGGTGGTCATTGTTTCTCTCCCGATTCAATTTCGTAATTACGTACCGGCCTGGTACTAAAAACATCAAGGCAGATGCACTTTCTCGGCAGTTTGAGACAGATGAAGTACCAGAACAGGAGATATATCCTATTGTACCTCCTGAATGCCTCATTGCCACTACTGTTTCAGAAGTGTCTTCTCCACTCTTCTGTGCCATAATAGCAGATCAAACTCAGGCACCTGTGGGAAAACCTCCGGACAAACTATATGTGTCACCTCAGTTTCAAAAGAAGATACTAGATTTGTTCCATGACAACCTTACAGCGGGCCATCCTGGAGTCCATAAAACTCTCTCAGCCGTCTCCAGGAGATTTTGGTGGCCTGCTCTCAGAAACGACATCAAAGATTATGTTGGGGCATGTCAAATATGTGCAGTTTCTAAAGTTCCTCCTAGATCACCTCCTGGACTGTTACAACCACTGCCCATACCTAATGCTCCATGGACCCATTTAGCCATGGATTTTATTGTGGATCTACCCAGTTCAAACGGGTTTAATACAGTCCTTATGGTTATTGATAGATTCACGAAGATGGCACATTTCATCCCACTTAAGAAATTACCATCTGCTCAAGATCTTGTTCAAATATTCTTGAGAGAGATCTTTCGGTTGCACGGTGTACCCAAAAACATAGTATCTGACAGAGGTACCCAGTTTGTTTCTAGGTTTTGGCGTTCCTTTTGCAAACAATTGGGCATCGTACTCTCCTTTTCATCAGCATATCACCCTCAAACAAATGGAGCAGCAGAGAGGGCGAATCAGTCTTTAGAAGCCTATTTACGTTGCTTTATAAATGCCAATCAATCTAACTGGTATGAGCTCTTACCCATGGCTGAGTTCGCCAGAAACAACGCCACTCATGAATCTTCTAATCACAGTCCATTCTTTGTTAATCAGGGTTATCACCCCGCTGTTTTACCTTCTGCATTCTCAGACACAGAAATCCCCGCTTTGGACACCCGTTTAGAATCGATTCATGATACCTGGGATTCCGTCCATTCAGCTCTGCAAAAAGCCTCATTCCGAGCAAAGGTCCAAGCTGACAAGAAACGGGGCGCTAATCCTGTCTATCTTCCAGGTGACAGGGTGTGGCTCTCCACGAGACATATCAAGCTTAAGGTCCCATCCATGAAATTTGCCCCTCGGTACATTGGTCCTTTTCGAGTTACCCAACGTATTAATCCAGTGACCTATTCTTTGGCACTACCGGCTCATATGAGAATAGCGAATACTTTCCATGTGTCTCTGCTCAAGCCCCTTACTTGCAATCGCTACACCAGGGTATCCACTCCTCCTCCGCCCTTGGTAGTGGGTGATCAAGAAGAATACGAAGTCCATTCTATCATGGACTCCAAATTATCCAGAGGTGTCTTGTCCTATCTCGTTGACTGGAAGGGTTATGGTCCCGAGGAACGTTGTTGGGTTCCTGCTGACCGGGTCCATGCGCCCCGTCTTATCCGGTCGTTTCACAACCGCTTTCCTCTTAAGCCGGGTCCTTCCCGCCCGGTGCGCGGTCTTCGAGTGGGGGGTACTGTTGCGGTCGCCGGCCCGCCGAGCCTCACGGTCGTGCCCGACCGGCACGACCGCTCCGACTACACGAGCTTACCTGCTCGTCGGCGAGCCGGGAACCGCGCACATAGTTCTTCCGGGCATCGCGCCCGGATCCAAGATGGCGCCGACCACGTGGTCGCGTCTATTACCAGCCCCGCCCCCGAGAATTATACCAACGTGTGCGTGACGTCACGACGTCAACGCACACGCACGTTTTGGGGTCAGAGGTCGCCCTCTGACCAATCATAGCCTAGAGAGGGGTATTTAAACCCCTAGCTTTCCCCATTACTTTGCCATGTCGTGGTTTCAGTTTCCTGGTTTCCTGAAAGTGATATTCTCGTGTTTCTGATTTCCTGGTATCCTGATCCTTGGCGTTTCCCTGGTTATTCTGATCTCTGGTTTCCCTGACTTGGCTTGTTTATCGGTATTGAGTATTTTCTGGCTTCCTTGACCTCGGCTTTCCCTTTGACCATTCTCTGTCTCTAGCGTATTAGTCCGGCCATTCTAAGGACCGGTTTACGCTCTTTCCTATTATTTTTCCTTTTCTTACTTATGTATATGTTTACATAGTTTCTGCGTGCTGGACCACATTACTAGTCGTGACAGTAGCGTCTCATGGAAAGTCAAAACAACGTAAGCACTTTAGTGGTGTGCGTTAGCCCCTCAAGTGAGTTGTTTACATGCGCAGGGCTCGCGGGCTGCACTCACGGGGTAGTGGCTGGCTGCTCATTGGAACATGTGAGCAGTTTATACGAAGATAATATTATATATTATAATTATATATTATAGGAATAGTACTACTTAACACACCTTATAATAACGCAGAGAGAGGCAACACAGAGAGAGTAGTCTGAAGAAGAGGAGTCAGAGGAGGAAGGTGGCTTTGAGGAGGTGGAAGACCAAACACAGCAGGCGTCCCAGGGGGCTTGTTGTCACCTTTCTGGGACCCTTGGTGTTGTACGTGGCTGGGTGGAGGAAGAGACCTTCAATGACATCAGTGAGGCCAAGGAACGGGACATGGCTAGCTGGGTATCCAACCTTGTGCAAATGGGGAGTTTGCGGTTGTGCAAATGGACTGTTTGCGGTTGTTTGCGGTGCGTTAAACAGGGAATTTGGTCTGTCACTGTGAAGCGGGCGTAACCCTTACACTACCTGATCGATACAACATCATACCTGATGTTTTAAAGCATGTTATTCCAAACAATTTAGGAATGTTAGGTGATTTATGCCCTTTATGGATTAAAACCAGACTCTGCATCAACTATGTAATTTTCCATGGGAGTTTTGCCATGGATCCCCCTCCGGCATGCCACAGTCCAGGTGTTAGTCCCCTTGAAACAACTTTTCCATCACTATTGTGGCCAGAAAGAGTCCCTGTGGGTTTTAAAATTCGCCTGCCTATTGAAGTCTATGGCGGTTCACCCATTCGCGAACATTTGCGGAAATTCGCGTTCGCCATTCGCAAACAGAAAATTTTATGTTCGCGACATCTCTAATTCTCAATGCTTTCCTATGGACACTGGCGTCTCCTCACTGTGAAAATCACAGTGAGAAGCGCGGAAGCGCCTCTAGCGGCTGTCAATGAGACAGCCACTAGAGGCTGGATTAACCCTAATGTAAACATAGCAGTTTCTCTGAAACTGCTATGTTTACAGCAGAAAGGGTTAATCCTAGATGGACCTGGCACCCAGATCACTTCATTAAGCTGAAGTGGTCTGGTTGCCTATTGTGGTCCTTTAATGATAATAACAGTGCACACTTATTCCCTTATAAAGGGGTACACTGTTATTCTGCCCCCCTTTCAGGCTCTAAAAAGCATTTGTATGCCCAGTAATCAGCATATAATATCATCTACACTGTGACTTCATCACATTATCAATAATATTTTGAATTTGTAGCCCTCATCACTATAACGGTCTTACTCACCCTAGCCTCAACTTAATATTTTTGAATAAACTTTTCAAATGATTTCATATTTTGTAATATATCAATATATTTTTTTTATATTTTAACATTTTGAAAAAATCATATTAAAAGTTTATCCAAAAATATTAAATCAAGGCCTGTATTACATATTGCTCGATAGTTAGGAAAGCTTTCAATCAAGTGTCACTATTCAAGATCAGTTCAATTAAAGTTTGAAATCCATTTTTCAATTACACTCCACTACAAATATTTTATACAATTCTGTTCATGTATACCCTTCTCCAGTTCCAATGCAAACTATTTAAAAACAGGCAGACATTCTACATTTTGTCAGATTGTTCAATATTGTAAGGAAAAAGTATATCTAATTATCTCAGACGCAAATTGGTAGTTTTATTATCAACAAAGTTAAAAAATATCATATTTTGATTATAATAACACTATGCTACTAGGCAAAATGTTCCTGGAGTCTTTCATCATAGGATTAGACTGTATTACTTTTAATTTTGTTCTAATAATCTTTTAACATGATTCATTCCTAATGAATCACATGTTTTACACCCTTCAATTGAGTGCTTTTCTTGACTAAAGTACTTTCAGAATAGCCTTTTAAGCAAGAAATGGTTTTGCTATCATCTTATCTGACTTCTTCTGTCAAGGAAAGCCATCTACTCACTTTGAACATAGTCCAACTGTTGACTTGACATAGTATGACAGACTATAATACCTTAAAGCTGTAGTAAAGGAGAAGCAGACCTAACATTTTCTATGCATTTCTGACTATGCTGATTAATTTACAGAACCTATATTTCCAAATGTTTATCAGCTACCTGGTTCTGCATCAGAGGTCTCTTAGAAATGTCCATGATTGTACTTTTGCATTATTTGGTGTCACCCACTATTTTGTATAATTGCTCAGATATGCAAATGCTGCAACCCTTCACCACTTGAGTTTATGGTTTTTAGCCAGTTCAAGATGGAGGCATTTTAGGGCAGAGCAGCCTTTACTTAACTGAGAGGGTAGTGGATGAATGGAATAGCCCTCCAGCTGATGTGGTAGAGGTTAACACAGCGAGGGAGTTTAAACATGCGTGGGATAGGCATTAGGCTATCCTAGATGTAAGATAAGGCCAGGGACTAATGAAAGTATTAGAAATTAGGCAGACAAGATCGGCCGAATGGTTCTTATCTACAATCACATTCTATGTTTCTATGTCTATACAATATTATGAAAATGTAATTGTAGTACATCCTGCTATTTTTTTCTCTGAGTGAGAGGAATAATAACCAGGAAAATAAAGCAAAATTTTCTATCTTTAATGTGGAATAACATTTTCAATGAGATTTCACGTTATATTTTCCATCTCCTGTACGATTATTCTACACGACAGCACTTTCAGAAGACAGCTCTAACATATAATAAAACTCTGTCAACCAAACTCATTATAACAACACAAAATAGCACACTGTCCCACAGCTCTGCAGTCTGTGAATCCCACAAGGAACAGTGCAAGTGACTAACACTTGAAATTGTTTACCTGGGTTATCAAGGTCAGATAGTTTGGGGCAAGCTGCTTGTTTCGTGGTGCCCTCCCTCAAATTATGAAGGAAGAATAGTGGAAAAAGCAATCCCATACTTGAGCACTCTTTCTGTGTTAGACATATCTGGAGACTGATTGAATTTCTGACAGTGGAAATGTATACAGTTTCTTTCATTCCACCTTTCCAGACTGGTTTTGTTGTCTAAATCTCTGGGTGGCTCTCGATTTGACTTATAACTTTCCACTACGTTTTAGAAGAAGGAGAAAAAAAAAAAAAAAAAAAGAACGAAAAAGTACTATAAATGTAAATGTAAAATATACAGCACATTCTGTCTTTTTTGAAATTGTTGGTGTGAAATAACCCAACAGTTCTTTATTTAAACAAGGTCTGCTTCAACCTTGATTGACTTGCAATAAATTGCCTGCTATGAGAGGCAAAAGGACTTGGATAGAAAAATGGCAATCAGTACCAAATGTTTCACATGTATGATTGACAGGTACCGGAGATGTGCTGGAGTAAGATAAATTGGCCAAAGTGGCCCATCCTGACAGCTTGTGAGATGGGAAATTGTTCTAGTTAATTTGCAACTAAGTCCTTGTCATTTATGGTCAAGAATCAACTAATTTTGTAAACAAAATTAAGATTTGCTTCTGACATTTTGATACGTCTGTTGTCAGGCATAATTATTATAATAAAATGAGAGTTTAGGAGATTTCTTATTACAAATGCAAATTGAAATCAACTCTCTGTAAGACTCTATTTTATGTCATGGAACATGAACAACCTATTCATTTCAAAACAATATTCTATCCATGGACTGCAGGCTCTTCATTAGCATATTTTTCATATCTGACTTTGATTTTATGTTTGCATATGTTTGATATGTGGACTTTGGCAAGGATTTTGGCAGTGGCTTGCCTTCTTTGTTAATCCGTATAAATAAACACATTTATTTTTTCTTCATGAAAACATATGCTTATTTTACAAGGTATGTGTGCACATGAATATCTGTATTAACTTCATAAAAAATGTTTTGTTTTGTTTTTGTTCTACAAATCTAAACATTAGAAATAAGCAAATTCAGATCACAGAAATTGTACAGTTGAGCTAAATAAAAGCAGTTGAGCTAAATAAAAGCAGTAGTGCTAGGCACGGTTAGGTACACAGCAGAGGTATAACGTACCTCAGAACTTACCAGGAAATAACATTTTGCCTCTCCCCCTTTTATAAAGATTTTTTTTGTACATAATAAAAGAAATGTACAAAAGCTGTGATAAAAATAATTCAGACTTTTTTTGAAGCAGTTAACTCCTTCCATCCTACAAATGTGCACACGTGATACCAAGCAATATTAACTGAAATGAATCCCATTAAAGAAACATTTACCACCCACTTTGCTCAAGCACTGGTATTTGCCCTGTAGAAAAACAAATCTCTCTGCCTGGTGTCCATTGGATCCCTCTGTATCAGTGCAGAGGAATGTTGAATGGTAGCCCCACTTTCTTCTTTTGCAGCCAAACTTTATTGATCTGTTTTAGCAGCAAAAGGATGGGGGATGAACACACAGAATAGTTGAAGCCTGCAAAGTTGCCTTGTGATTTTAGATGCCATTTTATTTTTATTACAGTGGCAATTTTGGAAGAAAATATTTTCCCAGCGATACTATCAAGTTCCTGACAAAAACCTACAAGTACTACAATGACAATTGTATTTATCTATTGTAATCACAGCTGCTGTGTGTGGCAAGCATGTGGTGTCTCTATACTGATAAATAAGGGATACCACTGGCTCTCTGATATATTTACTCTCTTTAATATAAAGGATACATCAAGAATATTACATATTAAAAAAGCATGTGAAATTACATTTATAGCGATCAATACGTACAATTTATATATTTTGTCCATGTTTATGTGCTATCTCTTTTTTAAATAAATCAATTTCATAATTACATTATAATTACACAATATTTTTTCAAATTAGTGACCAAATAATGAACAATGGTATTTGGGATCAATTTTCTTTTTGATTTGATAGATATTGTTTGTTGTGTCTTTTACACTAAATACTATTGTGGTTTATTTATAGTTCCTCCAATACCAAATTGTATATCTAATATTATCAACTTTATGATTAGGAAATATACAAATCACTTAACATGCAACTTTATTAATTACCACACTATACCTTATATTTCGCCTGAGTTCTTTGGTTTCTATGTAGAGATTTTTTTTATAAATCATAAAATTATTAGCAATATTAAAAAAACTCTGTAATTTTAAAACACATCTATTAATAATTTATTCACACTATCAAGTCAATTACAATCAGTCATGATTTTATCTAGTGACATCAGATTAAGATTAAGGTAATAAATTGTACAATGCATGACAAAGCAAATATCACAGTATCCCATGTCATGTACCACACCCGACCTTCAAAGGAATAGATCCAGTACCATAAAGGTAGACCAAAGGCATACCAAAAAAAATTAAATCTACGATTGTATACGGTTTGTTACTTAGGCTGAAGACAATATTTAGGCAGATACTATATCCACTTCCCTTAGAAGTCAATAGTCCCAAATCATGATTAATCTCTTGAATTTGATTAACTCCAATAGACAATATTAATTGCGGATATCAATTTATCAACAGATCTGATAAATTGGATGTAACAATCGGTTTTCATCCAATTGAAGTCACACAAAACGCAATCATTTATTTATAACAAATAAAAAAGTCTTTATATATGATACAGTTCTACACCTTGATAGAAATAATAACAGGTAATATCGGTATGTCAAATTACCGATCACTGTATTAGCTTTAACCCCTTAAGGACCAAACTTCTGAAATAAAAGGGAATCATGACATGTCAGACACGTCATGTTTCCTTAAGGGGTTAATTGTACTTTTAATGAATTAATTGTCAAAGGGCAGTTAATCACAATTTCACACAGGAATATGGTCAGTGAAATATGTCTATTGGTTTAGGATTAACCCAATGTATTTGAATCAGTTGATATCCATCCATTTATTTTAGCTTGTTTGTAATTATTTGATCATTTATATCTAGATATTTCATATGAGATTATCTCTATACCAGATACTTGTAAGGGATAGTACTGACATATTGCATAATATTATTTATCATATAGCTAGTGTTTTCCCAGTGGTGGTAGGTAACATACTATATTTACTTAAATGTAAATAAATATAAATAAAGGTACACTATAGGCACCCAGGCTACTTCAGCTTATTGAAGTGGTCTTGGTGCAGTGTTCCAGTCCTGCTTAGTCCTTTTTGAGAAATTGCAATAATTACATTGCAGTTAAAAGACTGCCTGTAGTGGCTGTCAATCACAGGCACTTCCTGGTGGCTAGGCGATCTTTGGTTGCCTAACTGATGCTGGACATCCTTACGCTCTGCATGTGGCTATCCTGCATCAGTAAAATCCAAACAGGAAAAGAAAGCTTTAAAGCAATGCTTTCTTATCGGCACTGGAATCGGGTGAGGGCACAATGGGTTTTTTAACCCTTTCAAAGATGGGGGGGCATGGGGGAGGGGGGAAGAGGGAACTATTTATATATAGTTAGGCAACTATTTCATATATAATGTACATGAAATAGATACCTAAACTCTAGACAGTTTATATTTTACAGTCAGTCAACATGTTTAACTTTTCTTATGATAGTCTTTCTCATTAAGATCGCTTCTTTGAAATTGAGATATGATTAAAATAAAAATATGTGATTACTGTTCCAATAAAAATACGTTATTACTTTAGTAGCGCTTTCCTTTAACTGAAAGAAAAAAAGCGACTTAGCAGGGCTTTGACAAACAATGGTTTTGAAAACAAACTAAAATCTGTGTTTGATCTTCGTTACATTGTGCCTTAGTTCAATGAATTATAGAGATCATACAGATTTTTCTGCATGAGGAAATGCTCCAAGAGTGTTACGTTCATAGTCCTTGAAAGATTAAATAGCTTGAAAAAGAAACAGTCAGTATGTACAGGGCTGCGTGTTTTCATATATTCTGCTTGAAATGTGAAAGTTACTCTTCTATAACTAGCCTGCTGGTTATCCGTAGGAAGTCATTCACTAATTGTAATGTATTTTGTAGCAGGTAATACTATAAATGCTGCAAAAACAGGCAACATTATAAAAAGCAAATGTTCAGAACGCATTTGTAGAGAAATGGACTTTTCCCAGTGGAAATTTCTGTGTCGCTACTTAGAAATGAGGTTGACTGGAGTAGGTCAAAGCTTTACTTGGGAATATTTGTCAAAGCTCGAGATGCTTTTTCTTTAATCAGGATGTGGCATAAAAGGATAAAAATAGAACTAAAATGTTTATACGTAAGACTGATAAAATTATCCAAATTGCTGCAGACCTCAGCAAGGTTGATTTCATAAATAAATATCAAGAACTTTTATTTTTCATTTTCATTCATAGATGTTTTAAATTTCCCTAATTGTTGATATTGTTTAGATTTTTTATTTTTGTATTGATGATTAATCTAATGTGCCAAAGTACAGATCTGGAATGAACCATATAAATGATTAAATTCTGGGTAAAATACATACTTATGTACATACATAAAAGGTTCTTGGAGAATACTCTACAACTGGCCGCAATTAGGGGATATTCGAGAATTATGCTAAGTATCAGCTGTTAAGTGTTAGATTTTTGTAGAACGCTTATCTCCTTTAATGGAAAAAGCATTTGCCACCAGGACAGTGTACTTAGTACTCTAGATTTATACTTTTTAGAGAGCAGTTGCTATAGTGACTAAACCAAGATGATTTTATATAAATATATTTAGACACATTTAATGTTAATCACAATTTTAGCATAATAAGCCTGGACCATAGGAAGGGTTACACTGGATCACTGCAATATTCAATGCAATGATTGCCCCTGTATAACATGGAAACACTGGGGTAGCTCTAAAGAGGTTTGTGATTTCAGAAAGTGATGGCAAAATTCCAGTTTTTCTCTTGTTTTCCTGGCATTATTCCACATTTATCTAGAAATCACAGATTTGCAGTTGATAAAAAACAACAACAAAAAAACAACATACTTCACGGTTGTATTTTAATCAATACATCCCTGAAGTGTACATTTTACATAAACATCACTAAATAAAATCAAAACTAATCAACTTTCATGTTATGACTGATGGGGAACTTTTTTTTTACTAAATAATAAGTTATGATACGTTGACAACTGACTTTAATTATGCTTAATATTTGAATGTAGACAGCAAATATTCCCATTTATCAGCAGAGTATATACAAAAAAATCTGGACTTAAAACCAATTCATCTTAATAAAGCGTTCAGGGTGCAGTGACACTTTAATTTTAACCCTGCAATATAAAACATTACAGTTTCCGTTTTAGGGATAAATGCACCTCTACTGGCTCACTTCCTGACGACCATTAGAGACACTTTCTTGTGAGAACCAAGTCAACTTGGTTCCTAGAGCAACATTTGAGTGGTGCCACACTGAGATTTGTGCACTAGCACAAATCTCAGCGAAGGAATGCTAAAATTCCAAACTTTCACTGATCAGGAGGGGGAGGGGAGGGAAGGTGGGGGCATTTACCTATACATATAATGGAAAATTGTTTCATACTTACCGGTATTTTCCTTTCCCGGTAATGGGCCGTGGCAGCACTACTCCAGGGTTAGCTCCTCTCCTCACTCCATCTGGACAGGATTACATATTAGCCTACATAAGGCCACATGACCATAATTCCCCAGTTCGTAACAAGCCAATGACCAGGGAGTGTGCCTAGTGCTACAATGGCCCATTACCAAGGCCAATGAAACCAAGAGGGCTGCACTCACCTGAACATGCATACATTATAGGGTGCTGCTGGGGCCAAAATATACAAAATACAGAATCCAGCGCACTCGCTTATTCACTACACAATGATTTCAAATCTTAGAGATTGTAATAGTTTTATTTAAAAACACCTCACCTAGGCAAATAAATGATGGGGGTTTAGTTACATTATATGATCATATATTGTGCTGGATTGTCTATTTTATATATATATATATATATATATATATATATAAACAAACAGGTCCGGTTTCTGGCACTCACCATAGCATCCAAAACAAATATAATATTACCCGGGTGCTTCTAAGCGCCAAAAAGTATATAAAGTAAATGAAATGGCACTCCACATGATTTTTTTCAAGTGTGTAATACGAAATCAATGTTTCGACCTTCCTGGGTCATCAAGAATCTTATCGTATTACACACTTTAAAAAAATTATGTGGAGTTCTCTTTCATTTACTATATATATTTACAATATATATATATTTCTGCGTCACTGGACTAATATGTCTACAATCTCTATTTTAAAACAATGTATATATATATATATATATATATATATATACAAATATATATATATATATATATATATATGTATATATTATGTAATGTATTATACAATGTATATAATTTGCATATTTACTAATTTGCCTTAATTTGAAAAGAAGGAGAGAAAAACACTGAATCATTAAAAAAGAAATCACTCAAATTAGATAATGGAGTAGTAGTGTGTCATGCTGGTAATAGTAAATATCCTGTTACACTTATTCCCTTACTCTTGTGTTTAAACATTTGTTAATGTACCCGTAACAGAACATACAGAAAGCTTTTCTGCTCCAGTGATTCTAGGTGACATGTCTGCTTTAAGCAGTACTTGCAACCCCCATTACAAAGGTGACAAATCCAACACATAGAGCATTAATAACAACCAGCTATTTCAACATGTCACAACCTTTTCAGTAACCACTCACATGATATCTGAAGCAATGTTGGTGGTATTCAATTCGACAGTGTTATTCAAGAGAATTTCAAATTTAGGCAAATGTAGGCAAACTGAATGTGTAGCTGACATAGAGAATGTTTTTATTTTGGCTAATTTTTACTTGAATGCTTAATTCACTTTGATTCTACCTTCAGTGAATATCCCTAAATATATTAGTATTCACTCTAATGAGAACGCATTTTTATTTTTTTTAACTCAGGGCCTCCCACTCTTTAGGACTTATGTCACTGATTTTTCTCTTGTCACATAATAATAATAATAATAATAATAATAATAATAATAATAAATAAAAAATGAAAAAAATGCTGGCTTTTAACTGTGCCGTAATTTGATACTGTTGTGGTTATGGTCCCCGAACTGCCCTGGTAAGGTTCCACAGTAAGATGTCAAACCAGTTTAACATGGTTCGACAAGTTACCTGGGTCCCACCAGGCGCCTGCGTTGCCTTTACCCCATCCAGTAGGAAACACTGAATGTCTCTGCAGAGTAGAATATGGCCAATGAAGAATCATGCTCATTGGCTGAGAGTGCTGGTGGCAGCCTCCTAGTAGGTCCCAGTTAAGTTGAAAAACATGCCAAAATGGTTTGACATCTTAGCATAGGACAGAAACCCAGGTCACTCCTAGCACTATAACCAATTAGAAGGTGGTGGTTTATTTACTGAAATGAAATTGTTGAAATGTATATATTTATACCTGAAAATATACATTATAAATTACACATTGTTTTACAAGTATCACTGGTAAAGTGGCTCTGTCACCTAAAACATATTTTTTCTATTGTTTCCTCTTCTCTATCTCTTTCAGAATCTGTTCTTCATGTCTTCATTTATAATCTATTTCTCTTGAAAACATAGAAAAAGTACGTATATTTCCTGCATTTGGCAATCTTCACAGAGGGTGGAGCTTGAGGCAGGCTTTACCCTCTGTTAGCTTGACAAAGTAAGTTGATTTTGACTTAAGCTCCACACTTTTGTCCAGATTTTTAAAAATACATTAGTCTTATGTTTTAAAGAGAAATAGATCAGAAATGAAGAGAAGAACATGTTCTAAAAGAGGAAGAGAAGAGGAAACAATACGAGAAAGGTAAGTTTGAGGAGACAGCTATTTTAAGGCTTTCCCAAAGGACGCATATGGAAAATATATGCACATGAAACCAACTAAAAATAGTGTAAATTCCAAGAGTACATAAAACATATTGTTTTTATACTTAGGGGCATTAAAGGGACACTATAGTCACCAAAACAACTTTAGCTTAAGGAAGCAGTTTTAGTGTATAGATCTTGATCCTGCAGTCTCACTGCTCAAATCTCTGCCATTTAGGAGTTAAATCCCTTTTGTTTCTGTCTATGCAGCCCTAGTCACACCTCCCCTGGCCGTGACTCACACACCGTTTGCAAAAAAACAATGGTTTCACGTTCAATTAGATGTAACTTACTTTAAAAGTTCTTATTGCCTGCTCTCTAAAGTGAACTTTAATCATACGCAGAATGCTTCTGTGGGGTCTAGCAAGCTATCAACAGTGCAGGGGATAATAAATGTTAGATTAAATAGAATTTGCAATGAAGGAAGTATAAACATTAGCTGTCTCTTTACAGGAAGTGTTTAGGAAGGCTGTGCAAGTCACATGCAGGGAGGTGTGACTAGGGTTCATAAACAAAGGGATTTAACTCCCAAATGGCAGAGAATTGAGCAGTGACACTGCAGGGAAATGATCTATACACCAAAAACTGCTTTAATAAGCTTAAGTTGTTTTGGTGACTATAGGGTCCCTTTAAATTAGACTTTCAAATAGGCTTATAGCCCTATCAGCTGTTCCAACTAATGTTCAGAATACCTAATGATATTCCAAACCAACCTGGATATCGATTGAAACTTACTGGCAGTTATTGTAATATTTAAGTCAGATACTTCAAGCCTTCTGATGGTTAATATTTCCCACCAAGCACAAAATAGTTTGAAAGCAGGTCTCTAAAAATATTGCTGTGAATCAAATCACAATAACACTGGAACAGCTAACTAAATGGAATCTAGCAGAGTTGAAAGATGGGGTTAGACCAAACAATCACCAATTTGTTTGCTGCAGTGTCTATCAATGAAAGTATCTCTGAACGATACATTACAGGATATCAATGAGTCTCACTAGTCCATGTCACTCACCTCCAGTTTCAAGCAGAGAGATTCCCTTTTCAACTGTCTTGCTCTCTGTCAGTGACATCTTAAGCATCCATTAATATGCCTATTTCAATCACGCTGGTTTGACTGCGCAAATATATTAGATATTGAAAATAAAAAAGCAAAGAAACATACCTTTAGGAGAGTATTGTTTAAAGGCATATTTTCAATACACATTCAACACTGACAGAGTTATTTGCTAATGTGAGAATTCACAGTGGATTCAAAGTGAATTTCAAATTTTAGGCCAGGGTAGCTGAATTGAGTATAGTTGATTTAGAGAATTTCTCCAGTTCATCTATTTTTGCCTTAAATATTAAATTCCCCTTGGATTCCCATTGAATTTTCACTTTAGTGAATAACCAAGATAGAGTCAACATGGCATGTTCAACGACTAGTATAGTGCACATGGGGCATTTTAATAAGCATGAACTAAGCATGAATCTTCAAATTATAAACCGATATACCTATAACCTCTATATTGCAGATATGCATACCCTATACGACAAGCGCAATATTTTATAACAATATTTTACTACAAAATGGATCAATTTATTTTACATTTTAGAAATAGCTACCGATCAGCTATTCCCTCATCATCTCTCATTATAGCTGAATCTTCTAAAGGTGACATCCAATGCCACTTGCTGTCCATTCACATGTGCAAAAGGGTTGTTTAACAAAACCAAATGACAGAGAAATCACAACTAAATGCATAGCCATAAAAGCTCATTGCAATTACTCTGTCTTGTCCTGTTGTCCTCTTTAACCGTCAATTAGAACATTTAAGGGTATTGGTGTATTTTCTGGTTCGTGAAGTGGATTTACACATCTTCATTGTCCCTTCATATTTTACTCTGGATAGTATTATTCCCAAGCCTTGTCTTGATTTGAGACTTTACTCATCTCACTGGAGTTTTTTGGTCCTCCCCCCAAATAAGCATGAAACATGAACTATACTAGCAAGTATAGCAGGTGTGCAGCTACACGTGGTGTACTATAATGGTCTATATTGTATGAGGTTGTCCATTTTCTCAATAAATGTTATACACTGGAATGTGAGTTTATGCGTTCTATGGATTTTAGCGTTTTGCATCATTCATAGCTATACTTAAAAATGTAAACAAATTACATCATAATCTAGTTCAAGCAAGGCGTCTGGTAGAAGGATTAAGAAATGTTTAAGGGACACTATAGTCACCGAAACAACTCTAGCTTAATAAAGCAGTTTTGGTGTATAAATTATGCCCCTGCAGTCATACTGCTCAATTATCTGCCATTTAGGAGTTAAATCACGGTGTTTATGAAGTCCTAGTCACTCCTCCCTGCATGTGACTTGCACAGCCTTCCTAAACACTTCCTGTAAAGAGGCATCTAATGTTTCTACTTCCTTTACTGCAACTTTTGTGTATTTAACATTTATTATCCCCTGCACTGTTAAAAGCTTGCTAGACCCTACAAGAGTGTCCTGTGCATGAGTAAAGTTAATTTTAGAGAGCAGGAGATAACAACTTTTAAAGTAAGTTACAAAGTGGTTGAAAGTGAAAGGTGTGGCTAGAGATGCATGATTTAAAATTGAGCAGCGAAACCACAGGGGCATGATCTATACACCAAAACTACTTCATTAAGCTAAAAGTGTTTTGGTCACTACAGTGTCCCTTTAATTTCAGTATTTAATATGATTTTTCACCCATGAGAAATACATATTTGTTAAATATAGAGATAAGTAACCATATTGCTAAAAATCCAAAGAAGGGACAGCTCCCCTTTAATAATGCTGTAATGTAATATAAATGAAATACAGTGATCATAACTGCACACAACAATGCTGCCGAGAAAAGTTCTCTTAACAGTGTTCAGCAAAGGTTTTGTTTATATGGAATGTTTAATGTGTCCTTATGAGTTATGTGACATGTATTTAATCAATGCACAGCTGAATACGTCCCACAGGCATCGGAGTAAAGAGCATCCAATTTTAGTATAGTACCTGAGAATTATCAGCAGATATTTCAGTGCTTCGGTATAATAAATACAGAAAACAATACCTAGTTTTAGAAGGAATTCAAAGGCATGTTAACATGGAGAATGAACCAAAAAATCTTAAATCAACTTTATGAGTAACCTTCATATTGATTTGGATGGTCGTGCTGAAAGCTCTCGAACCATTTAAATTTTGCTGATATATATATATATATATATTTTTTTTTATAAATATCCCTTGCACAGCTGCAAAGTGCATCCTCGATATAGATTTGGAAAATGTGTTCACCTAGTATAAAATATTGCTGCCTGGTAACCTTATTTGGCCTTCCATCGCTCGAGATGATGTGAGGTGTATAGGAAGTGAGGTAACCTCAGGTGAAACAGTCTGTCCTGCTTAAAGCAGTACAGAAGGCTACTGTATCTAAGGAAAGGTGAAGCATTTTGAAAAATAAATGAGCCCTTTTCTGCACATCTCACGTTTGCAACCTCTCAGCTCAACTGTAGCATAACTTAGTAACGGAATGCATCTGGTAAGAAAATATTACTGCAACAAAGAATGACTGATTTGATTTTCTTTCCAGCCATTAAGGATGGTTGCAATTAATAGCATCTTCACCCTGCGGTGGTGCTGTGCAGAGTATTATCACAGTTAAAGTAGAACGTGCATGATAAACATAAAATAAGGTTATTTTAAGCCCAGCTGGTGTCACAAGTTCATCTGGCTTTTTAATTTACACACACAAAAAACCAAGGTGTTAAAGAAGTTACATGGTTAGGTTCATGTATTAAAAGGGCAGGATCAGTCGATAGTGTACTCTAAGAATGTACAGGATAAAGGCTGGATTCATTATTTTCCTGTGTGATAGGGTTTAATGGAAATCATGAGATACAGAATTAAGTAATACAATGATAATTGTGAAATTAATCACTAATTGAAGTAAAATTGTAAATGAATAAGAACTCATCACAAGCTCCGGGTAACACTTGTGTGAATCCTTGGAAAAACTTCACTATGCTACTATTACTTCACTATGATGCACTATTGGTTAAACTGTTTTTAGAAGGAATTGTGTTAAATCCAACACACTCTCACCATGGTTCCACCAATCTCCACTCAAATTTAAATTATGCTAAACCCCCTTTCTGTTATTTATAAACAACTTATTTAAGCATTGGCCTGTCTTTTTTTTTTTTTTGTTCATTCTTTATTTAGTCTCAGGCAGTAGGTAGTACATAACATAGAGACTGTCGACCTGTGCAAACATAACACCAACATGCAGAGGCGTACCTAGAGCATTTGGCACCCGGGATGGGTCCCATTTTAGCCCCTCCTCCCATCCCCCACTTTAAAAATGTAAAAAATCACAATTTTTAAAATGTATTTAGCACCGAGCAGTGTTTGTGTGTTTGAATGTCAGCATGTTTTTGTATGGAGTATGTTTGAGTAAATGTAGGGGTGTGTTTGTATGTAGTGTTAGCGTTTGAATGCAAGCATTCATTTGTGTGTAGTGTGTTTTTAAATGCAGTGGTTTGTTTGCAGACACAGATATGGGGGGGGGGGGGGCACATAAGATACCACAGTCAAAACTGGGGAGGCACTAAAACGTTTCACTAGGGGATGGGGTAATATGCTGCCATTGGCTGTCTGTCATTAGCCACCCAGATTTCTAGCTGTGGGCTGGCTGACACCTCTTAACTTCGATCTTTGTTTATCAGATAACTCCCCTATTTCCTATCCTTATGTGGGATTGCCATATTTAAGGACACCAAATAAGGAAACTATCTGCTAAACTGCACCCTAATTTAATATCTTTAAATATGAAAATCTCACATAAGGGCACCAATTTAGGGAATTATCTACTAAACAGCGAAAAGATCAAGATTAAAAAAGCCATTTTCTTAATTTTAATATTTCAGTTGTTTAGTAGATAACTTACTTATTTGTTATCCTTATGTGAGATTGCAATATGTAAGGACACCAAATAAGGGAGCTATCTACTAAACACATCCACATTTATACACACACACAATGACATAATAGATGTATGTCTCTGTGTGTGTGTACATCTGTGGTCGTGTGTATGCATATATATATACATATACACACAATTAGAGACATAAACCCACATAAACACAGATATAAAAACACACAATCACAGACCCACACATATAATCACAGACCTACACACACAATCACATACATAAACACACATAATCACAACACACTTAACCATAGAGATGCACACACAATCACACACAATCATCACATACATACACACAATTAATAATAGGTCCACCCAACCTTCCTACCTTGCCCTGGGATTGAGGGAGTGGAGGGCTGGGGGTCAGTGGTTGCTGCTGGGATCTCTGTGCTCTTCATGCTCAGGTCCCTTGCATGCACTGTAATGACGCCGATGACATCATATCCCAGCTGCCGGCTCACTACAGTACAAAGACAGTCAAACACAGTCAGATGCACACAGTTATACACATATACTGTCAAATACAGCCACATGCACACAGTACCAGACACAAAAACACACAGTTACAGGCAGACCGTTACACAAACAGAGTTACAGGAAGTAGCACGCACAATTACAGGCAGACTATAACACAGTTACATGCAGCATCACACAGTCACAGGCAGACAGTCACACACACTCAATGACAAACAGACAGTCTCACACAGTTACAGTCAGTCACACACACACACACACACACACACACAGTCACAGGTAGGCTGTCACACACAGTCATAAACAGTCACACACAGTCACAGGCAGATAGTAACACCCACAGTCACAGGCAGACAGTCACACACTGGCACAGGCAGACAGTCACACACACATTCACAGGCAAACCGTCACAGGCAGACACACACACGCACACAGACAGTCACACATACAGTCACAGGCAGTCACCCACACACAGTCGCACACACAGTCACAGGCAGACAGGCAAACACACACACACAGTAAAAGGGAGACAGACAGACACACACACACACACACACAGTCACAGGTAGGCGGTCACACACAGTCATAAACAGTCACACACAGTCGCAGGCAGATAGTCACACCCACAGTCACAGGCAGACAGTCACACACTGGCACAGGCAGACAGTCACACACACATTCACAGGCAAACCGTCACAGGCAGACACACACACGCACACAGACAGTCACACATACAGTCACAGGCAGTCACCCACACACAGTCACACACACAGTCACAGGCAGACAGTCACACACACACACACAGTAACAGGCAGACAGACACAATCACAGTTACGCACAGCACACACTCTCTCTCACTTACTGGAGGAGGAGTGGTCACTGAAGTCCTCTCCAAGGCCAGCTCTGGTGGCACCCCTCTACCCAGAGGCACCCAGGCCCCCCCCTAAGTACGTCACTGCCAAAATGGTATACAATAGCAAATCGCAAAGTATAACAAAAGTCTACTGAATAAAACACAACCAAAGGTGATTGTTAAGTCATAACAATGTCGGTCATAAGAGTATAAACAGCAGTTTGTACTGGATCATGGTAGTACAATTCAGACTCATAAGTCATTGGTGGTTGAAGAAAAGCATAAAGTGTCTGCATATGATACTCTAGAAGCATTGGCTATGATTTTTTATATATACATATAAAAGGAGAGGGAAAAACTGAATAGGAAAATAGAGGTGAGATGACATGGAAGAAAGAAGATTATTCAGGGGAGAAACTATATATTATAATCATAGAGATGTTTCCATTAATATCATACAATGGATCAGTTAGTAAAATAGTTGGAATTAGTTCATATTAAAGTTGATGGAGCGTGTTTTCTTTTTAACATACATTGGCAGGAGTGGAGTAAAGTAAAATGCTTTATCTTATCTCCAATCAAAACAAGAACTAGAGTGGCAATGGTGAACATAGTTTACATGCCTGCATACATACACTCAACTCTTTCTAATACAGTAGGGAAATATATGCTGATGTATGTAGGACTATGCTGAACATTATAGTCCCACTTGAATTCAATGGCAGTATATGTACCTAACATGACTTAAATCAATTTTAATAGAGAGAATGCTTACTTGCTCCTTCTGTAGGTCACAGATCCATGGCTATTAATCCTGAAAACTATAACTAGTTTAAATAACCTAAGAGACAGTGCCCAGCAAAGGGAAATGTAGCCTGTAAGAATTCATATGTAAAATATTTGTATTGAAATTAAAAATATATAAATAAGCAGATAAGCTCTGCCATTTTTCTCATAAGTCATGTATTTTTAGGGATGTGTTGGGTCGGATATAACAAAAGAAAATAGCCAGTTTTTCTCTTTTTTTTGTTCACTTAAATATTTTAAGCCCTAAAGATACATTTCAGGTGTAACTCGTACTCAGACCATCGCTAAGAAACAGCAGGTGCGCAAAAAAAACCCAAAAAAAACAAACAAACAGAGGACATATTTTTGAGCCCCAGATTAGTCAATTTTCATGGACAAAACATGTCCTAATGTTATGGTTCTAGAATCACACATGTAGCCATTCATGCTTCACAAGATGAGGAGATCCTATCTACTTGTCTGTGAATCTATATACACAGAACAAACTTGCCTTCTATGTGAACTGTACATTGTACCACTGTATCAACTGACAAATGACATGCAGTACTAAAATGTAGCCCAGGTGTTACTGCAAGCATCTCTGATAATATCCATGATGATTTTGTCCTCAGACAGACAGAAGGGGCTTTGAGCATGGCACCTTTATTTAAGGATAACTGATTTCAATATATCTAAATGACAATATAAGTACCATGTTGTAAAAGAACTACTAAATAGGATACCAAAGGCCAGAGTGCTTGAGCCCTACAATTACAACAGATTGTGTTCAACTAAGGTCTACATAACATGGTCATAAAGCAATATTTCACCTGTAACTGCCAAATATTTCTGATTGCAAAATATCTGCAATATTTCCTGAATAATTGTTAAAAAGAAAAAAACAAAATTGCAATCTACTATGAAATGTTATTTTCCAGAAGAACACAGATCATCTCCTAATAGGTGTTGAGCGTCATTTTGGGTAGTTGTACACCTCCAGTGTAGGTTGTCTGAGCCCACCTTTATCTGTTTTGTAGCACTTTTTATGGTGAAATTGGTTCCATCTGATTGCTCGTGTTTGAATAGAAAATGAAAGCTCTTGATTTGCCATTTTATTTTGATTGTCATTTTGCATGAAGGTTACGTTGATATATATCAAAACAATTTAAAATTTCCAGTATGTTACAATAGCTTAACTCGCTTGTTTTAATTGCAAGCTATAAAAGTTTCTGAATCCCAAGATAAACTCATTTTATGAGGGTTTTATTTATTTATTTCATTTGGATTTATATTTTGATAAATGAGTTGTTCTACAGTGAATTTGTAATATCTAACTTTTCTTTATTACACAATCATAATCCAATACTTTGTCATTATATAGTAGGAAACAATAAATAGGCATCTCTGTTTTTAGTATACACCATGGGATTTACCATAAAACATATACTGGAGGATGCAGTCATTTAAATAACCGATTCATACACATACAGCATATCAGCTTCCTTGCTTTATATGCCTGGAGTCTGTCATATTCGTACACTGTTATAACTCGGGCAGAAACGTCTCCCTGTCTGTCACTCAGACATTCAGGAAAGGTTTTGTTCTGCACCTGTTAGCTGCACAGAGCTAACAGAAGCAGCCAGCGCACTGGGATAGCATGCTCCTGCCTTCCACCCTTCTTAGTGAGCTGCATTACACAGAGGTTTATCAATGATTGGAGAATTCCAATATATATATAAAAGGTCATGGAGGGTAAACTATGCGATTGAAAAGCCCTTCCACCTCGAGTCTGTGGATAGCTAATATAATGTTAAACACAAATCTACACACCAGTCAAGCCATAAGACTTGCTTTTCAAACAGAAATCACAAATTTGCAGTGATGTTACTACCGCAAAGGATTCTGGGTGGGCATATGCAAATTAGTTCAACAAAGAATCACATTTTTGCCTCACTCCATTTTAAACATGGATTCCTTTGAGTCTGTGTTTGCTGTATACAGCAGCTTTGAAACACAACTTCGGAAAAGATGCAAAGCCAGTGAACCACTCATGGACAGCTGTTTCTCTGTTAATGCAAATCGTCAGCATGACGTTGGTTACTGGTTTGCTTATTGAGGCTTGGGGGTACCTGCGAAGAAACAATCAAAAAAAGTTATGATGGGGAAAAAATTGTGATTGAAAACCTCTTCCACCTGAAGTCTGTGGATAGTTAATACAATGTTAAACAGAAATCTGCACACCAGTCAAGCCATAAAACTTGCTTTTTCCAGAGAAATCACAAATTCACTGGCTGTGCGTCTTTTCCTAAATTGTTTGTCTTCTTACCTTGGGCCCGCTGAGTGTTACTCACTGCACCCTCCCTTCTGGACTAGGATCCAGAGCTTCTTTTAGCTCTTTTGAGTTAAGTCCTGCACTTCAGACCTAGTGTATTGGATGAAAGAGTCAGCTGTACACTTTCAATTTAGGAGGAGGTATGCCCTGCACCTCCAGGCTTAGTGCAGGCTTAAAGTTTTGTGTCTCTGAGAGGCAGGGAGCAGCTCCTGGCAGACCCCAGAAAAGAAGTTAATTAAGTGCTTGATGCTAATTACCCTGTATAGATGTGATGTAAAGATGCTTATATGTACCGCACGTTCATGAGTTCATTGCTGACCTTTAACCCCTGTTCCTCTTTCCCAGGTCGCCCCATCCCATCTACATCTTCGTCTAGCCTACTACCATCTGCACAACTGCCCAGTTCTCATAATCCTCAACCTGTTAGCTGCCAGATGCCTCTGCTAGACAGCAATACTTCTCATCAAATAATGGACACCAACCCCGATGAGGAGTTCTCCCCTAATTCATACCTGCTAAGGGCATGTTCAGGTGCACAACAGGCTTCCAGCAGTGGTAAGAAAGTTACACAATACAGTCTCTGATTGCATGATTCATTATGCCACAAATTATAGCGATACAAATTATAATGGTATGCTGTGTGCTTAAATGTACCTTTTAAAAGTTGTGATTGAGAAGGCTAAATGAAACAATATGTGTTGTGCTGTTCAGATATTATAGTCTAGATGATACATAGCAGGTGCCAACTCACTGATTTGTGAATGAAACATTGTTGTGGTTATAATTTTTGATGGGGAAAGGATCTTTGATCTGCCTTTGAGGTGTACACTAAAAATTGTACTGTATTTAAGTACAGTACACTGTATTTAAGTATGTATTTATAGATATATTATTGATTATTATAAATATTATTTAGCCATTATGGAAGCTACTGATGACAAACAGCCTCATAAAAGGATCAAAAACCCACGGGGCCCTAGGCAGATTACCAGTTTGGGACTCCAGCTTCATTCTTCACATAAAAATGGCTAAAGTGGTCAATGAAATTCATGGGACCTCTGTCTATCCCCTGGGCCCTCTGTACTGAGACACTATGCTCAAGATGAGTGGGAGTAACACTTCTGAGTGCTACTTATTTGCTTTTATTTTAATGATTTCAGCTCAGCTGAAAATAGCTGCCGCATCAGTGTTAGTCCATTGAAGGCCAACCTCACATGTCTCAGTGCTGCCTTAATAGACAAACCCATCTTTAACTGCATGAACACTAAAATATGAATCCCTATACCAGTATATTTAGTGGATATGACTATTGGAGTAACACTTTAAAGGGAAACTGTCACTATATTTTTAGTATTGTAATTATTTATCCCCAATAATATATTTGGGAGGTGTGAAAAAAATAAATGTAGAAATCCACACCTCTTTATGCTGCAACTGGGTGCTTCTATCTTAGTTACCTCTCAATAATTTTTATGAGCTTTATCCTTTGTACCTGGGAGTAGTGAAAATATACAGAGAGGAGAAATAAAACAATGTTTCAGCTTTTCTGCTTCATTTGGAATTCCTACCATGGTTTTGCTTTGTCTGACCTATATCATGTCATTTGCAGTCGCGGCTCGTCCATAATGGCACTTGGGGAAGCACCCCATCAAAGTTTATCTGCAGTTGTTTAGAAGCAATACGATTCTTTTTCTTGAAGGGAGGCTGGTAAGCCCCCACAATATGGGTCTCTTTAATGCTGCAATATGTTTTAGTTCTGCATGGCCCTTCCCCCCTCATAGGCAGCTGTTTTTGAGATGCTCTCTTGAGCGCATCTAGGTTTGTTTAAAAAAAAATGGAGCTGGTTTGAAATCTGGCCTGTTTCAGCAGATTGTGCACAAGCCTAGTGTCCTTTAACGGAGAGGACCGGCGGAGCTCTATCCAGCCGCTCTGCCGGGTCCTCTTGCGAGGTCTGAGCGTTGCCGCGGTTACCGTGGCAACGCTCAGATCTCGCGAGAGTGAACTCTAGCCGGCAGGTTAGAGCTCACTCTCACCACTGGACCACCAGGGAAGGAAGCATGATCCCCCTCCCAGGCAGAACAGCTCCTCGCAGGCAGAATGGCTCCCCCCCTCCCAGGCTAAAGGTAAGAAGGGAGGGGGGGATATAACTTTTTTTTTTTTAATTATTAATAAAAAAATATTGAAATTTTAAAAAAAAAACACACTAACAGCCCCCTCACACACACACACATCACCCCCAGACACACACATCACCCCCAGACACACACATCACCCAGACACACACAGCACCCCCAGACACACGGCACCCCCAGACACACACGGCACCCCCAGACACACACGGCAACCCCAGACACACACTGCACCCCCAGATACACACAGCACCCCCAGACACACACAGCACCCCCAGACACACACAGCACCCAAACACACACAGCACCCCCAGACACACACAGCACCCAGACACACACAGCACCCAGACACACACAGCACCCAAACACACACAGCACCCAAACACACACAGCACCCAGACACACACATCACCACCAGACACACACTGCCCCCAGACACACACAGCACCACCAGACACACACAGCACCCTGACACACACAGCACCCTGACACACACAGCACCCCCAAACACACACAGCACCCCAGACACACACAGCACCCCCAGACACACACAGCACCCAAACACTCCCAGCGCACACAGACACACAGCGCACCCAGACACACAGCACCCTCAGACACACAGCACCCTCAGACACACAGCACCCTCAGACAGACCGCACCCTCGCTCACACACACACACATATATAATATATAAAATAACCCTAAGTGAGTTAACAGACAAAGAAAATTAGAAACCTAGAATGTGATGGCAGATAAAAACACCCTCACACACAACACCCCTCTTACATACACACCCACTGCGGCCCTCACACATACAATACGTCCATATATATATATATATATATATATATATATATATATATACACACACACACACACACACACACTACAGCACCCCTCACACTGCACCACTACACACATTACGCTCCAGATACACGCTAGATCCCTTACCCTATATGCACTCTTAATCCTCTATATACACACACACACACACACACACACAATCTCCTATACACACTCTGGGTCCTTTACACACTAGATCTCCTACACACCCTCTCTACAACCCCTACACACACTACGTCACCTATACACACACACTACAGCCTGTATGCACAAACTCGCTACATCCCCTATAACACTATGCCCCCTATACACACACTATCTCCAGCCCCTAGCCACACATATTAAACCACAAACACAAATGAAATTGACCTATTTACACAATACCACACCACACTCTACACACACACGTAATTTCACAAGCAGGCTCAAAACACATGCACCATACACTTCCCTGGCCCTTTTGTCCTCTGGTATCCCACTTGTGGAGACACCAGAGACAATTTAAAAGCAAACACAGTGCAAGCCTTTTTCTAATGCCAGAGCTCTTCAGCAGGGCTCTGCGCATTGAACCAACTTGCTCACTTTGAGAGGAGGCGTGCTTGTCATTAGTGATGACAAAACACACCCTCTCTGGCCCCGCCCCCTTCTTAGGGGGCCGCTCTGATTGAAAAATGCCCGGGCCTAATTTTTTTCCCAGTCCGGCGGCCCTGCCTCCTACTGTAAATTCTCATCATCTTCTTTGAAGTGCTCAGTCACTCTACAGCTGAGACATGAGACACTCACAATATGGCTAGTTGAAAAGTTGTGGAGCTTCAAACTGCAGGACTGGGGCTGTGACTTCTTCATGAAAGCGTATCAATTAAACTGTTAATAGATCCCAACTGATTCCTCTTCTGCAACTGTCACTAGTCTAATACTATCCTTACCTTTTTGTGTCATCTTACCCCACTCCCTCTAGCATGTAAGCTCATTGAGCAGGGCCCTCAACCCAGGGCCCTCAACCCCTCTGTTCCTGTGTGTCCAACTTGTCTGGTTACAACTACATGTCTGTTCGTCCACCCATTGTAAAGCGCTGCAGAATTTGACAGCGCTCTATAAATATCATAATAATAATAATAATAATTGGTAGTCCTAAAGATTAGTTTGATAAGTACTTGAATAGATTGATATGCTTGCTTACTGCCTTGTAAGCTGTTGCTGTATGTTAGGTGTTACCAATGTGTGAAAACCACACAGCATACTTTCTTGTATATATTTAAGTCTGTCAAATCAAACTTTAATTTTATGGATGGCAATTATAGGAAAATTAAAAACTTTTAAATACATGTTTTAAAAGACATAAATCTTACGTAAAAGAGCTTACAGTCATATTTTAACCACCCTGTCATGTAATAATGAAGCTAATACCCATGTGAATCTTAATACACATGCTTCTAAATCTCTTATTCTTTGACTTTTCTTTAGAAGTGTTAATTATCATGCAAATTGTAGAAATCTGGGAAGCGTTAGGGAAGAAAGATGACGAAAATGGGGAAATAAAATGTCTTTTCTAATTGTATGCCATTTGAGTTTCTAGACATAGTCAACAAATCACATTTTTCTTAGTTCATTTCACTCTGGAGTATTTTTGTTTTATATATTAACTGTGATTTAAAGCATGAAAACTATTAGTAAATCCCCATTACTGAAAAGAATTACTTACAAATTTTAAGTAGGTTCACTGCATCATAACTGCCTTTTTCAAGAGATTTTTCCTTATGGAATTGTGCACGGTAGTATTTAGCATACTCATAAAATGAAACAATGTTAAGTTCAGAAAAATGTTCGAACACAAAAGCCACCAATGTATAGTACATATTTTGCTTACTTTTGTCAGTTCTGAAGTATGAACACCAGGGTCACTTCTCTGGAGATCACTTGCATGAACAAAATAAAGAATTTTCATAATTCTTCCCTAATTGCTACTTGGAGATAGTAATTAAATAAATGCAAAATACAGGTCTGTAAGCAAAGTTGTGGCTTTTCAAATTAAGTGACATTCATTTTAATGATGTTCTTTCTTGATTTATAAAGTCATATATTTTTTTCAGAGAAAGAAAATAATTTGTGATGACTCGTTATGTAAAACTCTCATCTACTGACAAATATAAATGTAATGTTGGGTCACTATATTCAAGTGATACCATATGGCTACAATTAGAATGAAGACAGTTTTAGACCTTAAAGGTGTCATGGTTTCAGTCTGCGTTTGGCTATGCAGTAAAATGATAGATTAATAGTTAGATGTTCAGTTTGAAAGTGACTTAGAAGGTTATCACATTGTGAGTGAGACATGTATGATACCACAGAGTGCATTGTCTTTTAACCTATCCATAAACATACCATAAGGAACAGGTAAAAACAATGTTTTTCTCTACATCAACATGGTCTAGCAGTTCTTTACTTTCTTTACATTGCAGATATGTACAATGACAATGATTGAAGTCATATTCACAGTCACAGTTACACTGCTCCTATATACACACAGCTTGCACACACCCATGCATATATGTACAGGCTCCTATACACACACACACACCCATACACGTGATATATAAACTCTACCTTCCATCTCAAGAAGCAGTTCTTGTTGGAGGTCTCTTCCTTCTGCATATCCAGCCTCATCACCTAAGCTCCAGCCCCCGATTGCAGAATGCTAAAACTTGATCAATGAAGACTCATTAGATAAGTGCCTAATTACAGACCAGACCACCTGCAATATGGGATAGATGGAATGATTTATTTCAAACCTATGTTATTTTTAAACCTATGAAGGTGGCATGGGCTATATGAGAGTATTTATGTAGTTGCAAAAGGTCCACGGGTCGATACTTTGAGAAGTCCACGGGTCGATACTTTGAGCCTGCTTTAAGATAAAGGGATTTGGGTGGTTGCCTTTATTAAAATTCAGGAGACAATCCCAACAAAAAATATTTTTTTTCAAGATTCTGAAAAATAAAACATCACTACCTACATCCTAATGAATCTTGTAGTATCAGTATAAACTTTACAAATGTCAGTGTATCGACCTTATAAAATGTAAAATATACCTTGTTAATTTTTGTAGTTGGTTTATTTACCAGATTGAACTGGCTAGATACAAACTGAAAGTTTTGTTTTTGCTTACATTGTTAGGCAACAATACACATATCACAATCACAGTATCATTAATGAATGAACAGACAGGTATATGCCAAACACTCTTCCTCAACCTAGAAGAAAGTGGCATGCTACATGGCATAAGTAAATTTGCTATTCCTTCAGCTAGAGTTTGAAGAGTTATTCAGGCTTATAATAAATAATAAAGTATGTTTATCCAATACCAATACTCTTTCCCAAATGCAAACTGTATATACATTACTTTGAGATAACACCATGCGTACACCAACAACAAAGAAAAAAAAAATGCAAACATTCTCAAAGTCATTTAAATGCCGCAAGTTACTTATCATTTATAAATCTGGACATTTGTCATTTTCTGGATTTTTGCATATATTTTTTCCTACGTCCGCTGCCCAAGAATTTTGATAATTAGCTCCCATTGTGTCAACATTTGGGAGAGGAAAAAAATGCAACAAGAGATATAATTTGATAACACAATCTTCTTTTTAACTTAGAGTGATGGAAACTTAATATCATGCAAGATGTCAGCAATTAGGAAATCTCATCCCAGCACCGGTCTCACATGCTGAGAAATCTTTTATAAAGGTTGATCCATTTGACAAGTCCTCCATATAAGTCTTTCCTGGCATTGTCTACTAAGACATGTGAAGAAAGATTGACAATGCTATTGTGACATTACGAGATGGGTAGTCAAGATGACACCATTACCATAATTTCATAGGCAGACAGAAATCCTTGTGTGGTGTGTATTAGACAAGACAACTTTCTGCACACTGCTGTGCATGTTACAGGTCGCACTTCACGTTCCGGGATATAGCACCGTACTGTCCATTGAAGAGATATGACTCTTAAATATTTAAAGGTATGATGTACTCTCATAGTGTTTTTTTTTTACTATTGTTTATCTTTTGATAAAAATCCTGTACTGTTCAGTGGGTGATGTCACGTTGTGGGAATTATAAGGCCAGACACAAAATGATGTGCTTAATTCAGCCCCTATCCTTTTAGAGATATGCTAGAAGAGGATTGAATTACTGTGTAACTACCAATAATCTAACGCAGTGCATGTCCCGTTTAATATAAATAGATGCATAAAGCCATTCATCCACACTTTTCCAGCATAGGACCAGGAGACACAGAATTGCGCTATTTGTGTTTGTTTAGCTCCTTTCTAGACTGATTATTAATGTAGGAGTGCTGAATTGGAATGAGGGCTGCTACATATAGCATCTGCAATCCAAGATGGCAATCCAAGATGAGTCACCCTGTACTGCCATTAAACCATACATTACAGTAAATATGGCATGCGTGAGGGGTGAGGTTACCCACTGTGCAGTACTTGGTTTCACAACATGATTTGTCAATTGAAATATTAAACAGATCATGTGATACACACATGCATGCACACACACACTCACACACACACACACACACACACACACAAACACACACAGATGAGCTACTGAAATGAAACCTGCTGTTTTAATGGGGCAAACTATGAAAGGGAATAGTTGGTGTTCAAGATTATTTTTTTTTTATCAGTTCAGAGATATCAAGGGACTATATAACATTAATGTCTTTAATTAAATTCTATGAAGAGTGAAACTTTGTAAATGTGGGCTCATTAAGAGGATCCTGGAACGCGGAGACTAATCTAATCTTAAGACAGATCAAGCTCTTTATAGGTTCCTGTTACTTCTGTGCTTGATCTTATAGCCCCTTCGAGTGTTAGTGCTTTCTCTAAAGTACACTCTAAAGAAAAAAAACATATGAAATATATTCTACATTTTTCCAACTGAACAACTAAAGACTCTATGATGGTCTCTGGGTTTTCTGTCACTATATTCCATTCCCGAAATGTTCTCTTTGTTTTGTCTCAGCAGGGCCCCTACTACCATGATGTGATTGTTGGTGCTTAACAGGATAAACAGAGGCTAAAATTGAACTATAGAATAGTACAGATGTTATTTTTAACTTTCACGACCAGTTAGAGAATTGGAAGAATTTATATTTTTACAATAAGATTAGACTTTCCTATAGCAACTAATTCTCACCTCCTCTAATAAAATATAGTGTTTTATGAGCGTATTTTATTTCCATTTTTACTGGGGCTGCCTGCCATTGAAAACCTTTTTGAAACATATTACTATAAACATGGTTTTAGCCCATGAATCGCACATTACATGTTAATTAAATGCATTACATATCTGAAATGTTTTTTAAAATATATTTGTGATACTTAAAAGGATGATTTCTGTATATATCAAAATCCCCCTTCTCTATTTTCATAATAATTGATTTAGTGCAGATGGGGCTCGCCTTAGAGGCATGTGACTGATGTAAGTTGATAACTGATAGGGAACACATTGGACACATTTCTATCCTAGCATACAACCGAGTCTGAGTGTATATATGAGAGTTTGTAAGACTGTCTGAGTGTGTTTTTCTTCAAACAACGCAGCCAAGAAAACCCACAACAGTAAATAGGTATCTCTCCTGCACAACTCCTTTTAAATTTCCCCTCCTTTAATTCAGTATTGTTGCCCTCAAATGTAGTTTGCTGGGTGAGTGGTCATCTCACTTTATATAAACCAGCAAAAATAGTTTATACTCTAACCGGACAATATTAGATCACTGTAGTACTTGGATCTCACTCCTTTATTAAGAAATGTAAAAAAAAAAAAAAAATAAATGTATTATCCTATAGTGAAAAAAAGAGGTCAAATATTTGTGCTGACAGCATAATCTATGTGTTTTTTGCGATGTTTGCCATTTATCAAGACCCACGTCAGTTATGCTTTCAATTCAGCTACTCTGGCCTTAAATTTAAAATAAATTTTGAATTCTCACATTAGTAAATAGCTCTGTTAATGTTTCTTTCAATCATTAGGATTGTTTATTTTGTGATTTGGAGTTAGGTCCATGGCACCACTAAAAAAATTATTGATTGGTTAGTAGCGGGCAGCCGCTATCTTGATTTTATTCACAGATCAAGTTAGAAGTAGGAGGTAGAGTGGTAAATATATATATATATATATATATATATATATATATATATTTATATTTCATAAATTATCTATCTTTCTTTCTTACTTTCTATCTATCTATCTATCTATCTATATCTCTATATCTCTATTTATCACCTATCATACCATTGATTGGTTACTTCTCCTCATTTGACCTGTGAACCGAATAGTTGGGGTTTGTCCCGAAACAATTGCATTGAGAAATTTGCCTGAACCAACACATGGACACAACTCAAATCGGCCAAACAATTTTTTCCCCCAAATTAATCAATTCAGACAAACCAAATTTGTCTGCCGTGCACAAATCTAGAGCACACCATTTTTTTTGTACCAATTTAGTTCAGTTTTCTATTATTTTTTTGCATTTATTTACTTATTATCTTCTACATTTCTTTACAATATGTCTTTTTTTTAAACTCTTATACTCTGACACTTAATAGTTTAAATGTGACATTTAAAGCTGTGGATAAAAAAAAACTGAACTAATCACAAATGTCCGTATACTTCATAATTAGAGAGCACAATCTTTTGATCATTACATATTAGTATTTTAATTTTTGTCCACGCCCCCTTAAATAATGACCAAGTTTAATTGCTCAACAAATGAGGACTACATTGTTGATGATATTCAAACCTTTAATCCCCAATACATCTTTATTAGACTTCATCAGATCTCCCAGTTTAGCATAAATGTGATTACAACACTGTTTAAATGACATTACATCATTGGGGTAATTGGTTTATCATTTGGAAAAGCAACATCAATCATAACTACCAGACTACACAGCAAATGAATTCAACCTTTCCACTGTGGAAGAGTGACGGTGTAATTGCTCAGAATCAGTCTTAATATACAGATTGAAAACAGACTTTCATCCTATGTGATCTTCCTTTAATGGCATGTATAATGAAAAACAGTGTCAGAGCAAACTCTGTATAATTAAAATAGATTGAAATACATTGTTCTTCTTGATCATTAAAGAATATTTCCGTTACACCGCTATTGTATGTAAACGATTCTGCTTTTTAATTGGCCACCAATGGTGTGAGTATTTAGAGTACTTTGCAGGTTTTTGACTGTGACTGCATATTAAAATTGTCATGAAATGTGAGATGTTTTGCAAGCCAGTTATGTTGCTAAGTTCGGTACCACTGCATGAACATGGGGCCATGAGTGATTTAAAGGGACACCCCAAACTTAAATTAATGCTCTAGAGCAGTGGTTCCCAACCCAGTCCTCAAGTACCTCCTACCAGTCCAGGATTTAGGGATTACCCTGTTGTGTCTAAAATGTTTAGTTTTTTTTCATAGGTACATTTTACTGCTATTTTATATATTTATTAATTATTTTATATATAAATCTAGTTTAGTTTTTTTGTTTTTTACTGCTCTTACTGTTTTCCCTCTTTGGCTCACCTCACTCTCATCAATCTTCTGGTTTTTTTTTGGCTCAGTTGGTGAAATTCCGAATACTGACAAATATTGCCAATGTTTGCCGCTGCACATTTTGATTAGTCTGTAATTCGGGAATATTTCAGTACAGAATTTTTAATTTCTGCAGAGCAGCTGATCAGCCAAATTTGACTAAAAGTCTCCAAGTCTTGTAGCCATACATATATACTCTGTGTGAGCTCTTATTTCTTTTATATTTTACATTTGTAATTATGTTATGTTTCGGAAACAGCTGGTTTTGATTGAGAAATTTTTGGACAGATTATTGTATACAATCACAAATGAGTGCACACACATAGCAACTGTTTTTTTTTTTGTAAATATGAATTTTATTGAAAGGTTTTTCGTTTGCTTCCAGTTGCAATATAACGATTGTTTGGACTCGCAGGTCCCATATAGCATACATCTTTTTCAGGTTACATAACCTGTGAGAAATGTTGCTGTATATCATGGCTGCTCGTGGATCGTATTTAGTTTATATCAAGCCATTGTTTATCGGACTCGCAGGTCCTATTTCGTGTATACACTTATCATTTAGTCATACATGAAGGCGCATGAAAGCTATGAACATTCGTTGGTTATATAAATGCTGTGAGATCGTAAGCTGAGCTATGTGTGTCGGGATCCGTTTGGCTCCGCGTGTGGTGCCTACGCCGGCGTCTGTGGGCTGTGAAGTGTGGGCTTAGACTCATAGGTCACCTAGATTTCCGCGCTGTGACCTGTCGTGGTTGGGTACACTATGCGCTCGTTTAGGTTCGTTACTAGTAGTCATGTATGTGGGAAATCAAGTCGTCAGTGGACTCCTAGAGGAGTGCGCTGATGTTTCTTTCTGTCAACTTGTGGTTGTGAGCTGCGGTTGCCGTTCCAGTGTGTGTTGTCTGGTCCAGCGTTTGTCTGTTGCGGTTATGACTCCACATAGCAACTGTTGATAAGTATGTAAGTGGATTTGCATTGCCCACTGTATTGTGATAGTAACATTTTTTATTTTCTTAAAATGCCACCTTGAAGGACATCCGAGATGTACTGTTTAGATTATCTCTGATTAGCAGAACTATACATGTTCCTATCTACCAGGATTCCAGATTAAGTGATTTTTACTATAAATGTGCATGCATCCTTAAGATGTCCATTTTTACTGTTGGGAGCATTGTACTGGCAAAGAAATAATAAACAAAATAATGTTTGTGACAGAAAATGATGAAACTATATCTTCTTGGTAGAAGAAAATACAAGAAATCACTGTTATAATCACTGTTATTATGGTTCAAGTTAATATTTAAAATAGTGGTTTGTTCAGAACAATCAAATGTCTATTGGAACTTGTGCGATAGGGGCACTGCTGGTGCCTACTCTGCCAGTTAAGAGCAGCTTTCTGTAGTGCTGGAATCAAGGCTGCTGAAGCCTTTGCCGAGATTGTTTGGTTAAGTGATATACACACACATTGACACACCTTGCTAAACACACACACTGTCACACACACCCACTCCCACCCAATTTATTTATGTAATATTTAGATATTATATTGCTGTGTACTTTTAGTGATTTCTAATTTTACTATATATTGTTAAAAGGAAAGGTAATTAATAAATAAATAGTTAATTCAGATTCTTTATTCTGAGAGGCAATGCATTAAAAATATTGAATATGCCAAATTCTAAGTCTCACTGGCACACATTTTAATTTTCCATGCTATAGTTCGTTAGGTACTTAGATTTTCTTTAATTGTTGGAGTAGAACATCTTGTTTTTAATTGTAAAAATATGTAATAGAAATACTTATATATACACAGACACTCGCAACTCCCTACTTAATAGATAGATGTGCCCACTGTATTGTAATAGTAAAAATATTTATTTTCTTGAAATGCCACTTTGACTGATATCCGAGATGTACTGTTCAGATTATCTCTGATTCACAGAACTATAAATGCTCCTATCTACCAGAATTCTTGATGAAGGGATTTTTATTATATATTTGCTTCCATCCTTAAGATGTCCATTTTTACTGTGTTATATGTTACTGTGCTATGTCCCAGATTTAAGATATGTCACAAACAAATATTAACTATATCTTACAGATTTTACAGTTATAATGGTAAGTATTTAAAATATTGGTTGGAATAAAAACTAAAAAGAACACTATGCATCCCTGACCCAATTGTGTTAAAACCACCATCTAGCCCCCCGACCCCCTCTTGCCTCACTAAATATAATAAAATCTTACTTGTATTTAAGTCTCCAGCTACTGCTACTGCCATTGCCCCTGTCTGCCTCTGACCTGCCTGCTGTCTGCTGACATCATCAGAAGTGGTGGGCTAAACCAATACCAATGCTTCCCCATAGGATTGACTGAGACTGTCAAGGAGGCAGATCAGAGGCAGAGTTAAACACAGTCCTGGACAATCAGCATCTCCTCATAGAGATGCATTGAATCAATGAATCTCTATGAGGAAAGTTCAGTGTCTCAATGCAGAGGGTAGAGATACTGAATTGCAGTGCTGCACACTGTGAACCACTGTCCCAGAAAGTACCCCTAATAGCCATCTGAGGATTGGCCAGTGGAGTTATTACTAGGCTGTAATGTAAACATTGCATTTTCTCTGAAAGGACAGTGTTTACTGCAAAAAAAGCCTGAAGGGAATGTTGTTCTGGTGACTATAGCGTCCCTTTTATATGCTCATCAGCTGCTTATATGCCTTCCAGATCCTAATTTGTAATTAGTCAAAGTAGGCAACTGCCTATTGGAAAATGCATGATACAGGCACTGCAGGTGCCCACAGAGCAGCCGCCTGTGGTGCTAGGATCAAGGCTGCTGAAGTATCTGTACACACACTGACACGCCCTGTTAACAAACACACTGCTACACACACTCACTCCCACCCAATTTATGCATGTAATAGATATTTAAAATAGGATGATAATATACTTGTCTCTATTATTTATGTTTATTATTTATTATTTATTGATATGCTTTCCTAAATAAATAAGTTATGTATGGTAGGCAATATTTTGCATAAATAACTTAGACCACGCAATAAACACAGACACAGTTTATTTTAATTCAATGGGCTAGGCCATGGTGGTTATTTAAAGCTTGAAAGGGGGCAAACTTTTCACTTTACTTCCAAAACTTTTAACTTTCGCCATCACTTAATTGCCAGTCAGTCATAGCTAACCTGACCGCCTTTAATATACAACCATTTAACACATATCCTTCTTCAGAACTTGAACCTGAGGATGTCTTTGCCCCAAGCTTCCAAACACCACGACATTAATTATAAAGAAAGTTAGCAAATAGGGGAGGGAGGGCAGGGTCCGTCCGTGCTTCTCCCATCCTGCAAACAGCTGGCAGGGATTGCACTCGCACTGCCACCTTTTATTCTTACCTGGCTTCCTGCGCTTCGCTGGCTTGCGGCCTGCAACCAATCCTCAGTCAGCTCTTGTCCCCAGCAATAGCTGTGTCCCCAAATCTGCCCAGCTACTTGTCCCACTCTGCCCAACAACTTAACCAGGGGTCATGAACTTACACTAAACTTTCCCTAGCTGTACTAACCAGACAAATTAACCCTCTATTGCCACCATACATACATGCCACAGTGCTTAATGCCTTTAAGGTGAGCATCAGAAGTAGGAGTACGAACAGAGGTTAAAAGTAGGTCTCTGGCAGAACGTAGGGGCCTAGATGGGACATATATGTGTATTAGTGAGGATAAGTGGGGCGGAGCAGCATTGTGTAGAGATTTGTAAGCAAGTATCAGGATCTTAAATTGAGTCCTATATCTTACTCAAAGCCAATGTAGGGACTGACAAAGGGGGGAGGCGTGGGAGGTGCAGGCGGACAGAAAGATGAGCCTCGCTGCCACATTCATTATAGACTGTAACAGGGCAAGTTGGGAACACATAAGACAACTAAGGAGTGAATTACAGTAGTCAAGGCGAGATAGGATAATGGCATGGACAAGCACCTTTGCCGTATCAGGCGTTAAATAAGGTGGGATGCGTGCAATGTTTTTGAGATGGAAGTGGCAGGAGTTGGCGATTTATTGGACGTGAGGGGTGAAGGAGAGGTCGGAGTCCAAGAGAACACTAACAGACAAAGGAGTAGCAACACATGAAGGAGGGAAGACCAGAAGTTCTGTTTTGGGCATGTTCAGTTTGAGGAAATGAGCAGTCATCCAGTTGGAAATAGCAGAGAGGCAGTCAGAGACACGAGTCAAGATGTTTGGTGAGAAATGAGGGAAGGAGTTTGAGTGTCATCTGCATAGAAATGATACTGGAAGCCAAAGGAGCTGATGAGTTTACCAAGGGAGGCAGTGTAGATTGAGAACAATAGGGGACCAAGAACAGACCCTTGGGGAACACCAACAGAGATACAAAACTACTGGAATAATTCCCACTGATCTGTGCAAATGTTCTAGCACACTTGCTTGTCAGTGTGTTTTATTTTTTCCCCCCACTAATTAGCTTAAATGCTCCAACAGCATTTATTATGGTGAAGGATTGATGAAATGCCATGTTAAAAGTGAAAGCTAATTAGCAAATATATATAACCCAGGCTTGTTAGGAGCAAAAGGCAATTTTATTTTAGGTACATGTTTCCCACCTTATGAATATTTACAGTGGTTTCAGCCTTTGGTAAATATAATTTTAAATGTCTTATTTAATTTATATTTTAGTTTATCATGCCTTTGCATTACTAAACACTATTTCATAATTAAAAAGTCTATTAAATCGTAGAGTCTTACCGTTGCAAATAGCCTAAAAATCTATATGCTTGGCAATTATTTTCTATAGGAATGAATACGTCTGAGTCTAGAGAGGTATTTTTGCATCCAGACCTTTGAAGATAATGCTAGAGTAGAGAAAATAAAATTGTTATATTTTCTTGAGTAGTGATTTAAATAAAATTAAGAATTTACTAAAATGCTGTCAGTAGTAACTGTACCGTAGGTTTATTCTGTTCTTCAATTAATGCAAATTTTAATCGAGGATCCCTAAAAGCTTTGAACAAACAGAAGTAAGAAAAATGAAGCAGCGAAATATTAAGTAAATGTTTTCTTTCATTTTGTCAGTTATTCTAAATCACTTCAATTTCTTTTATTTAACAAGTATCCAGTAACATCTCTTTATTCACAAGTACATTTTCATATAGTATGCTTACAATGTAAGCTTTGGAAACTCATATGTGGAATATATTATATTCAAGGTTTTTTTATTATTATTATTTTTTTGGAGGGGGATTCTGGGTAGTTTGGTTGGCACAAAGACACTGCAATTTCAGGATTATCAAAAAATATGTTTTTACTTTTTTTTTACATCTTTTATAGTGCTGTTTTATAATATTTTTTTGTATTTTGGTGATAGTGAGTCCACTACAAAAATATTATATGAAACCACCATGTGGGTAGCTGGTAAGAAGCACCAACTCAAACTCTTCGCACAATATTAAAGTGATAGACTGGGAGTGAGATGACCAACCAAGAGCCAACCATGGGGAAAGAATAACACGGGCAAATCAAAAAATGAAAAATACAACAGAAAAATGATCATCTGTCCCTTGTATTAGTATAGATTCATTAGTGTATTTCTCCTTGACAGTAAATTTGAAAAGTAAATCGGTAAATCAGCACCTAATATGATGTTACAATAAAAAATAGGTTTAATACTGCCAGAAGGAAAATGGTTTTAAACAAAATTGTTATAGAACTTATTAAACTAGCTATGCTCTCCAAGTCCACTCTTTCCTAGTCCACTCACCTTGCAGGTATGTTACAGGGGCAAAAAAAAACAAAATATCAAATGTCAGCAGAGCCCTTTATAATCATGTAGACAAACAGTATTCCCCCCTCAACTATTTGTAATGAGTGATGTAAAGTAATATATGCAGATCACTGCATTAATCAAAGGATAACTGCACGATAAATTACCCTGACCCATGTGTGTGCTACCATACCCTTTAATAAGTTGCCCATACGAACCAGAAGACCGGTCCTATTGCTCCTTAAAGGGACTTTCTAATCACCAGAACAACTAAAGTTTAATGTAGCTGTTCTGTTGTCTATAGTCTGTCCCTGCATGCATTTTGCTGTAAACACTGCATTTTCAGAGAACAGGCAGTGTTTAAATTACTCCATAGGGACACCTCTAGTGGTAGTCATTCAGACGGCCACTAGAGGTGCTTCCTGGGTCAGTGCTACACAATGGAGGCGCTGGATGTTCCCCATAGAGATGCATTGAATGAATGCTACTTTATTAGGAGACGCTGGTTGCTTCAGTGCAGAGTTTTACTGACCATGCACAATAGCCTCTTAATGTTTTCCTATGGGAAAGCATTGGATTGGCTGAGATAGTCAATTATTTGTCTCCTAAATATAACACAAACAAAGTGGTTGTGAGTGGTTGCCACATTTAATATCATTATTAAGGGTCCTTTTGATGCCTGCAATTCATATAGGACTCAATACCAAATTTTAATGAATAGTGGAAGGAACTTCCTGAGCAGTACCATTTGGTATTATTAATCTATACCCCATAACACAGAAGGTATGTGATCTTGGATGGCCATATGCCAGGTTCTGCTGACCTAACTTGACCTAATTAGTGACCGATGTGATTCGCATATATAAGACTTTGCAACTAAATCACTGTTAATTAATTAGTGATTTTTTTCTTTCAAGTCAGACATTAAATACAATGCCTTACAAATCAATACCCAGGAAGTATAAAGTTAGGGGGCAGATAACTTAATTGTAGAAATAAAATCTAAATGGACATTTGGCTTGGTATAATGAATTGTTAATATTTCATCATAGAGTATATCATACTTGTGAGAATTTTATAGTTATGCAACTAAAGGTCATATAAATTGGCAGGAGAATTTAGTAATATTTGGCTGATGTGACTGGATGATGGACTTGAAATAAAATGCAAATGGGCAGTAATGATAATGTAATTTGGTTTCTTAATATTGAACATTCTCTAATGATTGATATTGAATTTGCGGTGAATTTGGAGTTCAATTTACTGAATCGAAGTTAAAACCTGCCATAGCTTATTAAAGTCCAGCGTTGGTATTGATCGATAATATTTTCTAGCTTTTCCAGTTTTTTTGTTTTAAAACTCATCAACTTGAATCCAAGTTTAGCTTCATTCACTGTTAATCAAGTGAGTTTAAGATCGATATTCATATATTACAAGGTTAACACCAAACAAAATATGTAGATTTTGGGAAGATCTGACCCGCCTAATTGACCTCTTTTATAGTGGAGTGGCTATGATAATAAGAGATATTTATGTCAATAATCTGTCGTCAATATTGATATAAGCCTATGTTTTTTTTAAGAATGTTTGTTGGACATTTTTGAGTATTGTGTGCATTTGTATTTTAACATGTTAGCAATTTTGTTGTCCCATTGCTTATTTGCCCTTTAATTGATTTAATTGATTAAATTGAATCATTACTTTAGGTTACTTGGTATTTTTAGCAAATATAATCGACTCAGGTAAAGTATTTTGGTGTTTGTTCTGTTCATGATCATGACCAAACACTGAACATTTTGGGGGGCATTTTTTTGTTATTTGAAAAGGGATTTTAGTGGTTTATCAAAACTCTTTGTGTCTGATGGTTCAATGAATTTGTCGAAAGACAAACTTGTTGGAAAATTTGTGATAAATTATCTTGACTATGTAGCATGTTCTTTATGGCCATTTTTCACTGAACTGATAATTTTAAATGTGCTCTTCAAATGTATCAGAATGGTGATATCAACATCGCTAATGATTTAATTGGAAACTTTTAATGTGTTGATAATTATCAAAATGACAGATTGCAATTTAATTCTAAAAGTTTAAATCTTTGAAACAAGTTAACAGATCAGTGATGTTTACTATCATGAACAAGACCTGACTTCTAAGTGTAACCCAGCTACATCAGACTGTTGCTTTTTCTGCCAAACCTCTATACTATTTGCAGCTAGGGCCGGCACGTCCATAAGGTGGCACAAGCAGCCGACTTAGGGCGCACTGGCTTGGGGGGGCACTAGATTGGAGTGACCAGCAGGAGGTGGGCGCTCAGCACTCCCTCCTGCCAGTCACTCAGTCAGTCAGTTTATTGTGGCCAAGGAGAGCAGTGCGCACCGCTGTACAGAAACTTCTGTTTCCTGTACCCGGCCAGACTGAAAGAAAGTGCTTACTGAGAGAGCACTTCCTGTCAGTCCAGCCAGGTACAGGAAAATGAAGCTCCTCTACAGCAGTTCGCTCTGCTCTGCCATGCTACAAAGAGAGGTAGGAGACACACCAGGGACCAAGGGCAGTAGAGGGACACTATGGGATGGGGAGAAAGGGACACTATGGGATGGGAGGGAAGAACACTATGGGACAGGGGAGGGGGGGAGAAAGAACACTATGGGACAGGGGAGGGGGAGAAAGAACACTATGTGATGGGGAGGGGGGGAAAGAATACTATGGGACAGGGGGAGATAAATAATACTATGGGAAAGGGGGAGAGAAAGAACACGATGGGACAGGGGAGGGGGGAGAAGAGAAAGAACACTATGGGATGGGGAGAAAGAACACTATGGGATGGATGGGGAGAAAGAACACTATGGGATGGATGGGGAGAAAGAACACTATGGGACAGGGCAGGGGGGAGAAAGAACACTATGGGACAGGAGAGGCAGGAGAAGAACACTGTGGGACAGTGGAGGGGGGGAGAACACTATGGAACAGGGAAAGGGGAGTGGGAAGAACACTATGGGAAAGGGGAGGAGTGGAAAGAACACTATGGGTCAGGGGAGGGGGGAAAGGAACACTATGGGTCAGGGGAAGGAGGAGAATAATATGGGACAGGGGAGGGGAGAAAGAACACTATGGGACAGGTTAAGGAGGGAGGGGAGAGAAACACTAAGGGACAGGGAGGGGAAAGTAACATTAAGGGACAAGGAAGGGAGGGAAAGGAACACTAATTGACAGGGGAGGGAGGGGAGAGAAACACTAAGGGACGGGGAGGGAGGGAGGGAGGGGAGAGGAACACTAAGGGACACTTAGGGGAGAGGAACACTAATGGACATGGAAGGAAGGAGAGATGAAAACTATGGGACATGGAGGGGAGAGTGGCACACAGGGGCGGCTAAGTGAGGAGAAAGACACAAAGAGAGACACGAGGGGGAGAAAGACACATTCATGGGTCTGGGGTGGAAATGCAAAGGGGCTGGGGGTAAAAGAGACACAGAGGGGCTGGGGGAGATAGACAGGCTGGTGGTGAAAGAGAAACACACAAAGGAGCTGGAAAGACTAAAAGACACAAAGGGGCTGGGAGAGAAGGAGACACATAAAGGGGCTGGGGGGAGTAAGACACACAAAGGGGGTTGTAAGAGATACACAAAGGAGGTGTAAGACACACAATGGGGAAAAATAGGGGATAAGACATTTTAAAAGGGGGATAAGAAACAAAAGTTGGGTTAAGTGTGAAGATGCTTTTTTGGTGGGGGGGGGGGGGGGGGAGAGGAGCACCAAAATCCTCTTTGACTGTGTACCCAAAAATCTTTGCGCCGGCTCCCTATGCAGCTGCAACATCATCAAACTATATACTTAGTGTGACTTAGGATTTTATAAAAGATCAAATATATTTTAATGTTTCTTACATATTCTCTGATAACGATCTAAGGAAGACAAATTAACTAGTAATATAAACTTGCAAATATCACTAATATTTCTAGCTGCCAGTTAGAAAAAGCACCTTCCGGTGTGTTAATAAACAACCATATGTGTAAAGATATCCAATGGCACTAGAATACACATTATTAATAATAATACAAACAATATATGATATTTAACACAAATAAAGTATAACACAAGAGTAAATTGGTGTAATAATTATCTAGAAAATATTAAAACTGTGCTCTACCCAGTATGTCCCAAGTAAAATTGATTCATAAAAATACCTAAATATTGTTCATATGGACAAATAAATCAGATTCAGAATTGAAGCTCAGGGGAAAAAATACATAACATAGATGATATAGTGTACTACATGTAGTGAAATAAAATTTGAAAAATATAAAACATTCTGCTTTTAACTTGTGAGTAATATTAATTTTAAACTGTATTTTAATTATTAAAATTGTATTCAAATATTTTACACTATGGCATCTATTTATGTTTTTTTCTGGAGCTTTATGTGAAGTTGAACAATACTGGTATTTGCATGATTTAATTTCACGTGGGACACAGTGAGAGAGCGCAGTTTTGATATTTTATGCTTTATTTGTATCAGTATTAATTGTTTATTATTAGTATTATTAATAATTCATATTATCCTATTATATATTTTTACGTTTGCTTAGTAATGATTCTCACCAGATTAATTAATAAAGTTGAATGTGAGTCTTGTTTTTTTACTAACTTCCCATCCGATTGAGGTTCTCAATACTGTAGGAAATGCCATCTTTACCTTGTGTGGTCATAAATTCTATTTGTATGACTCCCAGGTCTAAGATTGTCTTCTAGCCACCTTTAAAAAGTATGGGGAAGATAATTAAGTTCTGTGTTGTGGTGTCCTTGACCATAGAAACCCTCTTGCACAAGCCTTGACCGTTGTACCTTCGATGTTTGGGCTTAACTTACCTCAATAAATAAGCACACAACACCAAGCCGATTTATTAAAATCAATTGTCCAACAAAACCTGTAATGATAAACAGCTGCGTTAACATGGACAATGGACAAAACATATTAAAAACCAAGCACACATAACTTAACCAAAATCCAAGCTTTCAAAGGCATGACGGTGCCCAGTCGAAAACCAATTTGGGGAGGGCATGCTTAGATGCTTTTCCCTTACCTGAGGCTCCCAGTTTCATGTCCAACCAGGAACCTCACACCGATCATTGTCACCAATGATAAAACCAGGCCTGAACCACCAAACTACCTGGCAAGCTCCTGACCTTGACTGTGAAAAAGAATCCTAACTATAACCTAAAAGTAGGTAATTTAAAACTAAAATGGCCCCTTGACAACTAATGACCACTACTTATATCAAATCCTTCCCCCCACATTCTGACAACTGACAGCCTAGTACTACTCAGTCCCCTGTCAAGGCTCCCTCTGGTCTATTAAGACCCTGTGAGCTGCAATATCCTTCGGTAATGCACTGGTGACTCTATATAAGGATACTCGGTAATTGTTCAAAAGCATCCAAACCGTTTACTTTTAAAATGCTCAATGACAATTACTCTCTCAGAATAATGTTTATTTTTCCATAAGAAACACCCTTTGAAAAAAAAAAAGGTGATGGAAGAAAATTGTGTCCTTAAAATCAACCCTACCATATAGGGAGAGTCAGAGCCTAATTAATCATTTTGAGCCTAATTCATTTAATTCATAAACGTTTCCTAGTGAGGTAACCTAATACCCACAAAATATACACAGATACCAATGAGAGAGAGCTCCCTTTTCTTGTATCTAATATTATCTACTGAACTCCTAACTTATTCATTTTAAAACTACCTCCTCTTGTTTTTTGGCTCCCTTTGGTCAGACATTTTGTAAAGCATTGCATTATGCAGACTCTATTTCAATTATTGCATGTCACATGATCATCTCAAAAGCAATAGGGTGGTGTTTGTGTGTGAGTGCCATAATTAAAATTTCCATAATGTTAAAGTACTACATGTAAAATACAGACGTTAATGCCTACAGTTCGTGAAGTATACCGTGTGATTTGTTATTTGATCAGCTGAGGAGTGTGAGTATTTATAGCCTTATGTATGTGGGGACATATGTGTATTAAATCAGGTGTTAAAATCAAGTCCAATAACATGTTTAGAAGCTTGTGTTTTTTCATCATGAATCATTATTTGTTTTTAATTTGTTTCTTAGCGCATTTCATGAGATGGAAAAATGTGGTTTGTCGTGAGTTGTATTTTTTAGAAAATGTAATCGCCAATTTAATTAAATTTACTGTGACTGCATAAAGACGAAAATTAATTCTGAGTAAAAATTACATAAAAGTGGACATATTGATAAATAGGCTAATATTTTCTTGAATTTCCGTAAGGCTTGTTGAATATTTTGCACACACTGTAACACACCAAGAAATATGCATTTTAACTTGGATTACTTTTTATGACAAACCATTTGCTTTTAATCTAGAGAAAATTGTAGATTCCTCTGAGAAAAATTATTACATCGGTGAATCTCCAGGACGCTTTAACCAGTTATGGACCAGCAACAGTCTACGCCATTATATCAATCTGTTCCGTAAAAACACCATGCCAATCTAGACTTTAGTTCTCATTTAGTGACAGCAGTACTATATTGAACTGTCAAGGATAATCTGTGTTGGCACAGTGTCTGCCTAGATCAGATCGTCATGACGACAAAGAATGTCATTGGTCCATATGAAATTCCTCACATCTCTGTTTGTCCATCTTTATCTCCCATTATAAATATCTCCCTTTGTCCATAAATTCTTCACTGTACATACCTACTTTTATGTCTGTTCCTCTCTACCTGCTTGACAGTCTTTCTCTAATCGTGTTTATCTGACAGTCTATCTTTTAATTAAAAGGGGGCAGAAGAGTGATCGACGTGAGAAATACGTAACTAATTTATAACAAACTGTGACTGTACGTCTGTCAATTCATCTTACAGTCATTATGTTTCCATAAAAAAATGCTTATTTTTTTTTTTATATTCTAATTAGTCAATTTTACAGATTATTTCTTAAAAATATACCTTGATACGTTACATCTATATGTGTTATAAAGAGAACAGACAAATTCACCGACAGACAAACATATAGATATATGTGATATAGTGATATATATATATATATATATATATATATATCACTATATGTATATATATGTCATTATGTTTCCATAAAACATGCTAGATTTTTTTTCATATTCTTATTAGTCAACTTTACAGACTATTACTTAAAAATATACATTGATACGTTACAGCTATGTGTGTTATACTATATATACGTATACGTATCAAGGTATATTTTTAAGTAATAGTCTGTAAAATTGACTAAGAAGAATATGAAAAAAAATGCATTTTTTTAATGGATATATATATCACTATATCACAGCTATCTATATGTTTGTCTGTCGGTGAATTTGTCTGTTCTCTTTTTTTTAGTTATTCTACAAAATTCACGGTTTATTGTGTTATCCTTCTATTGATGCAAGATACGAAAATATACTTTTCAGTTGAAACACTTCAGTCCAATATTAAACATTTTTTTCTGACAAATATTTAAGCTCTTTTCAGCTGTCCACACGCATGTGTTACTTCCTCTCGTTCTCTTGAGATGTGAACATTTGTCCAAGTTCTGTATTATCAGCTCTTTGCAAATGACTACTTTTGAAATGTTCTGATTTCAAAGTTGGGAAAGGATTCTTATTCCTGTGTGCCAGATCCCCAAATATTTCCACAATGCATTCTGTGGCATTCACACATGACTGCAGCTGCATTTCAATCTGTTCCATATGATTGGCTTCCGTGTTTTCTTCCAGTCTGTGGTAATGGTACAGTCGTTCCCAGATCCCTGGGTTATTTTCATTGTTGTGACCTTTCTTTCTACCTGGGTTGCTATGCCATTCTGTTTTCTCTCCCAGATGCTTAAGAAACTGATTCACACATTGCTCTCTCGGCTGCAGTGACTGTCATTCTATTTGATGTATTTGTACCAGGTATCATGTGGTTATAAAAGTGCAGTGATCTTTCCTAGCCAAGTTCCTCTTACATTTCTAACAGGTTCTGATGACTTTTAGGTCAGCTGTAGCAATTGTATAAAAAAATTACAGGGCAAAAAAAAAAAATTATAATTATAATAAAATATATATGTATATATAAATCAGTGCTCCTGGTAGACTATATTATTTATACTATATATATTTTTTATTATTTTTTTTTTATATTAAATATAATGTAGACTACCAGGGGTACTGATTTATATATACATATATATTTAATAATAATAATAATAATAATAAAATATATATTTATATATAAAATATAAATCAGTAGTCTATAATAAGAACTACTAGGAGCACTGATTTTTATATAAACCTATATTTTAGTAATATTATTCTTTTATATATAAAATGTTAATCTCTCAAGGCTTTTTTACAGCTTGCATGCATAATCAAGTTATTATTATTATTTTTTTTTAGATATTAACATTTCTATTTTAAAAAGGTTTAATGAAAATGTAACCATTAGGGAATAATGCAGATATATATATATATATATATATATATATATATATATATATATATATATATCACTATTTATTTCTTTACAATTCTGTATTAATTGAAAAATATATGTTGTCTTTTGCTTATATGAATACCTCAAGGTCAAAATGAATGCAGCATTACATAAGGTACACTATGAATGTTTTTTTTTTTTAAAGAGAACATAGCGTACTTGTTTTATTACAGAGAACAAAGCATATAATATGCTGCAAGGTCTTTCAGTTTAGCCTTGAATCAACTGGTGCCTGAATCACACTGCATATAGAAGTATCTAGATATATATCTATATACTGTATATATTACAGATTTAAAAGGTGTTTGTATATCTGCACATTAATAAAGAAATAGGATTTTCTATGTACAATCTGTCTTTCTTTCTGTCCATCTTTCTATTGATTTCACCTATTTAGACCCAGAATAGTGTGCATATCTCAATATATTTAAAAGTATTACTAAAATAAAAACTGTTTCATCAAACTGATTATTATTAAAATAGATTCAAATAGTGAATTAGAAAAAAAAAATCTGAAAGTTTGCTTATATAATGAGAGTTTCATATTAAAAATCCGCAATGTATTTCTAGGAATGGTTTGAAAAGATAAAGCCAAATAAATGAAAATGTTTTTGAACATAGGCCCAGTTTTCATCTGGATGCTAAGAATATGCTAAATACAGACATGCAGCTCAAATGATGGAGTCACTTATTTTAAAGTAACACTAAAGGCATCCAGACCATTTCATCTCAATGAAGTAGTCTGGGTGCATTGGCCCTTTAAGTTTTAACTCTGCAACGTAAAACATTGTTGTTTTCGTAGATACACCACTGTTATAAATGCCGGGTTAAACACACCCCTAGTGTAGGAGCTTCCAGTGAATAGCTGCGTCAGACTCGGTTATTCAGTCAAATACCGCTCATAGAGAGCATCTGATTGGCACAGCTCGCCTTTTTGCTGCACACGAGCAATAGTGTTCCAATGTTTCCTTATGGATGATGAACTCGATGATCTTAGCCAGAGATGCAGGGCAGCCATGGCAAGACAGGCTCAGCGAAGTATTAAAGGTTGGTGAAAACTGCCATTTGAACCCTTACAGGGAAGGGGGTTGGACATCTTAAACTATTCTGTTATGTATACATGTTACGTGTAATGCTACAGTTTTCCTTTCAATGGCCTTGTAAAAAATAAATGGTGTAGTGTACTTTGATGCATTCTATCACCATTTTACTAGCAGTCAGAGTAAAATAAATTATGTTCAAGTATGAGCTTCTACTGCCTTAAAGAAACACTCTATGCACTATAACCACTACAGCCAGCTGTAGTTTTTATGGTGTTAGAAGTGCCCTAGTGCTCTCCCAGTATCTTCTGCAGCCTGGAATACCTGCACTGAGCTGGCTGGATGATGCATGCTTAGCTCATTGCCTGAGAGTGCCCAGCTGACACTGTCAGCTCAGGAGAGCAAAAATAAAGAGTTTCTGAGCTCCAGAGGAGAAGGTGATCATTGCACAGAACACCTCAGGTAGTCTATCTAACTATTCTAAAATGATATGACTACTTGAATTCTAATGGCAGCAGATCTCTCCTGGCACTATAAGCAGCTGGCTGTAGCGCTTAAAATATTCAGATTCTAGTGTGTTTTCATGTATCTCCTTGTTAATAACTCAAAACAGAACAGATCAGTCAAGATCTAATAGTTACCCATCAGTTAACCCCTTTCTAAGACTTCAAAAATGTTTTAGCTCACTTATCATAACAGAAGAAATCTCTTTCATCGGAATAGTAGACTGGCCCCCATTTTCAAGAGCATTGAAACTGAAATTCCACGTACCACCCCAATAGTAATTTCTACCTTCTTGGGCCTCTTTGGTAAGAGTTCTAGACACTTAAACCTTAATTACAATTTAGATTTAGGGAGGCTCTGTACATATGCCAATAAACCACATCATAAATTCTTAGAACAAGTATTTGAAATTATATTTGCTATATATTACACTTCGGATACAATAATAAAAACATGTATTGCCTAATCTTGTTTTTCAGCATCACCCTTTTGACACATTTCTCCCAGTGGATTGGGAATCAGGCAGTAATATTACTTCTCAGTATGTGAGCTGAGTGGTTGTAACTGTGAAAAGGATTTTGTACTTAACATCACTAGCAAAAGCAACATACTGGGTTTTTTCTCTCTCTTTTTTTTTTCTTTTCTGTGTGTGTGTTGTCATAAAGCATTTTAACATGTTTAAGTAAAGTGCTAGCAAAAACACACAGGACACTGGGAATTCTCGCTAGCAACTATCCATATGGCAAAAGAGATAATGAAATATGTTCCTTGCTAACTTGTTTAATTGAAATAGAAAGACTTATCATTTGGTCTGCGCTTGGAATGTGTTCTGCTTTTGACTTTGTCTGTGATTTTTATTTTTTTATAACAGTAGGAGTTCTGTAAACCCCAATAATCCCCCAATGAGAAGCAGATATCCACATTCTCCAATTTACCAGCATAGAGTGAATATTTACAGTTACTAGTTACAACTCCCAACATGTGGCCGTAAACAAGCTTTATGTGGGCATGTTGGTGACCCTAACCATGACATTGTTGAAATGTGTCAACAGTAGTAAGCCCACTTGCATGGGCAGATGTCCCAAGCTAATCTCTGTTGCTCTTCCTGATAACTTACTATGTGGTCACCATTACTATGCCAAAATATTGAATAAAGAACAGATCTGATATGGTTACGTTTGTAGTCTACATTCTTTAATGTTTAATTCAATCAAATAGCACTTAAAGAAACACCACAGACCCTAAAGCACTTTAGCTTACTAAAAAGCTTTACGTGTGAAGTGTGTCCTTTTTTTCATTTTGCAAAGAAATGCATATTTCAATAGAAATTGACACATTTTTAAATTAACCTTGTTACACTCCCCTGACTTTCAAGTGGACTACAGGTCTTGTTACTTCCTGGTTTGGTTAGCTCAGTCAGTGGAGCTAAACTCAGGAGGCAGCAATTGAGATTTCTCTTGTTTTCAAGTATGTCCTGGGTCCAGAAATCATTGCATTGTTACATTAGGGTAAAATAAAATGCAAAAACAATATTAATAGACAATATATACAAAATTTAACAAAGAACAGGTAGGAAATATATAATCAACCATGACAGGTGCATTCTGTTTTGAGGTATGTAGAGAGGGATCTCTTAAAAGACTTTAGGCTTAGGGAAGATTTTAAATTGTGCGGGAGGTTGTTTGGGTGGGAGTTTGTTAGGGTGGGGGTTTCCCAGAAAAGCTCTTAAACACAAGGCTGGAAAGATGAAGCGTGCGTCTGGATTCAAGCGACAGACAGTTTAGTTATTTTAGCATGTCACAATGGTGGGTCCTGTAATTACATTGTAGCACAAATCGGCAGAACGAGTTATACAATGTGTTGAGTTTATTAATGTGGGATTGCGATGCAGATGCATATACTACATCCCCATAATCAATGATTGGCATCAGCATTTGCTGTACAATCTTTTCCTTTACTGTAGGGCTTAGGCAGGATTTGTTTCTGTACAGGGCACCTAGTTTTGGATAAAGTTTAGATGCAAGCTTTTCTATGTGCAGGCCAAAAGATAGATTGGGGTCTAACATCATATCCAAGTATTTGAAAGAGTGGAGTGCTGTTAGTGTGCCATTTGAATTTGTTTTGATGGATAGGTGGGAATTGTGTAATTTGTGTAATTTAGGTACTGTTCCAAAGATCATTGTGACAGTTTTGTCAGTGTTCAGGAAGAGTTTGTTTTTTGCGATCCACTTTTCTACCTCTGTAAACTGTTCTTTGAGCACAGCCTCAAGCTGCGGTAGATCGGAATTGCTCGCATAGATTACCGTGTCATCTGCGTACATGTGTACATTTGAGGATTTGCAGACATTAGTCAGATCATTTATAAATAATGTAAATAGTAGGGGGCCGAGAATGGAACCTTGGGGAACACCACACGTGACTGGGAGAGGGAGGGAGTCACTGTCAGAAATGGACACATATTGCGAGCGATCTGATACATACGATCGAAACCAGTTTAGCGAATGATCACCAATACCTGAGTTTTTGAGTTTGTGCAGTAGAATGTCGTGGTCTACTGTGTCAAAGGCCTTAGCAAAATCAAGGAAAATAGCTCCAGTTAGGTCTCCTTGTTCCATGCCAGTTTGGATGTCATTGCAAACTTTTAAGAGGGAAGTTGTAGTGGAGTGATTCTGGCGAAAGCCCGATTGATCAGGGGTCAGATAGTTTGATTGTTGGTAATACTCACATAGTTGCGTATGGACACATTTTTGACAATACCGGGAACAATGATATAGGGCGATAGTTAGAAACCAAAGTAGTGTCACCACTTTTATGGATAGGCACTACTCTCGAGAGTCTTCCAAAGTTTGGGTATGTATCCAGACACCAAGGATTCGTTAATTAGAGTTGCGACGGGTTTAGCAATTGCCGGCGCACTGAGCTTCAACAGCATTGCTGGGATTTGGTCAGGTCCGGACTGGTTTTTCATTTTTAGATTATTAAGATGTTTTTCAATGACACTAACAGGTACAGGTCTAAAAATGAACTTTTCCATATTGGGCTTTTGCAAATTTAGTGGGGCCTGATCCACATTAGTAGTTTCAGGATGCGTGCCATTTATTAGCTTGGCAATCAGGGCAGTAGAGCATCCGGCAAAATAATTGTTAAAGGCATTTGCTACATCTAAGGGAAGTTGCAGGGTTTGGTTATCCACTTTGACAGTGGAGGGTTGGGAGTGGATTGGGGGAGTTTGTAGTTTATTTATGACTTTCCAAAAGTTTCTAGGGTTTGAGATGTTATTGTTCAGATTTTCATAGAAATATTGGGCCTTGGCCAATTTTGTTTGTTTTGTGCATATATTTCGCCATTGTCTATACGCACAGTGAGCATTCATAGAGCCAGTACGCTTAAACTTTGACCACAAAGAATCCCGAAACTGGTACATTTGGATGAGGTCAGCTGTGATCCAGTTCATATGTGCTCCTTTTACCCTCACCTTACGCAACCGGGCATGCAAATTCCAAACTTGTAGGAGTTCAGACTGAAAGAATTTAACAGCACAGTCTAGATCTGGGATAATGTTTAATCTGTGCCATGGGAGGTTCTTGATGTCCTTTAGAAAGGATCAAGATTAAATTTTTTGAAGGACCTAGTTATTTTAACCTTGGGAGAGGATTTAATAGCCTTTATTTTGCGCACACAGTACACTAAACAGTGATCACTGAAAGTGTTTGGGAGGACACCGGCCTCCTGGATTCTATCAGGAGAAGTGGAGAGAATCCAATCTAGCAGGGTATGGTTAAAGCTTTTAATGTTTATGCGCGTTGGGGAGGAGATTAATTGCGTTAGCTGCAAAGTCTTAAACAGTGTGCAAGAACTATTATTTTTAGGATTCAGCCAATCAATATTAAAATCACCAAAGACCAACAGTTCACTTTTAGGGTTTTGAGCTATGGTTTCACTAAGGAGATGGGCTATTTCAGAAAGGGAATGCACAGGGGAGCTAGGTGGGCGGTAGATTCCTGCACGGGATCTCAATTGTGCCAGAAAGGAAATCAAAGGTGGCAGTTTTGTAAAGGGGTAAACTTTATGGAATTGTCAACATAAATAACAATGCCTCCTCCTCTCTTTGCTCTGTCATTTCTAAAACATGAATACCCCTGCATTGCAATGGCGGTGTCTGGTATTTTAGTCGTTAACCAAGATTCTGAGAGCACAATGATTTTTGTTTTGTAATGGGAACACCAGGCTTGCAGTGCATCCAGTTTAGGGAGTAAACTACGGATGTTGCAGTGCACAAAAGAGAGGCCTTTTTTAGTGGGGAGATTAGGACTAGAATTAGCTGGGGGACCAGGGTTAGACTCCACATCATTTGCAAGGGCAAGTAACATAAGGAATAGGAATTTGGACATCATTTTTGTTTGGGCATATAGTGAATGGGATACTTTATAATTTTGTGAGGTGGGGGTAGGAGGGCTATTTTTTAGAACTCTCCACCAGCACTCAGCAGATAAGTTACAGGAACAGAGCATGCCATGGTGTATGATAATTGTATGATAATTGGTGTTCCAGTTTGAGGTGTGTGCTTATGCTGGTAGTGGTGTGAACAAAATAGGGTTATTAAGAATATCAGTATGGTTATATTTGGATTCATGTTAGTGGTATGAGGTGTGTAGTTGAATTGCTCAGAGCACCTGCCTTGCAAAGACTTCTGATTGAGCTGCATTGGGAAGTCTGTGATTGGACAGCCAGAGAATGTCTGGGCGGGGTTAATAGGGGTTGGCTTGCAAAAGTTGAAAACAAGAAAAATGCAGGTCTTGCAAGAGGTTTTTAGATATAAACCCAATGGAAAAAAATGTATAATGAAATGCATGCATTTTGTCATTTGGAGTAGATCTGCTAAACAGTGAATTTTATTTATTTTGTATTTGGGCAGGGGAATGTCCCTTTAATTGTACATTTTACTAATGCAGGTAACTTTTATGACTCCAACCTATAAATCGTTAATTTCATGGACCTATAAATATTTGCATTAAAGGATCAGTCTATTCACAGTAACCTCTGCATTGGATTGGTCAGTAACTCAGATAGCTGTGCATGCATGATTCTCTATTAGAAACATTTGATTGGATTAAGTCAGGACTAACTAGGAAGTTAGTGCTGGGCAAAAAAAGAGGGTGATCGTCATTAGTTGCAGAAGCCAGTTCTGCAGCTTATAAAGATATGTTTTTGGGGTTAAGAAGAGTATTTATAAATATATAGTAAATGCATGACTGTATTTATTAATGACTTAAACAGATAAATGCCTTAAATAAAACCCAAGGCCAAAAGTAAAGAGATTCACATTAATATAACTCTCTGGTTAAATCACTGAAATTAGAAATGATAATTTCTGAAGTATTATGTAATTAAGTGGTTAAGTAAATATTAACAGCTCTCATATTCCTTTATGCTCAAAAAGACACCCAGCACCTTTTGCTGTTTAAGTCTTGTTTGGCTGTTGCTACTGACCTCTTAAAAAAGCATTATCCACTTGAGCAGGGAGAATTCATCATTATGTGCATGTGTAAGATATATGCATTAGTGAGGAATGACTTTTATCTTCCCTGATGTGGATGAGTGGAGCAAACATAATTCACAAATAGCATGGCTTTCCGTTGTTGTTTAGCCCACGGCTCAAAATGAGCTTTACGGGTAAAATCTACAGCTCAGATTAAGATGTGTTAACACAGAGCAGGCAACATATAAATACAAGATGTTAATAAACACTATGCGGAAAAAAAAATGTTAAGGGCACTGAAAGCTTCTAGTATATTGAATCAAGCATGTGTCACAGTATGAAAATTGCAGAATACGGTCCATTAACATTTCTCGCTATCCTGTTGTTTTACTACAGGGAGCTACTTAAGAGAGATACACAGTTGTCCGTTATGTTTGAGACAATCTGAGTTTAAATTAATTTTTTAACCCCATTAGAACTATACTTAAAGAAGTCCCTTGTAAACAGATGGCCCTGCTACGTTATTGGATTTGAACAGGTTAATTATGCCTTTATAGCTATGTCAAAAATATCCGATTTTTCCTATTCTTTGTCTCACTGAATTTGATTCAGGCTCATTGACTTTAATTTAATGCTTTTTATTCTTCAGAATTCTACTAAACCAAATCTGTATTCTTACATTTAAACTGCATTTTCTAGCCTATTACATGAAAAAGTGCTGGTTTTTGAGGTTTGGTTGGTGCTATGTCTCATATATTATTTGCTGAACCCAGTAATAGGTACAAAAAATGAACTTATTATGTAAATGCCATCTTGCAAAGAGTCCAATTTAATAGACTTTCTAAAAATTACTTATGTCTTGCAACAAGTAACCATTTTATGGTTTTACTTACATTAACCCAGTTTTAAACACTAAACAGTTTCACTTATAAAGTTATTAGTAATTATCTGGGAATGTGAGGGGCTTTAATTGATACAACTAGGTAAGGTTAACATTGATCACTGCTCATTAGTTGACTTGCAGTAACCTGAAAGGAACACTCCAAACACCATAACTACTACAGAGTGATGTAGTTGTTTTGGTACCAGGAGTGACCTGCCTCTCCCTCCTAGAAGAGAAGCAGCTTTAGTTTAGCTGGTGTCCAATGAGAGCTGATTGCTCTAAGCCAATGAGCTGAGGCTTGCAACACCAGGCTTATCTCAAACGGAGAGAGAGCTTCCAGTCCTCCCTGAGGCAGGGAGCAGCCCCCAGCTGAGTCCTGGTGGGAAGTAAAAAAAGAGCTTGACTACTTACAAGCATTATTTACAGTCTGCTATGGTTATTGGAGTGTTACTGTAAACTGCTGAACGACATGTACACCATAAAGGATATGGGGCCAGGATAGTGAAATACCAAATACGTAGAACTTAAAGGACCACTCTAGTGCCAGGAAAACATACTCGTTTTCCTGGCACTAGAGTGCCCTGAGGGTGCCCTCACCCTCAGGGACCCCCTCCCGCCCGGCTCTGGAAAGGGGAAAGGGGTAAAAACTTACCTTTTTCCAGTGGTGGGCGGAGAGCTCTCCTCCTCTGATCCTCCTCTTCTCCTCCCCGTCGGCTGAATGCGCACGCGCGGCAAGAGCTGCGCGCGCATTCAGCCGGTCACATAGGAAAGCATTCATAATGCTTTCCTATGGACGCTTGCGTGCTCTCACTGTGATTTTCACAGTGAGAATCACGCAAGCGCCTCTAGCGGCTGTCAGTGAGACAGCCACTAGAGGAAATAGGGGAAGGCTTAACCCATTCACAAACATAGCAGTTTCTCTGAAACTGCTATGTTTATGAAAAAATGGGTTAACCCTAGAAAGACCTGGCACCCAGACCACTTCATTAAGCTGAAGTGGTCTGGGTGCCTAGAGTGGTCCTTTAAGTTAAATAAATAATATATAACCAGAAGTCCTAAAACTTATCGAACCTTAGAATGGCCGGATTTAACGTTATTAAATAGAATAGTAAAGAATAGTACAGAAGTTAAGGTCAGGGAAATAGAAGGTATGTAGACAGTTAGACAAGACAAAGATCAAGGGATACAAAAGTCAGAATAGTGAAAAGTGCAAGCCAAGGTTAGCTTATTCCATGGAAAAACACCTTTTGAATGTATTGCTACCATGAATTTAATCTTTGTTCATAGGTTTGATTCAGAGTGATGCAGCATTTTAATGAAATAATTGCTTATGTGTATATAAATAAAATATTTGATTTTCTCACCCCTCCTTTGTGGTAAATATTTATTCCTCATTCTCGGGTCCTCTACCAGAGGCCTGAGGGTTTGAGGCTTCTGCGCAGTATCTTTGCCTAGAATCGCTCACTTCTGGAGAGCAATCTCAGATGTCTCAACTGGGAGTCGCAGCACCGAGTGCTCCTATCACAATTGGGACTACTACTGTCTTCCCTTTCCATGTCCTTTCTAGCTCTTCTTTCAGTCCTTGGTATTTGTCTGTCTTCTTGTGTTCCTTCTTCCTGATGCTATAGTTATATAGAAATGTATTAACTATCCACTTACTTTAGCTGGAAGGGGTTTTCAGCAAAACTTTTTTCCCCACCACAACTCTCTTGGTATGTGATGACTGACTGAAAGACTGACTGACAGACTGACTGACAGACTGACAGACTGACAGCATTACAGCATTGCTAAACACTTTGTAGGTGAGCTCAACAAAGAATATCTATCTATATATTCTGAAACACTTCAAAAGTACATTTACAAAAAGGGCTAATTTGATTGCATGGGCGATCAGAGCCTACAACCCAAATTCCTCTTTGAAGCTAAGACCCCCTGCACCTTCAGAGCAATCTCTGGTTACATTACTAAAAACTACTAGAGTGACAGTGAGGATTACAAAACAGTAACATTCTGATTAAATGAAAATGTGATGGTGTTAAACACACAAAAGCCACTATATAATATGATATACAAATTCTATCAGATCAATTAGCTGAAATGAAAAGATATAGCTATTGATGGAAAGGTATCAGTTAAAATATATAGAAGCTCTCAAATCTCTGCCTTTCTAAAGTATGTATTTATTTTTATTAATATAAATTTTTAGCACAAATTACATACCATGGCACTATGTTAAGTGCACTGTAATGGGAAGTGGAAATATCAGGATGTTCTGGTTTAAATTTCGAGTACGTCCTTAGGGAGCAAGAATGATTTTATGAACTTGAATTTTAGTATATTGAGAAAGCAGGGTAGTGGTAAGGTATGATGCAAGAAAATTGATAATGTTCATTATTGTTATTCCAGCTTCACCCTCTAGCCGTAAAAAATAATGAAATGTCTTAAATGTGTTTAATAATAATTTTATAGCGTAGCATACCTACCAACTGTTCCTATTCGGGAGGGACAGTTACGATTGATGGGCCTAAAATCCTCCAGTCCCTATTTTCTATTCTAATGTCCCTCATTTCAAGGAGCTACATATTGTTGGTGTGTATGAATGTGTACAGGCATACCCCACTTTTAAGTACACAACGGGACCAGAGTATGTATGTAAAACGAAAATGTACTTAAAGTGAAGCAATGCCTTTTTTCACTTCCCAATGCATGTACTGCATCGCAATAGTATTTTACAGGCATAACTGATACTGCAACTGCAGATTTCCAGTGAGGTGTGAAAAGTTCTTGCCCCAAAGACACTGAACTGACCTGCTCTGGGTGAGAATAGAACCTTCCCTTTTCTGTTCACTCGCGGACAGAAGAGGCACGGGAATGTCTGTACTCGCGAGTGTATTTAAAGTGAGTGTATGTAAAGTGGGGTATGCCTGTAAATGTATATGTGTGTGTACAGAGCTCCACAGCAATAATGCTCACAGTAATGTGTCTTGAGAATCCAACAGATCTGTTTAGAAATTAGTCTGTGGAAACAAGTTACATTCTTTTATTTTTTAAACTCTGATACAGCAATATGTTCTAGTTTTAATAAAAATATACCAAGTATTTGTTAGGTTCTTGGACGGTTATTTAAATATTAAGTTTATTTTAATGGAGGACTAAGTAGTTAGAGACGAGTCAGCAAATGTTTATGATGACTAATACACCTGGCCATATATGATGATAAATCTGAATTTATAAAGTGGCGGGTACAGTCTGAAACGAAAATAAATAAATAAAAAAAAATATATATATATATATTAAGTTTGCTATAGCTACTCAATAAACACTAATCGTAAATAGGATCAGCTGTGATGCCAAAAATATCACAAGGTTGGAAGGTTATAGTACGGTAAGGGTATGGAAACCCAAGTCCCCTGACCCATATAATTAGGCACCCTAAGTCTAAGCCTAGACCTACATCGCTTATGACATTGCTGTGTCTCACATTATTCATTAACAATCCAGATACATCAGATAAATATAATGATAGTGATAAATGCCACAGTAAGCACTGCTATAGTGTCACTGTAGTGTAGTATTTTTACATCAGTATTTGTAGGGCTATTCAATAAAGTAAGAACTCAAAGTGAATTTCAAATGTGAGGTCAAAACATCCCAAATGGAAACATCTATGCTTGCCTTAAATTTCAAATTCCCTTTGAATTCTCACTTTAGTAAGTAAGCCTGTTTAAATGTCAACATTCCCTCTCTGACATTTTTTTTCTCTTGTCAGAGAGGCTGTGATGTGTGTAAAGTTGTCACTAGTTACTGAACATGTTAAGTTTCCCAAATTAAAGAAACTGGAGTCACAATTATATGTGCAGTATAGCAACAATTGGATTGTATCCTCCACAGAATACTGTACATGCATGTGTGGATTCTGTGCCATTGGGTGCACAGGAAGAGTTTAGCACATTCACAGTGATGAGGGTACAGATGTATTTTATAATCAAAGACAGTTCTCAATTCAAATCAATGGGAGTCACACATGCAGTAGTGCTCTTATTGGTTTAAATAAGAGTTCATGGATTAGCTAAATTCCTTACATTCTTCCTGGCTTAAAGGAACACTCCAGTGCCAGGAAAACAAACCATTTTCCTTGCACTGCAGGTCCCCTCTCCCTCCCACCCATCCCATGTTGCTGAAGGGGTGAAAACCCCTTCAGTGACTTACCTGAGACCCCCGCCGATGTCTTTCGGTGGGGATTCGGGTCCGCCCACGCTCCTCACCTAATGCGCATGCCTGGCAATGCTGCATGTGCGCATTACACCTCTCCATAGGAAAGCATTGAAAATGCTTTCAATGCTTTTCTGTAGGGAATTGAGCTACGCTGGAGGTCCTCACAAACCTGTGCTAGAAACCAGGAAGTGCTAGTGGCTGTCTAGTAGACAGCCACTAGAGGAGGTGTTAACCCTGCAATGTAATTATTGCAGTTTATGAAAACTGCAATATTTACAGCTGCAGGGTTAAGGGTAGTGGGAGTTGGCACCCAGACCACTCCAATTGGCAGAAGTGGTCTGGGTGCCTGGAGTGTCCCTTTAAGTTGAAGTCATAAGAGGTGGAGCTTCTGCAAAGGTAACACTTTCTTAAATTAATATATTGCATATATATATGCTTTTATTTAATTTCTATTTTCAATGGGCATAACTTATAATACATATAGTAGGGTCATATAATTCACACCAAAATGTCCTTTAAAATTATATATATTTTTGTTCTAAAATATAGAATATGGTCTCTCTTTCTCTCAACCTAAGTCTTTTTTTAAAATGGATGCAGTCACTGATATTGCAGACATATTCGTTTCTGTCAAGTAAACCTATCAATGTTTCGGTTTCCAAAAGAAACCTTTATTAAACCCATGTATATTCTATAAAAATGGTGTGATTTATATTTTAATAACAATATTACAGAACAAATACAATGCTCAATATCTATATTTCAGAAATTCCTATAAGCAAAGAATGGAACATGACATTATCTGTAATTAAGAAAATAATGGGTAATTGGTTCAATTGCCTTATTTCTACAGGTCTGATTTAGTTGAACAATGTGATCATTATGCCACTAGTTTTGCCACCACTATTCAATGGAAGTGTCACAATGAAAAATAATTGCAATATTCCACAATATTAACTGCACCCTAATTGCAAAAGTTTTGAAATGTAATTACCATGAAAATGTATGCGACAGGGGACATTAAGTGTAATTAGTATTAAAGAAATAAAAGAAAAACTGTTAGGAGCTTGTTATTGTCTCATAAGGTAGCTTCAAATTAGCTTGATGTAGAACATTTTCAACCAGTTCTACTATAATTTTCATTATTAGCACAGACTGTAATACGTTTATATGACATTGCCCACACCTGCCAACACGGCAGGAGATCGCTTGTAATATGCTTTGTGTCTTTGTTTCCCATAGAAACCATTTGAATTTTCAGGAGTCTTGTTTCTTGAAAATATGAGGAGGGTGTTCCACACAAATGTGTTCAGCTATGCACGTTTGATGTTTAAACATTTGCTTAATGTTTTCTATTAAAAAGTCAATTTTCACTGCATAGGAATGGAAGTGTTGTGTTAACCCCAATAAAGGCTGATGTTGTCATTCCGCTTTTGAGTAGGTCCTATATGAATGTGTAGATATGAATCACACCTAAATAGTGGTCACATTTTGGCAGTTGTGGATAGCATTGCTTCTGTTGTTAAAGTGTATCCGTGGCCTTAATAAAATCTTAAATTACTAGGGCAGCCATCTTGAATTGATTTGCATGCTATTGTAGCCAGCAATAATTGAGGGACTTGGTTTTTATAAGTGAAAAGGGGGGATTCATTGGCATACAGATTACAAAGAATATTTGGAGGGACAGCCTTTTACTATTAAAAAAAAAACCATGCATTTGCTTAGAGAGTATCCTTCATACCACATAGTTTTGAACAGGCAAAAATGGCACATTATCAATGGAAAGGTTGAAAGGAGCATTCTAACCTTTGTGCAAACTGAGATTGCCTTGTGCATTCCTTTGTTAAAATACCTCTGTAGTTCATTGTATGACTAAACTGTATTTAGCTAAATGGTAACCAAATTGAGCCGTATGGAAGTCTGATGTTTTAAAATGTATTTTATTGTTGTAATAAGTGAATTGCAGTCAAATGTCCTTGTAACAAGGGAGAAAAAGAGTTACATGTAAGTTCTAAATGGAACTTAGGGCTGAGGCATTTTTAATGTTAAGAGGGGATTGAGTTAAAGTTAGCATGACTTAGTATAAGGGGGGGATGAAAGTTATAGGCAATTCCTCTTCTCTGTACAAATCTTTCCCCAGCCATTGGTGAGGCATTTCAATTTTGCATGTTGGATTCTTCCTGTGGGGAAGACTTTTCACAGGCATTTATCTCTTACGATAAAAGGTGTTCGTGTATCGACTCATTTTATTCATGTGTTAATGCAGATTAAAGCCAATGGATGTCTGGCTTTCCTTCATGTCATTTTACAACCTGGCTTCCTGTTGGCAGACGAATGAGGTTTTCAATTTGGACAATGAGCTTGTTACAGATGCCCCAGGTTCCAACATATTCGGTATTTATGTTCAGGGACTGTGGTGCCCAAAGTTGTTGCTGGAGTTTTGGGATCCAGCGTTGCTTTGGAATTTAACTTTCTTAGAGCTTTTCTCTATTGTCCTATTGGCTAACAAATGGTTAGGGTTTCAGTCTGGGTGTGGTATAGGTGATCGGTACTTAAAGCATGACATTGGACTTTAGGAATGCAAATCCCAGATGAGACTAATGTCATTGCGGATACCCTTTCCAAGTGCCAGTATGTTCTGGATGTGGCTCTAGAGGCAGAACCAATGGGAGACGCGTATCCACTGTACATTTGTAACCTCGTGTCCAGGATCTGATGGATTTGGTGCGACGTTCATTGATTCCATCTACATGGCCTTCCAATGAGAGGGTTTGACAAAAATCATTCATGATTTGTTAGGTTGAGTCAGGTTTTGAGACAGTCAAGGGAGGTTGGTAGCGCCACTTTCTTATTTGTCTGCACTTTCGGGAGTGTTTTGGGATTGGTGACTGAGTGCAACCTTGCTGCCCTCTATTTCCTTTTTCAGATGATGGTTTGGGGGGTTTGTTATCAAAAGATTTTTTGTTGCTTAAGATAGTAAAAGGTTGGAGAAAGGGTACTCTGCCAGATGCAGGGATCTGGCATCCCTAGATCTTTTACATGGTTTATTTGTGTGTTTTCCATCTGTGTGCTACTCTGAAGTGTCGCTTTTTTGTACAGCCTTGACTTTTGTGTTTTATGAAGCCCCCCAGGAGTGCAAACAGTTTCACAGAGAGAGGTTTTGAAATCTTCTCTGTTATTGTCTGACATTTTGCTTCTTGCTGATTCTATTCATTTGTGGATTTGTTGGTCTTAGACCGATCGTAGTGGTAAAGAGGTAGAGCTAGGGAATGGTGCAATTGGGGGAAGGAGGGGTGTTGCTCACTTTACCTGTTTGCAGGTATTCTTCATGGGAGAAGGGATCCTTTTTATTGCATCAGGACATGTCTCCCCTCACAAGATTTCAATTTATAAAGTTTTTTCGGCAGAGTTTGCATAAGCTTGGTTTAGACTATTTGCTTTGAATTCTTTTTCTATAGGTGCGATGGCACACACCCTTGGTTTTTATAGGGATCAACTGTGGTGGGAGCTGAGATGAGAATCAGATCGGGCAGGTGTATATGTTCATCCTTATCTCTTGTAATGTGTTTTAAGTTATGGTATGTTTGCTTGGGCACTTTTTTATTGGGCCGCCAGTGGGTGGAAGGGAGTAGTTAGGCTGAATCTGGGTTTCTTGGTGGAAGTGACTCACTCATGTTGGCATGGATTTTGGGGTTTGCGGTGGGCTTAATTCTTTCCTGAGGTTTGCATATTTTGTCGAAAAGTTAGCAGTACGTTGATATTGGTTATTCATTCCGGTGGGAATGATGTGGGGAGGTTTTGCACAGTAGTGGGTTTTACTAAACAGGATCTGCCTAGATGTATGGCCCTGTAATACAGGGTATTCCTAGTTTGGTCCGAGGTGGTTCCTCGTCCAGCTTGGAGGTCCCTTGGCAATTTTAAAGCTTTGGACAGGGCAAGACGCAAGCTTAATTATTCCATTTCCTAGTTTGCTCATTGGGGGAGTAGTGGTATGTCATTATGAGCTGGAGGGTGACAATGAGGACTTATTTCGCAGGGATGGTGTCCATTTCGGTGTGATGGTGTGCATCTCTGTGCGATAATTCAGTCAGGTATTGAGACGCTACTGTCAGCAGGAGAGCACAACTTGACCCTCAAGGTCGAATTAGTCTGAGGTGGTGAAATTTCCCTGGACAGCACTGGAGAATATGGTAGCTTGAGATGAGAACACTGAGAAAGGGAGTTCACAAAGGATTTAGCAGGAATCAAACTCTTAAAGATGTATACCTGCCTGGAGCTGGTGCCCTCCAGCCAGAATTGGATAATGATTAATAATAAATGCTCTGGTGGGTGTGGTTTAAAGGGTCTTGGGGATGAGGATAGTGGCATGCATTGGAAGTCAAGAAGTCTATAGCTACAAAGATTAAAATATAATGTTAAATAATTATCAAATGCATTTTTGTAACCAAAACTTTACATATAAATGTTATTTGGTGGCAGTAGGCCAGTGTACGGCTAAATGATTCTGCCTTAAATATTGGATCCATTAACTGAACACATCCAGCAGCCAGTATGCCATCGGCAGTGCTTATAAGTAAGGCTCACCTATAAGATAATAAAAAGGCAAGCTTATTCTTGTCTTTTAGTTCTTTCCTGAAACGAAGCAGAACACTATTGAATCAACAGTAAGTAAATCAAGTTAAATTTACTATTTATGGTTACTTCTTAAAAGAAAGAACACTGCTCACTAGAGGCGTTTGCATTTTGGTAAATTCACACTTACTGTTCAACAGTTCATGAAATAACTAAAACAAGACCTAATTTTTGCTAATTTAACATGTAGCAAAATACGTTTGTTGAAATTAGAAATTTCTTAAATTCCCATCTAGAAAGACCTCAAATAAAATATAAAGATCTGCAAAACATGGAGTTTTTTTATTTTATTAAAATGAATAATGATATTTCTGTGTTTGATCTGTTAGGTTTATTCAATGTAAAGATTAATGTTCAGATCAGTTGTAGCTTCAAGTTCTCAAGGACTATGAGATCCAGGGCAAATGTCAAATTTCGAAAAGAAAAAAAGGAAAGAAAACTTTATCAAAGTTATTCCATTATTTAACATAGCACAAAAGTGAACCTTTTGAAAGGGTGAGTCAGCTGAATATTGGTTTTAAATCATCATTTGAAAAGGTTAATTTTAGTTCTTTTATGCTGCACGGTGTAATGTTTTTTGTTAACAGTTGCTATTAGAGTGGTACTTGCACATCAGGAAACAAAATATGAAAATTATCAGAACAAGTATTGTCTATAAATACATCAATTTATTTGTGGCTTCTCCTTAATCGGGTTTCTCACATTCATCAAAGATCTGATAGCTAAACAACATTATGACATTTTATATCAAGAACGTGTATCTGTGCCATATTTTTAAATAGGTTTAAATTTCTTATCAAAGAAATGCATGGCATTAGCAGACCTCTGGTAGCTCATAAATGTGTTAACTATAAAAGTGTTAACCATGTACACATGTTTATCAATATTTTTAAGGCTTAGGCATGAATTGTAAGGTTGTATGGAAAAGTGGATTAAATTGAGATGTACAATTTTTCTTCTTAAAATATGAACCATTTAAATCTAAAGCCTTGACATTTTCTTCTGAAAATCATCATGTTCTAAACTGTCCACATTTCAGGACACTTTATAGTAAGTAATGACATAAACAGTATTTTCTTACAAGGAAGACCAAGCTTTTAAATCAGCTTTGTTTTATACCTACATGACTTTTAGGATTTGTCTTAAATGTAGATGTTTTGGAGCTGGGTTAGGTGAGTAGACCTTTACAAATATTCATTCTGAAGCATGTCTATTATTGGGTTTTCATAATAAATCAAATCAAATAAAACTATTGCAGATAATGGTGGCATAACACCATACTAATGAGGAAAAAAAAACATACTATTAAATATTTAAATTAAGTAACCCTATGCGTACCTCCAAGGGCATACATTAAGATATGAGACGTCCACCAGCTTCTGGCCTCCTAACATTAAAAATAAAAACCTCTCTTCCTGCTCCCTAACCTTATCCCATGTAGGCATGGGATGAAGTTGATACCCTGCCTCATATGGCTAAATATACAATTTTGTTTATTTAGTGAGCTCCTCCATTGAATGGAATTCACAAACACATATTGTGCAGTTTCTCATCCTCATAGCATACATTTTGAAGATGAAGAATACATATCTGTCCTTGTTGGACCCACTACATTTGTTATGGTGTCATTAAAGGTTCTTGGCCATTTTTGTGCAGCGAGCACTATTTTCCCCAAAGAAGGACAAGGCATGGGTATTATAAAAGTACATGAATTTCAGGAAATGTCAGAATTGTTTTGAGACACATTTTCTCATGTTAAACCTCATCTCAGCTGACTGAATAAGTATGGTTTAAGGGACATGCCACTGTTCAAATACAAAAAAATAATAATATAGGAAGTAGGAGGACCAACCAAGCATCTTTTTCCATCTCCTGGTTCCTAAAATCGATGCCATATACACGTCCCCTGATAGGGGACGTAACAGGGATTAAACTGATAGGAATAGTACTACTTAACACACCACTCCTATCTGGTGGCACATTAGATTACATGCGCAGTGCCCCAAAAAAGCATCTTTTTCCATCTCCCGCTTCCTAAAATCGATGCCTTATACAGGGAGTGCAGAATTATTAGGCAAGTTGTATTTTTGAGGATTAATTTTATTATTGAACAATAACCATGTTCTCAATGAACCCAAAAAACTCATTAATATCAAAGCTGAATATTTTTGGAAGTAGTTTTTAGTTTGTTTTTAGTTTTAGCTATTTTAGGGGGATATCTGTGTGTGCAGGTGACTATTACTGTGCATAATTATTAGGCAACTTAACAAAAAACAAATATATACCCATTTCAATTATTTATTTTTACCAGTGAAACCAATATAACATCTCAACATTCACAAATATACATTTCTGACATTCAAAAACAAAACAAAAACAAATCAGTGACCAATATAGCCACCTTTCTTTGCAAGGACACTCAAAAGCCTGCCATCCATGGATTCTGTCAGTGTTTTGATCTGTTCACCATCAACATTGCGTGCAGAAGCAACCACAGCCTCCCAGACACTGTTCAGAGAGGTGTACTGTTTTCCCTCCTTGTAAATCTCACATTTGATGATGGACCACAGGTTCTCAATGGGGTTCAGATCAGGTGAACAAGGAGGCCATGTCATTAGATTTTCTTCTTTTATACCCTTTCTTGCCAGCCACGCTGTGGAGTACTTGGACGCGTGTGATGGAGCATTGTACTGCATGAAAATCATGTTTTTCTTGAAGGATGCAGACTTCTTCCTGTACCACTGCTTGAAAAAGGTGTCTTCCAGAAACTGGCAGTAGGACTGGGAGTTGAGCTTGACTCCATCCTCAACCCGAAAAGGCCCCACAAGCTCATCTTTGATGATACCAGCCCAAACCAGTACTCCACCTCCACCTTGCTGGCGTCTGAGTCAGACTGGAGCTCTCTGCCCTTTACCAATCCAGCCACGGGCCCATCCATCTGGCCCATCAAGACTCACTCTCATTTCATCGGTCCATAAAACCTTAGAAAAATCAGTCTTGAGATATTTCTTGGCCCAGTCTTGACGTTTCAGCTTGTGTGTCTTGTTCAGTGGTGGTCGTCTTTCAGCCTTTCTTACCTTGGCCATGTCTCTGAGTATTGCACACCTTGTGCTTTTGGGCACTCCAGTGATGTTGCAGCTCTGAAATATGGGCAAACTGGTGGCAAGTGGCATCTTGGCAGCTGCACGCTTGACTTTTCTCAGTTCATGGGCAGTTATTTTGCGCCTTGGTTTTTCCACACGCTTCTTGCGACCCTGTTGACTATTTTGAATGAAACGCTTGATTGTTCGATGATCACGCTTCAGAAGCTTTGCAATTTTAAGAGTGCTGCATCCCTCTGCAAGATATCTCACTATTTTTGACTTTTCTGAGCCTGTCAAGTCCTTCTTTTGACCCATTTTGCCAAAGGAAAGGAAGTTGCCTAATAATTATGCACACCTGATATAGGGTGTTGATGTCATTAGACCACACCCCTTCTCATTACAGAGATGCACATCACCTAATATGCTTAATTGGTAGTAGGCTTTCGAGCCTATACAGCTTGGAGTAAGACAACATGCATAGAGAGGATGATGTGGTCAAAATACTCATTTGCCTAATAATTCTGCACTCCCTGTATACACGTCCCCTGATAGGGGACGTAACAGGAATTAAACTGATAGGAATAGTACTACTTTACACACTACTCCTATCTGGTGGCACATTAGATAGCACGCGCAGTGCCCCAAATTTGAAGTAGGAGGACCGACCAAGCATCTTTTTCCATCTCCCGGTTCCTAAAATCGATGCCTTATATACACGTCCCCTGATAGGGGACGTAACAGGAATTAAACTGATACCAATAGTACTACTTAACACACCACTCCTATCTGGTGGCACATTAGATTACACGCGCAGTGCCCCAAATTTTAAGTAGGAGGACCGACCAAGCATCTTTTTCCATCTCCCGCTTCCTAAAATCGATGCCTTATATACACGTCCCCTGATAGGGGACGTAACAGGGATTAAACTTAATAGGAATAGTACTACTTAACACACTGATAGGGGATGTAACAGGGATTAAACTGATAGGAATAGTACTACTTAACACACCACTCCTATCTGGTGGCACATTAGATTACACGCGCAGTGCCCCAAATTTGAAGTAGGAGGACCGACCAAGCATCTTTTTCCATCTCCCGGTTCCTAAAATCGATGCCTTATATACACGTCCCCTGATAGGGGACGTAACAGGAATTAAACTGATAGGAATAGTGCTACTTAACACACTGATAGGGGACGTAACAGGGATTAAACTGATAAGAATAGTACTACTTAACACACCACTCCTAGAAAAGATCAAATTGTAGATGTCCACATTATTATTGATATATTTTAACCCTAAAAGTCATAAGGGCTTTTTATGTCTCCCGTTCCAGTAATTTCAGTATTAAAAAAGCAATGTAAACCACACTTTCTTCAGTTACAGAGAATGTGTTATTGTGCATTCACATTCTGAAGGTGTGTCAAACATTGATTTATTTTGTCTTTTCCCACATGGTATATATCTTCTGCTGGCTGTGCATGATATGTCTAGTAGATTGACAACAGCTGGCTGACTTAAGTTGTCCGGTTCTTAGTTAGGCCCATCATTAAACTGTTTAATAGAAGCTGACATGCTAAATAGAGTATAATTTGTATGGCTTTTTCCTTACAAAAATTCAAATGTCCACAGCTGCTTCTGTGAGAAGTTCTTGTCTTTGTCCTCTTTTGTTAAAGAACTATCACAGAGTGGAGTCTGTATCACTGTCTGTAAATTCTAACTTAATCTGCCAAGAGATTCTATTTCGTTGTATTGATGTGGACAGCACAAAGCTGCCTGCCGCCTGCCCTTTGTCACACCTTCCATCTTGATTTTATAGGGAGACAGATGAGAAAAGTCAGATTCTGGCAACCCATTACTATTACACCCGGTGGAAACCTAATTCTATTTTGCCCACCAATTGTGAGACATTTACATTAACATTTTCCATTAGATTTGTGCATCAGTCCAAGTTGATCTAGCGTATGGTATGTCTCCTACCCTCTAATGAAAGTAAGAATGGCACATCTGCCGTGTAACGTAGACCTAATATCATATGCAATGCTCGTTATTTCAGATGCTCACATGAAAATCAGAGCAGAAATATTCTCATGTGATGTTGAGCCCCCAAGTAGTCAAAGATCTGCATAGTGTTATAATTTTTAGTTGATTTCCAACAAAACACAATTTTTAAGATATATTCTTAAAATTAAAGCGTGATTATAGACTTTATAATCATCTAGAATGAAATAGCATAATGACAGCCATTATGCGATCATATTATCCTGCCATGACATTAGCTCGTAATAGATCTCAACCAAATGGGAGAATTACTACAGTCGTTCTTACTTACAATGAATATCAATGTCTTTTTCTACTCTTTCCCAATAATAATATAACCTCATCGTTACAGTACTGTAGAGAACCCTAATTACTTACAGCAGAGGTGCATGCCCAGAGTCCCCCCTTTTTGTTTTTAATTAATTCATAAACGTAAAATTTTTCACTGATGCCATAATGCTAATTGTTTACTTACACATTATTTAAAAATTATTAAAACCTTTAAAAGCATTATGAGATTTTGCTAATTTTTTATCTTTTTTTTTTTACATACCCCAAAAAATTTACTCACTAATCTTTTGCATAGCATTCAATTTAAAAAAAATATTAATATTCAACTATTTGTGTTTTTCATGACTAAACAAAGACTAGTCTTACATTAAATTAATTTTGTCTTATCAAACAATATGGCATGAAAATGGCAAAGATTGTCAGCCTCTCTGGGACTGAATGAATAGGACAACGTATTTAATAAATGTCTGTAAAACCGCACATCATAAGATTATTCCGCATTTTAAACCTGCTTCAAATGTAAATAACTACTTAATGAAGTTTCACAGATTTGATGTAAGTCATTTAAACAAAATATTCTTAAGTTAATGCCATCTCAAACATGGCAGTTTAATTATTTCACAAGAGGAAAAAAATTACTGCAAGACAAACTAATATTGATACATTCAACTCTCTTCTCAATCTCAGGTAACTCCTGTAACCTTCAGCAACAATACAACTGAGAAAATGTATTCACGGTATTTTGTAACAGTGACCTAGAATGAGCAATTTACCAACAGATTGTTCTTAAGTGATTTTAAGTGAAAACATCCAATTACGTGTATTTTAAGAACATATTAAAACTCATTTGAAAAAATGCACGGCGAATATTACGTATGTTCAAAACAAAAGATTAATTTAAGATATAATTGATGCTATTGTTCTTACTCTACACGCATAAAGATATCACATACAGAAATATATATATATATATATATATATATATATATGTATATATTTTACTTTGATGTATTTAACAGTATAATTATAATTATGGTTAACAACATGATATGAAATTATGAAATGATTATATATATATGGATAATATATAGTCAGCGCAGTAGCATAACTAAGAACTTTAAGTCTTGATAACAGTTGTAAAAAGTATTTGAGACCAGTCTTACCTAGATTTCTACTTTGTTTCAGCCTCTGCTATGTTAATTTATACTGAATATTGAACTACACATACATACAATACCAGGGAAGTATTTTTTTAACCCCTTAAGGACACATGACATGTGTGACATGTCACGATTCCCTTTTATTCCAGAAGTTTGGTCCTTAAGGGGTTAAAGGCACTCCTAAAAATACGTAAACAAATTTAGTTGCAAAAAATCATTAAGATGTTTTACTCATTTTTCTATAGATATGTTCACAAGTCACCATTTAGGAGATGCTCCCCTTTTTACTTTTGGGTATTTATTTTATGCTGTTTACAGTTCTGCATGTTGGCACTTTATCTTATTATGCATTTTATTTTGCAATAATGCAGTTTCTATATCATTTAGTGTTTTTGCAGTTGAAATGTAAAATGATATGCACTATTCTGTTTCTTTTGTATCTTTTTCTTTTGTTTGGTGTTTTCATCTGTTCCATCCATTTTGTAGATAAGTATTGAATTGTTTTTTATGTGTGAAGCTATTCACCATGGTGGACATGGATTTAAATAAGCACAGCTATATACTGTTTTGCCCTAATACATACATGTTCAAACACGTTCACTGACAGACAATCTCACTACACACAGATCATTACAAAAAACTTGCTGACACACATACACACACTACAGAAAGCTCATTACACACATGGTCATACCCATATGGACACACACACAAGCTCACAATAAAAAGCTCATTACAGAAATCTCGCTACAAAAAGCTAATTACAGAAAGGTCCCTTCACACAGCTTTCTAGAGACAGACAAACACACACAAACACAAGCTCACTACACAAAGCTCACAAAGGAAAGCTCACTACATGCCCAAGATCCCTGGCACTCAACCCCCATTGTAGTTGCTTCATGTAGCTGTTTCCCTGACTTTTCCTGTCAGCAAGGAAGTCTGGATTCATAATTACTAAATATTTAACATAAATTAAAAGATTACAGTGCAGTTTATGAAAAAAGGTTACTGATGATGTTTAATTTAATGAGTTAAAAGGACACTATTTGCAACATAAACATGTATTCCTGACCCTATAGTGTTAAAACCACTATCTAACCCCCTTGGCACCGGTTGCCTCCCTAAAATAGTAAAATCTTACTTGTATTCAAGTCTGAAGCTGCTGCCTCTGCCTGTGAACTTCCTCTGACATCATCAGAAGTGGTGGCCTGATCCAATCACAATGCTTCCCCATAGGATTGGCTGAGACTGACAAGGAGGCAGATCAGAGGCAGAGCCAGCACAATTCAAACACAGCCCTGGCCAATCAGCATCTCCTCATAGAGATGAATTGAATTAATTAATCTCTATCAGGAAAGTTCAGTGTCTGCATGCAGAGGGAGGAGATACTGAATGTTTGGATGCATTTTAGGCAGCCATAATCCAGGAAGGATCTCTAACAGCCATCTGATGAGTGGCCAGTGAAGTTATCACTAGGCTGTAATGTAAACACTGCATTTTCTCTGAAAAGACAGTGTTTACAGCAAAAAGCCTGAAGGTAATGATTCTACTCACCAGAACAAATTCAATAAGCTGTAGTTGTTCTGGTGACTAAGCAGTGAAACTGCAGCGGCATGATCTGTACACTAAAACTGCTTAATTAAACTAAAGTTGTTTTAGTGCCCATAGTGTCTATTTAAAGTAAAACTCACCCTTCCAACTCTCACATGGTGGAAGAGGACACACAAATTAAAGTACAGTTGCAAGAAAAAGTATGTGAACCCTTTGGAATGATATGGATTTCTGCACAAATTGGTCATAAAATGTGATCTGATCATCATCTAAGTCACAACAATAGACAATCACAGTCTGCTTAAACTAATAACACACAAAGAATTAAATGTTGCCATGTTTTTATTGAACACACCATGTAAACATTCACAGTGCAGGTGGAAAAAGTATGTGATCCCTTGGATTTAATAACTGGTTGAACCTCCTTTGGCAGCAATAACTTCAACCAAACGTTTCCTGTAGTTGCAGATCAGACGTGCACAATGGTCAGGAGTAATTCTTGACCATTCCTCTTTACAGAACTGTATCAGTTCAGCAATATTCTCGGGATGTCTGGTGTGAATCGCTTTCTTGAGGTCATGCCACAGTATCTCAATCGGGTTGAGGTCAGGACTCTGACTGGGCCACTTCAGAAGGCGTATTTTCTTCTGTTTAAGCCATTCTGTTGTTGATTTACTTCTATGCTTTGGGTCATTGTCCTGTTGCAACGCCCATCTTCTGTTGAGCTTCAGCTGGTAGACACATGGCCTTAAGTTCTCCTGCAAAATGTCTTGATGAACTTGGGAATTCATTTTTCCTTCGACGATAGCAATCCGTCCAGGCCCTGACGCAGCAAAGCAGCCCATGATGCCCCCACCACCATACTTCACAGTTGGGATGAGGATTTGATGTTGGTGTGCTGTGCCTCTTTTTCGCCACACATAGTGTTGTGTGTTTCTTCCAAACAACTCAACTTTGGTTTCATCTGTCCACAGAAAATGTTGCCAGTACTGCTGTGGAACATCCAGGAGCTCTTGTGCAAACTGTAAACATGCAGCAATGTTTTGTTTGGACAGCAGTGGCTTCCTCTGTTGTATCCTCCCATGAAATCCATTCCTGTTTAGTGTTTTACGTGTTGTAGATTCGCTAACAGGGATGTTAGCATTTGCCAGTGACTTTTGTAAGTCTTTAGCTGACACTCTAGGATTCTTCTTCACCTCATTGAGCAGTCTGCGCTGTGCTCTTGCAGTCATCTTTACAGGACGGCCACTCCTAGGGAGAGTAGCAGCAGTGCTGAACTTTCTCCATTTGTAGACAATTTATCTTACCGTGGACTGATGGAGATACTTTTATAACCCTTTCCAGCTTTATGCAAGTCAACAATTCTTAATCGTAGGTCTTCTGAGAGCTCTTTTGTGCGAGGCATCATTTACATCAGGCAATGCTTCTTGTGAAAAGCAAACCCAGAACTGGTGTGTGTTTTTTATAGGGCAGGGCAGCTGTAACCAACACCTCCAATCTCATCTCATTGATTGTACTCCAGTTGGCTGACATCTCACTCCAATTAGCTCTTGGAGATGTCATTAGTCTAGGGGTTTACATACTTTTTCCACCTGCACTGTGAATGTTTACATGGTGTGTTCAATAAAAACATGGCAACATTTCATTCTTTGTGTGTTATTAATTTAAGCAGACTGTGATTGTCTATTGTTGTGACTTAGATGATGATCAGATCACATTTTATGACCAATTTGTGCAGAAATCCATATCATTCCAAAGGGTTCACATACTTTTTCTTGCAACTGTAATTAAAACAATATGTTTGTATTCCTAACACTATAGTGTTGCTTTAGATGTCAAACCCAAATAAACCCAGGATCGGTTAAAAAAATAGTGCCACATTTAAGTCAGCTTAATAACTGGGATTTCCTTTCTGCATTGAAAAGATAAGTACATTTTACATTCTTTATTTATGCAGTGCAAGCAATAACAGGCATGTTTGGGATGCCACAACTGCATTGACAAGCATTCAATATTATACACACGGAGGCAAAAGTAAGGCATGGACGTAAATTGCACTATTTTAAAAGGAAATTAAGTAAAATCAAGTGTGAGTCAAGAAAGAGGAAGATAAAATAAAAGTGAAAATACAATTATGTATTTTGACTACACAGGATGAGACTCAGGAGGAGAAAACCACCAAGGATGGTATCAACAAAGCTCAAGATGTTGATCTTGACATAATAATATTTATAGAAAAAGCATAGTATAGAGACCAACTACTATTCTGTGGTGAATGGTAGGCAAGCAGTGAGATCATCAGCGGCAACTAAGCCAAAGTTAGAGCCTAAGTATACGATCAGGCCGCGGAACACAGTCCACTCAAACCATGCCTGTATTGGCCAGGCTGGATCCAGACAGGTAAGTCGGACATTTCGAGCCTCCCATAGTGCGGTAACACTGCAGCCACCAACAACATAGAGAATCAGTACCTTCTGCATTTTTAGCATTCTAATTAAAAGGTATATTCCTAACCCTAGCTTAAATCAATATTATAGTTATTTGATGATATGGCCAAAATTGACTCACTAAAATATGCCTTCTAGACTTTGCATCAATAAGTAAAAAAAAAAAAAAAGCAGTAATAGCTTGATTCAAAGGAAACTCAAAATATGAATTGACACATTTCCCTTGCAACAATCTATGCTGAGGGCTCACACATGTTTCTCAAGCATCTACCTTAGTATAAAAGCTGATTCATTTCCTGTTGGGTTTTACGCCCCACCTCCTATAGACTGTAAGCCTATTTCAGCAGGGCCCTGTTCAACCTATTGTTCCTGTAAGTTTTTGTAATTGTCTCATTCATTGTTAAATCTCCCCCTTTGATAATATTGTAAAGCGCTGCTGAATATGCTGGCGCCATATAAATACCAGTAATTATACCAGTAACGATAATATGTGAATGTGGAAGGCTTTCATATAAATTATATCGATTAATAAAGTGTATTGTTTTTTCTTTTTAGAGTCTTATAAATTAATTAGTGGAAAAAAATCCCTAAATATCACAATACAATTCCTACGTAGATTTAATATTTTTGGATAAGATTTTCAAAATATTTAATATTTTTGGATAAACTTTAAAAAATATTTTTTTTTCAAAATATTAACATATCAAATATAATATATCAGAAGGTTTTTCTTCCCAAAATATCTAAATAAAAAAAAGTTTATCTAAAATTATGAAATCATTTAAAAAAACTATCCATAAACATGAAACCAAGGACTTTATTATTAAAGCTAGGAAAATGTTGAAGTGATAGACAGATAGACAGACATGCAGACAGATAGATGCACCACTGTTCTTCGTCCCCTTTCCACGCACAATAATTATTTTGAGGTAGATCCATAAAGTAAATTATAAACAGGGCACATGTGGAGTTTAACCCCCTCAGAGTAACTCCGACATCATAATTGGGGCATTATTAGCCAGCTGGGTAATGTCAATTCTGTGCAAACTTCCTGGCACAGCTTGTCATTCATTGGCTGAACAGTCAGTTCATGCTCTCAGCCAATGAATGGTGACTGGCAGTATATTGGCTTATGGCTTTTGCAGCTCTGCAGATGCTGGAAGTGCATCAACAGTGCTTAGTGGAGCCTCTGAGACAGTTTCCCTATTACAAGAGAACAGGGCCAGGGAACTGGTGGTATATGCCTTTTGCTGTCTGGAGCCAACGTGATGGGCAGGGGATTCTGTTCTGCTATTTGTTGTCTGGAGCCAGCGTGCTGTGCATGCTAGTATCAGCTGCCAACTTTGCCCATGAATAACATTAGCCACCCAATTGTATGTCAGTGTGTGAGGCTCCATTCAGCACTAATGATGCACAATTAATTTCTGCAGAGATGCTGAAGCCGGAAGCCGATCAAGTCACCATTCACCAACTCCACATGCGCAGCGTTTCAAAGAAAAATGCTGCACATACACACTGTAAATCAGTGGTCATGGTGCTTGGAGTAAGTACAGACACTCCATTTTAAACATGTTATTTTAAACATGCTTTGCCAATCTACACCACATCAGTCCTTACTGAATAAACATTACTGTTAAATAGTCATTAACCACCACATATACTATAAGTTTATTTCTTATCAGTTTAATTCATAATATTAGAGGTTTATACAGTATGTTTATTGCATCAATGTTTTACTTTTTTAGTTGAAATTGTTGCAATTGTCTTCAAGGTAATTATTGTAGTGTTAATAGGAAGCTCGGATTTAATTAATTATCACATTGTGTGTTAATCCCTTAGTATGTTTTTTTTCTGTATTTTTCTGTTTTATAGGCTAACTACTCACTCACATTCACTAGATTTTACATTAACCCCGGAGCAAGATTGCCATTTAGGGAAGAGGAATCAATTATTTAATTAGGGTTGAACAACAAATATTGTCATATCAAGTGCCAGAAAGCTATATGTGTAACTAATTTTGAGGTAATAAGTCATCTATTTTTATTCATTTAAAACTTGTTGGTTTTCTCTAATTATCTACAGTTTGCTCTCTGTTTTGTACACATACAGTATATATGTCAATGCACATGTATAACAGTGGTCTGATCTGTAATGTTAAAGAGCCGTGAAGCTTATAATGATAACTAAACTCCCCTTCAACTCACAGGACCCTTTCATTGAAATTAACTTGACAGGATTCTGTTACAATCAATTAATTTACTTCTTACAACTTAATGAGGCATCTTATACAACCCAGAGCAGGATGTCAGTAAACTTTGCCTTACACTGTCCTTTTATTAGGGTAGGCCTAGTTACCTCAAAGGTTTTTTCATATTTAGAAGAAACAAAACGCATAAACATGTAAAGGCAATTAAAAAGATTTTTTTAAAAATAATAAAATTTTACACGAAAATATTACATGAAAAATCCAGTCAAAAATTATCGACTAGATTTGGACAACATTATTTTGACTGGACTTGCAAGCTGAAATTCTAGAAGCTGAAATCGATCATTGGATGGTTACTCAAGAAGCATCCTACAAAGTATTTTTTTAATGAGTAACAATTTTAATGACAAGTCACCAGCACCCACAGAATAAGCATATCATTAGAATCTCTTGCACTGCACTAAACGCATAGGGCATTTTTCCACATGTGAGAGCTTTTCAGCAGGGTTCTGCATATAGGCTGCCCTATAAACCCTCCCTTCCGATTGAGCCTTAAAATGCCTAGGAGAAATTTTGGTCCCAGTCTGGCCTTGCTTTTGTCACTGTCTACGATGGGGTATTAATTAAATTAACCAGAAGGGAGATAGTATGCCCCCTTGCCCCATGTGGGTATATACTATAATTATTATGAGCAGGAGGCTTTTAGGGTCCCCCAGCCACCACCCATGTTTAGAGGATAAGAGCTATCATTGTAATGATCAGGGGAAACTTTTTGTCTTCCCTACACCCTGCTCATGAGTGGTGGTATCTGATTTGATAAAAGAGGTAAGGGTCTATTCCCTCCCCCTCCACCCCACCAGGACCGATCATGGGTGCTGGCTCTAATTAAATATAAATATTCCCAGGTAAGTCTTGAGAAATGTGAGTCTTGCCTTTTAGAGTGCTCTGATTGGTTGGCCAATCATAGCACTATGACTGAGATTGCAAGGCATGGGAAAACTATCGCAAGGCATTTTTCAACATGCAAACTAACTGGTTTGTGTTGAGCCTTTGTTGAAAGAAGGATTGTTTGTTTTGGATTCTTTTTTAGCAATCTATTTTTTTTTTTTTTTTTATTAGTTATGACATGTTTTTATGGATTTTAATTTTCCCCCTTGTAGGTCAGTAGAAAATTGCTATTGGGTTAGGTAGGGTACTTTAATTTGTATTGGCTAGCTAGGGGCCTTGGGTCCCCTAGCCATCTGGAGGGAACTAAAAATGATTTTGGGGTGTGAACATTTAAATGTCTGCCACCTCTTGTATATTTATTTAGAGCCCAACCCACCACCTTTGGTTGAAGAGTATGGAGAACATTAGGCATTGTTTACAATTTAAAATATATAAAATATATATATGTAGCAAATAAGAGGCAGCTTGTAAGATTCATTAAGGTTACCTGAGTGGAAGATGTATTGCTTAATGTGATTGTGAAATTCTTAAAATATGAGACACCAAACAGATTCTCACGAGCTTGTTTAAAAACAAAATATTTTTATACATTACTGTCAATTTTAAAGGAGCACTTCAAGCATTTTAAAAGGAAGAACCTCTCTGGAGCTGTCGAGTTAGCTAATGTGTTTGGAATGAGGTGCATTAAAGTTAACCCCACCCAAACCAAGGACTTCCTGCCATTCTCACTTGTGAATTATCCTGCAGGTCTAGAGGAACCTTATTACATTATGTGCACTTCTCCTCACGTGGTATGTGAATTTAGATCATTGCATAGGTCTCTGTGTGTACCAGGTCATTGTTGACTCACCAGGAATATCTGACCACCCAGGAGACAAGGCGTTGGTGAAGAAAGCTGTGAATTTGCCTTCTTTCTTATTTCTTATTTTATTTATTTTCTTATGATTTTTTTTTCCAGGGGTAGTATCAGGATTACTTCCTGGGCAATATTTGAGCAATTCTAGATTTGATAGTTTTGTAAATTTCATCAAATTACCTCATACAATTTTGACTAAATTCGCTGCTGCATATTTGACCTTTAGTAAACAAGTCTCTTTCCAGGCATAAAATGAGAGTATTGCAAATTAAAGAAAATAAATTGTTTTTGAGTCCTTTCAGTCTTCACCACATAGAAGAAACTGCAGGTCATATTACACAGTTTTAAATTTGGTTTAACACTTTTGCTGACGAGTGATACAGAAAGCCTCCTTAAATAGCACATGATAGTTACCAACTGGGAAAATCTATTAAATAAAAATGGCACAAATTAAAAAAAAAAGGTTGGATGCTAGAAACAAAGTGAAAATGCATTTTTCACCAAATTAAGGCATTAAAAAAGAAATTTGCATATTGACAAAATAATTTTAAAATTCCCTTTTCTGAAAAAAAGCATTTGCTAATGGGCAATAATGCAGGGTATAAAATGGCATGAAATTAGCTTGTAAATACAAGCACCTCAAATGTTAGTTGCAGGGAATGCTTAATGTTTACTGAATTTACTTCAGTTTATAAATTAGTGGCAAGTCCGGGCTGCACTTATTACTCCTTCACATTTACCCATTAACCAAAATGAATGGATATTTGATTTATAAAATTTGAAGAAGTAAAAAAAAGTTGGAAAAATATGTACATCAAATAGTGTGCATCATTGATTCTAATACCAACAACTCACTTACTGTTTTACTATTTATACTATTAAATAATTTAACAGCAAATACATATGGAAGGCTAGAAGAAATAAGACAGAATAATAGGAAGCACTATGCAGAAGAGGTAGAAAAAGTGTTTACTTTAGAAAAATGGCACCATAGAGGGCATATAATAAATAAATAAAAGGCAGTATGAGCAGCTGCTCGGTGGCCTGTTCATAAACAGAACAGTACAAATGACAATAGGTCATCCATTGATACTTGAAGAAATGTACCTGCAGCAAAGAGTTCTTTACGGTAAGAACAATATAAACGGTTGAAATGTTCTGCCTAGAGACGCAATTTTATGTTTAGAATATCATAAAAAAATGTCTTGCTCCGTAGGCTAATGCATCATCAGTGGAATCCCTTAGGTTGCAGGTTCAAATCCTGGCAGGGTTGCCTCAGCTCTTCATCCTTCCAAGGTTAATAAAATCAGTACCATTAAATTGGGTAATAGTAACAAGCCCTGGATGTTGGGCTAAGGTAACATCCCCAGGATGTTCTTAAAAACCAGAATACCTTTCCTGGTTAAATACTTTGTTATTAATATTATTATGCTTTGCCTGTATTATGGGACATGTATTTTCACACGTTGGGGTGCCTAAGTTTGCCCAGCCCTATTGTAGATCTCTGCCCACTATGCCTTTTCTGACATGACTATCTGTGGCTAATTAATAAAAAAAAAAAAAAAGAAAGAAACTGAGTCATGTACATATTGCCATCATTTTCCTGTGTCTCCATCCATGTGGGCTATGGTGAAACCAAATACAATGAGCAGGGTTTCCTCAGAACCCTAATAACCAAGGGTCTCAGCAAACTCTTCCAACTCCAACAGTGTATGTACAATATTTTCCATTGTACTTGAGCTATAATGGACCACCTCGCTCTGCTTCATGGACCACCTCGCTCCATAAGAGCTGTAATCGGAAAAAGCATAGGCTGGAGAATGTGGTCTTATTTTACCCAACCAGCCAGAAATATACATGTTTCAAGTCATGTTCTTGATAAATTACATGGTCAACCTACCGCAATGTGAATTGCCAACTGAAACATTTACAAAATGTAGGAGAAAATAGGTATCAAATAAAATAAATCTATTTAACTATTTTTCAAGTCAGATATTTATGCTAATATTTTGCAATTGGTGAAACAGTTTTTTTCTGGCCACTGTATGAATGCTATTGCATCGTAAATAGGTTCCTCAAAGAATTAAACGTTATGAAGCTTAGATAATGCATTATTAATACAAAGACAAGAAAAATAAATTACAGTGGTTTGAAGGACAGAAAAACATTAAGGGAGAAGTAGTTCATGGCCTACGGAAGGGTAGTGACTGTCTGCCTATGATCTACATCAAGCATCTCAAACTCCGGCTCCCCAGATGCTACTGAACTACAATTCCCATGACTCTATGGTCATCTAACATTGCCTGTTCCACTCTAAATAAAGTCTACATCTTTAGAAGAGCCTATGTGTGCCCTGAAATTTATTTCTTATTGTAGATTTGTATGGAGTGGCACCATAGTGTTTATCAATTATCCTGATTTCTGAGTGCCATTCCTACTTTGGATTTCTGCGAATACCAGCATCTGTGGGGGCAGAGTTTGAGACCACTGGCCTAAGGCATAAAACATCTAGCTAATTACACATCATTACAAGGACCATTAAAGGACATTTCTCAATCTGTAAATAGGGGTTAATATGCAGTAAATTATAAAGATGCTTAGGCATTTTAGCTCTCGAAATGGAGAGGTGATCTAAACAACATTTAAACATCTAGTGTTACAATTTGTCTGTGGCCAAATAAATATTATCTGCCTTTTCCATCATTGGGTATCGAATAAATATTTCTAAGGGTCAAAATTATGGTCTTGACCTAGAAGTTAAGAACTACTTGTCTGTGGATTATATTGACACAGAATTGAAGGCTGAGGTTCTGGAAACAAAAACAAACATTAAACAGTTAGTTCAAACTTTGACATTGCGGTAGAAATCGTTACAATTATGACAGCATATAAATCAAATTTAAATGAATTGATAAGATCAAGGGTATGCATTGGTTTTTATGTCATAGTGGGACAGGTGATGAATTAAGAGCCTGGGATACCTGTGTAGAACAAAATAATTACCGTATACACAACCCCTTGAGATTTTAGCTGTTGTCATTATGATGTACTCTGATAGTTTATCTTTGTCCAGGTGTACACAAATTTATCATGATGGCAAGATATGTTTTAAAATATAAAACATGAAGGGATGTAACCTTTACAAACAAAACACCCTTTTCTGTATTTGCACCATATGTTTTTCTCTTAGTATAAAGATGGTTAATATACTTTTTATTTTATTTTATTCTATAGTGACATCAGTTTACATAGATGTGAACAGGACACTCTGTATATCACACAAAAGACTGAGTAGGTATAATTACCATATTCATACAGATGGGGTTAACGACACTGTGCTTCAAAGCATAATCAGTGTCAGACTTAGATACTTCTATTATTGCTGTGACGTTCCTGGATTGGTAATGGTCATGAAAGTGTTAAAGGTATTTGAATTCATACCTTTGCTCATACATCTGCAACATCACTACATATCTGGCTATTTTTTACGTATTCTAAATATATAATTGAAAAGTTTTCTGTGCAAAATAAAACATCAGGAATCAGTAGAAAATGGCAATGTGTTTAATATTTTACCTCTATACAATACGTAAATTAACACTGATTTTCGAAATCACTAAACGAACACTCCAGATTCCATTACAGCAGTGACTTTGACACCATGTGACAAGTCAAAAATTGATTTAAAGAGAGATTCCAGCTCTTAACTCATCAGACAAAGAGGCAATGATGTGAAGGTCCGTTGGGGACAAGAGAATTCTACAGGATGAAATTAAATGACCTTGTAGCAATGACCTTGCTTCTTTGCCTGGATAAATAGCCAGCATTTGTCAATGTTCCTCTACCATGGAGAAAGTGTAGATATCCTCAGGGTACTTATGCTGCAAAGATAATGTAACAAAATACAATGAGATAGAATTAGAAACAATTATGACATCGGTGCAGATAACGTGCAGTAATCAAGATCCTACGAGCAACAGAAACAAATGAAGAGGGGAATTTGCAACATGACTGTTTACAAATAATGTGTATATAACGCAATTAGAAAAATCTTATGATGTTATATTATATTTAACAACGCATTTTACCAAGTGTGTTCCTTACCCGGTTGGTGAATTTATCATTCTTTGATTCTTCCATAATGTGCAATTCTATTTCTAGCCTTTGTCTGGGGGGCTCTCATATTACATTTAGATTGTATCCTTTATCATCCCAAATTGACATTTATGCTTTCACTTCTATTGTTTGCCTAGCTACTGTTTAGTATGGATCAACAATTTGTTTTAATCTATGCCACTTCACTTATCTCCCTCGACACAGAAATGTAGTCATCTACACTTGCATACGCCTACATTAGTTGTATTCAGAAACAACATGGAAGATTTCTTTTAACTCCATAAAATGCAGAGGAATGTTAATTTCTTTTCCATTTAGGGAGGATTTACTGGCGGAATGTTGTAATGCGACCAGTTAAGACCAAATGATGAAAGATAAAGTCCTATGAATACATAAATCTAAATTCCAACAAAGAATTGTTTTGCCGTCTGTACAGGCTTTGCTTGTACAGTATATCAAGGAAAAAGGATGCTGTTCTGTTTGCATTGGGTTATTACAGAAGAGATTATGGTCATGTGGGAGATAGCATTTCTCTTTGCACCAAAATGAAAAATGTGCATGCTTAACTACATGGTGTACATAACTAGCAACTGCCATGAGTCAAAATACATTTTGAAATGTTATTTAAAATAATTGGCTGATTATTACATTTCACAAGACTCGTTGTTCTCCTGGGTTTGACATAAGTGCCTGTTTTTGTTTGTTTGTTTGTTAGTTTAAATTTCTAGAGTTTTACTTCAGATTCCAGATCTTGAAATGGGCAGATTTTAAAGACTAAACAATTTGGAGATGTCTCCTTTATGTTTTAAACATGCAGTGGTAGGAGGGGAAAGGCGTCAATATGAAGCAGGATGTAGGATAATATTAGACCCTTCATGATAACTGTCCTTTCTCTATCACCCGACCTGCAAGGTTATATATTAAACTGGGCAGTTCCTCCACCTTATTAACCACTAGAGAGTAAATCTATGGCAATATACAGGGCCGGATTTACATGTCAGGCGCCCGGAGGCACAAAATTCTTAGGCACCCCCTGCTCTCCAACCCATGAAAATGCATATCAATTAATAATGCATTTATTAACTGGACACTACGGACCTAATACCATCCAAAAACATATTCATATTTGGCAACTGTATATGCATATACGTATATATGTGCATATTTCTACTTGCAATGTATTGTGTTTGGATCTGTGAGTATAGTGAGTGTATATATTTGTGTTAACACATTCAGGGTGGGAGATAATTTTAAAAGTAGTTAGGGTAAAGAGAGACAGAGAGGGGTTAACATCAGAGTCCGATTATATAAGGTGTTTAGTGTTTATTAACAGATTGAGAGTGATTAAAGTTGTAGTATAGGGGCTGTTTAGGATTATTGTGTTTAGGGTTAGAGTTGGGTTATATTGAGCATTTGAGTACAGGTGGTGTTTTATCGTTATTGAATTTAGGGTTAGAGTTGGGTTTAATTTAGTGTTGGGGCGCACGATAGTTAAACATAGGATTAATCATGCTTAGGCTTTGAGTGCTGGAGTATGAAGGATTTTTGCAAAGCACTCACCCTCCTATGTCTTCTGTAGACCTGTCAGATTGATGTTTCTAAAGTTATGAGACGACAAGGGGCACTTACAGTGATTTGTACCCAGCACAGGACTTAGTGTAGTGACGGCTTTGCAGGGCCAATCAGAAGGAATGTGCCAATTCTTACCTATCAGGAAGAATTAATAAACTTCACAACTAAACGCATACATTCCTAAAAAGATGGCTTGTATTTGCGTGATAACAATTTTTGGGTTGTATAGCAGTCCTGTCTTGACTATGGTCATCTCCTTTTCTGATTGGTTGTGATGCTTGCTAAAGTTTTCCCCAAAGCAGTAGTCTGCCACTGACCAATCAACACAAACAATTTAAAGTCTGGAATAGCAATTGAAATAAGATATATTTCAAGCCATAAAGCACAACATTACAAAATATCCATGATGTGTTGAAAGAGGCAGAGAAGTGGATCACGTATTCTTTTAGGGGGAACTAATGCATTTTGTGCAGAGATGCACTTAGACATATGTAGCATTATTATTGCACAGCCCCTGATGCCATCATTTATCATGTGGTTTGAAAACCACTCTCTAGATGCCTATTCTCTAAGTAGTGAGATATGGTACGATGACAACAAGCTTTCAAAAAAAAATTTAAAAATAGAAGAGTTGGGAAAAAAAACATTTCTCATTTGTCTGTTTTGGTCTAAAATTTTCAAGTCAATTTTCATCACACAAAATCAAATTACTTAGAACACGTATCCCTTGGTTAAATGTTTTTAGCTATTAACCCATTCAAGTAAACAGGGCATGCCCAATTCATTGCTTTGCAAGGCATTTAGCACTTCTCTGGTGCCCAATGGGTTAAATCCGATTCTTGTTCTAGAGCAAATTATAACATATGGGAGATAGAAAACAGGGCTGTATAACTACATTTACATACAGTAGCAGAAAATAATGATTTTGTCAGAAGGACTTTAAGAGCGCTGCACGTTTATTAGCCATTCAAACCACATTACCATCAGGGGGTATTTAATGTAAGGTGGGTAGGTGACAAGGTTCATTGAGCAGGTAGTTTATATCACTTAACACCATTAAGAGTATGCTGCTGTTTTAACATAGCAGGAGATCTACAATACTATGTTAATGAGGATGATAGTGATGAGAGAAATGGGTCCCTTTGCTCTAAGGAGAATTGTATAGAGTGAGAAGTGTTTGCCACTGGGCACAGACATCCCGCTGTTTGATAAACCTAGTTCATGGTTCATAGTATTGCCTACTAAAGTGCATAATGGCTCTCATGCTATTAAGTTGAATTATATCCTAGAGTTATCTCATTCCAATCATTTATATTCCCAGAATCCCATGGACAGAATCACACATCACAAAAATGCAGCAGCCAAAAATCTGAGTTCTTAACATGACTAAAATTTAATCTTGTAGATCGGAGAAACATCGTTTTGAGAAAAACATTGCTAGCGAATTGAAAAAAAATCTGCTTCGGTACACACTATATAAAATTAAACTGTACATATTTTTCCATTTTTTTTCTGATGCATACATATTATTATTATTATTTTTTTTAATAGATTTTTATTGAAGCATTTTTCCTTTTTCCCAATATAGGACATATTTGTCCATTTTATATGTTTTGGTTTTATCAGAATTATTTTATTCCTGTAGTTACAATTACATGCATATTTAAGATAATGAATTATAAAATGGTTATTTATTTTTCTTGCAGATTTTGTTTTTAATCTCACTATATTTACAGTTGCTGTACAGATCCTTCTATTTTCATGCATTTTCCCAAAGTTTGATTCACAGCATTGCTTATATTTCTTTTGGAAGACAGCTGCAAGTTGCATTAGAAATCGTGCTTTTGACTGCTATACATATTTATTTGTCTAATCTCATTTCAGGGTAATACACACCAAGACTCATTTTATTGCTATGTGGTAAACAATGTAATCTTTGTCACTTTGTCATTTGCCACAATGTTAGGACCATATCTCATACAATTTTTTACCTTCGATGCTGTGGAAAAGAGGATGCTAATATGTGTAGACTTTTAAGCCAATAGACACATCAGTAGCCAAACTATATTTTTTTTATTAAAAACAGTATACATGCACGTCCCAAGTTTTCAGGACAAAATAGTAAAAAAAAGTGAAAAGCCAGAAGTGACAAGTGAATTTTTGTGTGTGTGTGTTTATAGAATTAATGATTTATTATCAGTTAGCGTTGCTCTAACCCCCATCTTCCAGAGTCTGTGATACCTAGCTGCAGAGACCACTCAGCCATATATCCTTTTTAAAGTACCATGAATTATTTATATCCCCGCTTTATAATTATAAGACCTCTCCCAAGCATTCATTGTTTTAAAAATATCCAGGGGAATGACAACCGCAGATTTTAAGAGTAGATCCATGAGATACCCACATATTTTATTAACTTTGCAATCCCACATGCTAAAGAAGACATAAGTGTGGAGGAGGATCTCAGTGACCTCACTGTTTGTTATTATTGGCATACACTACACTATACATGGGATGGGGACAAAGGTACGGTATTTATCAGGTCTAGTTGGACCTTTTTTTCGATATGCCACTTCCCTTACTCGAGTGCCTCCTCTTGGTTTAGAAAGGTTGTACAAAAACTACTTTTTTAATCAGTTGACTACCAACAGCTCTTATGAAGCAGACTTCTTCATTACGCAACTGTTTAAGTTGGGACATTACGAGCATGCGACCTAAGATATCTTGACTGGGTAACCAACCAGGCTAGGTTTTAATGAGTCAAATACACATATATGTTAAAGGACCACTATAGGCACCCAGACCACTTCAGCTTATTGCTTTTTGCTGTAAACATAGCAGTTTCAGAGAAACTGCTACTTTTACTTTAGGGTTAATCCAGCCTCTAGTGGCTGTCTCATTGACAGCTGCTAGAGGCGCTTCCGCGCTTTTCACTGTGATTTTAACAGTGAGAAGATGCCAGCGTATATAGGAAAGCATTGAGAATGCTTTCCTATGAGACTGGCTGAATGCACGCGCGGCTCCCCTGTCGGCCCACGCGCATGCGCATTCAGCCGATGACGGGAAAGGAGGAGAAGAGTCCCCAGCGCTGGAGAAAAGGTGTGTTTTTAACCCCTTCCTCACCCTAGATCCCGGCGGGAGGGGGGCCCAGAAAGTGAGGGTGACCCAAGGACCCTGTAGAGCCAGGAAAACAAGTAAGTAAATATTTTTCCTGCTTAATTTGAGAATAAGTCAGTTATACTCTCTATGCAGTCTGTATTCCTGACTTTTAATAGGCAAACTAGCTGTGTGTCCTGCACTGTGCAAAAGCTGGTGCAACTAGACCTGCAGATAACCACCTAAGAAGATTTATAGTAGTAGTATTACATAGATGAAATGGTAGATAATCAAAGAAAAAAAGTAATGAAAAACAAATGGCCTGAAATAAGAAACAAAAAGTGGGGCAGGCAAAAGGAAATTAAAACAACTTAAAGGTATGTTTGAGATGTGGCAGGAGTGTGTAATGAGAGCAATTGGAAAAAAATAAGAAAAATTAGCATAATAGAAAACAATACAAAAAGCCGTAAAAAAGAAAAAAAGATGACATTTTATGCATGCGGCACAGCTGAGCTTTTACAAACACTAATCAAATTTACTTATGTTCCATGCAGTGAGAAAAAAGATACCTATAAGAGATAGCTAGTAAAATATAAATATCAAAAATAATTACCTGGCATCATTGAAGGAATGTTAATTATATTTATATGCTATTATAACATGCAGTATAAGTGTCCTAATCAAATAACAATCCCATTTTCCTTCTCAGTGAATTCTAGACTCCATAGAAATGAATTAGAATGGAGGGCTGCATTATAGCACATTATTCTACAGACATGTAGCAGGTTCTAATATCTTAACCAGTTCATTTATATAAAAATATATAAATGAACCAAAGCAATAGGTTGATGGGATTAATAGGCTTACACATAAACACACTAATTTAGTACAGAACATACATTTTGTGGCTGTTCAAATTTAAATTGCTCATGTTTACTACATGTTTATATATACAAAGCAGATATTACAGTACCCTGTGTCTTGTAATCCTCCCCGTGGGTAAGAAAATGGCACCAAAATCCAAATAGTTATTTTTTTTAACATAACCTAGCAATGACCCAAATATAAATAAAAAATGTTATTTTTATACATTTTGTGGTAGGTTGGGGAATAAAACCTTTAAAAATACCAGCATTAAAATATTTCAAAGAGCATTGTTGCTATGTACCCATTGTTCCCTCACCTATGTTATAAAAACATATTCTTCAATGAAGAGAGGGCTTAGCATATATAGGCCATCTGCATGCTGCAGAGAGACTGAATGGAACACTAAGAGGACTAATGCGGGTGCATTGTACAAAGTAGGTGAAGGTTGAGTCAGTGCAACACAAAACAAAATAAATCCTATGTATACCAATAATGATTGGCAGAGGTTAATTATATTTTAGAAGACTACACAGCTGATTATTACATTTAATCTAGTTAGTTACAATGCACCAACTTTATGTGGTATGTTTATATAATAGAATTATCAAACACCATATAATTTTGCCCTTTTCACTTGAAAACCTGTAAGAAAAAAAAAAAAACATGTTTCCAAGAACATCATAGTGTGTTACTGTCTTGGAATGCTTTATTTTGACCTGCAGTGAATTTCATGTTGTTCTTTCAGAATGTCTTTCCAATCCGTGTTTGTTCAGTCAGTGTACATTGTCCTTCTATACCAAGCACTAAACAAAGTAGAAGGAAGTATGGATTTTCATTCCTCGGGGTGGTCATGGTTGAATACTTGCCCTAAAGGAGAAATATTTCTGCCGCAGAATAGCATTAAATGTGTTTCTTCCTTCAATTTATAGTGTATTATTTATGGTTCTGAAAGGATACTGGATATATCAAAAGCTGGTCAATTTCACTTGTAATGAAGAGAGATGTAAAAAAAAGTTATTAATGATCAAAAATAAAATGAAAAGGAACTGGACAAAGCAAAAGTATATGCTACAGTAATTAATAAAATATATATATATTGGCATCTATGAGTAATTCACCTTCTGCTCTGGTTTCTCTCTAGTGTCTTGAAACCTGTCTAACAAAGATTTCAGGCATATATAGCTCAACCCTTATTTGCTATATCACTCATTAGATCTTATGAGTAGTACTGCTCAAATAGTTGACATTAAGCATATGGTGATTGCCATCAACCCATTCCCATTCATCATTCTGTTCACAGTTTAAGAACAGGACTGTGTGCAGTGATCTCCCAAGTGACAATCACGTATATGTGTAGACATGGTTCTTAAGGGGATAGTTACGTATGCATCATACGCCTACATAGGAAGCACCCACTCTATGTTTGAGTTGGATGATGGTTGAATTACAATGATGAAGTCAAATTTCTTCTTTCTTCTTAAGCCAACCATATCAGATGGTGTAGTCAGAGTTGCAGTTAGGTTTACAAAGTGCTGCGGTTATCAGCTTTTCTGTGAAGGGAAATTGGACCAAATAACTCTGTGTACCCTAAGCTGTGCAATTAGCAAATTAGTCTATGATGCTTAGAGAGAAAGGCTAAGATATGTCATAGTGGCATAATCCAAATGAGAGGACCAGGAAGAATAAGTACCACATAACTAACATAATATTTTAGTGAATTTAATCCAAATTACAAAATTGATTCTGAGATGGAACATTTTTAAGAAGCACCTTTTTCAGTCTGATTGTCTAAAATCCAGTGTTTAATGGCTATCACTGGTAGTTTAAGCACAGTTACTTCTCCACATTAGTCAAAGTAGGGCATTGTACTTTTTATGTACAATCTGCTACATGATTTAAAACATTTTGAGTTGCATTCACAAAACCAGGAATTGTAGAGAATTGCCTAAGAAATTGTAAATTAAGGATCAAAATAACTAAATTCTAAATAAAGTTCATTTATTTTATTTAGAGATATCCTATTCCATAATTTTAATATTCTCAATTCAGTTTCTAAATACCTGTGATAACATAAGCATAATAGACAGTTGTGAAATGCATGGTGTTTAAAGCTTCTAAGCCCACTCTCCTTTCTGAAATGGGCTATAATAACAATGTCTAGATAATGCTGTTGCTGTAGGACAACCCATGAGAACTGTCAATCAGACAGCCCTAAAAATGATTATTTCTGGATCACCAATTTTGTCTCTGTTATGTGTTTTCGGTGGGGGCATGCTGCATGCACAATAAGGAAAGCTCTCTCTCATTCTTGGAGAGAGGGCAGTTCATGGACTGTGCATTGTTTATGGTTCATGGTTTTAAAACACTGTGTAGTTCATTAAACAAATAGGCTTAGTATAAACTCTGTAGGTTGCTATAACTTTAGAAAGCACTTCATATACTGTATTAGGACGGGGTAGGCTAGCTTCACACACCAGATGTTGTGGACTACAACTCCCGTTAATGCTCCTACAGCCATAATGCTGCAAACTGTTAGAACATTTTCTAGTAATCACTAAATGTGGAGGGATCCGCCCTCCTCTGCCATGGACTTTATTTGGCTCTGTCCATCCATATTACTCCACCAGAAGCCTCGTGGTACCCAGTGAAACAGAGACTTAGACACAGGAGTTACGTTTTAAGGGCATACTACTAGGCCTCGGGTGGAGTACTGGTGCTTATGTCTAGTTATTCTTTCAGAATAAAAGGAGGGATTAAAGGGTTAAAAATCCTTTTTCTTATTCCAATGCCCCTCAAGTACACTTCTTCTTGTAAATAGCTTTAGCCAGCAGGTTCTATTCTGTTACAGTGTTCTTACAAGATCCTTTTGTTCGTGGTTTGAATCTAGATTTTTTTCAGTTTGTTGCTACATAAGCTTTGTAGATAAGAAAAAAAAAAAAACAGGTTAGCACATATGCGCATGCGCACAAGGTCCTAATAATAATAAAAAGACAAGCCCTCTCATTATGATAATAAATCTTTATCTGTAATATAATTGCTTAATTATTTACAGCCCTTTATTGCTAATTGCCTAATTATGCACAACCCTTTTATTCATATAAATACCCTTACTTTGTTTTAATAAGTTGGTATATGTCTACCTTTGAAAATTAACTCCTGTGTCCGAGGAGGGTAGATCCCTCCAGGTATAGTGATCACTTTAAAATGTTCCAACAGAAAGCATCAAGGGAGATGTAGTCCACAACATCTAGAGTGCGAAGACTGCCTACCACTGTTTTAGGATAAACTACTTATCTGAAAATCCCAGTTATGAGATAAGATATAACCCGTGACCAGAGTGAAAGGTTTTTTATAGTCTCATCTTGATATGGGAGGGGAATGGCAGCATCTGCAGTCAGACCTACGAAGTACATCAAGAGGTAGTTTGAAAGGTATGTCACTCTTTTAGGTTGTTTTATCATCATGATTTGGCTATTTTTTTATAATGCCGTTTTTTTATAATGCAGTAAAAAAATATATTCTCTCAAATTTATAGTAGAAAATACCTTTAGTTCAGACATTTACAACTGGCAATCATGATTCTATGCTAAATTTATATACAGTGGGACCTCGGTTTACAAACGCCTCGGTTAACATTATTTTCGGTTTACAAATGAAAATCTATTGAAAATAATGCCTCGGTTTACAAACATTTTTTGCAATACAAGTTTCCCCATGATGCATTGCACCTGAGAGGATTATAGCATTGCCTCCTGCATGCTGGAGCCTGTGGGTAGCACGTGGGTCGAGTGTGGAGGTGTTGGAGTGGCTTTTGCATCGAGTTTTGGAGCCATTCTGGAAATTGTTTGCAGTTGTTTTGGGACTTTTTGGTGAATTTCTCAAGCGGTGGAAAGGTAGGGTAGCTGAGCTTCATCGTTTGCATGCCGTTTATTGTGTGTTCTGCATTGTGGGTTAGTTTCCATGCCAGCTCATTTTGACTTTTTTCTGACCTCCAGAACGGATTCATTGGTTTTCAATGCATTCCTATTGGAAACCGTGTAGTAGACAGCCACTAGAGGTGGAGTTAACCCTGCAAGGTAATTATTGCAGTTTATAAAAAACTGCAATAATTACACTTGCAGCGTTAAGGGTAATGGGAGTTGGCACCCAGACCACTCCAATAGGCAAAAGTGGTCTGGGTGCCTGGAGTGTCCCTTTAATGATTAACCTGTTTTTTGTTGTTGTTTTATTTCTACTTCTGTTTCTCCTTTCTATTGCATTTTTTAAAATAAATTATGCAAATCTGCTATCACACTGTACCTTTACTTCTTTAATTCACAATAAATATAGTCATATACTCATATACATGACATCCTTTATTTCTTTAACTGTGTATACTATGGGAAACCCTGTTCTAGAAATTGGCCTTTATTCTTTCTGCCTTGACTCTCTTTCTTTTCGATCTCTCCCCCCCACTCTCTTCCTATTTGCTTGCTATTCTTCAATCCTTTGTGAGTCTCACGCATAAACTGCAGGCGGCATTAAGCGTAAATATGTGACCTCACCATCAGCTTGACCAGAGTGACTAGCGACAGAATGTGACAACACTCCTGCTCCATCAATACTTAAGTGGTTAGATAGACAGACAGTCAGCTTATACATACAGGTGCTATACAATGATCTGAAAATACACACAACAAAACAAGAGGAATTATCATTTCTTCAAGCGCAGACCAATAAACACAATGTATCATTAGCTGCAGATTCACTAAACCATTTTTTCACCATTATATAATTAAGGATCACATTTAAATTAATCGATTAATGTAATAATTCCCTGATTGTTTAGTTAATGCAGGTTTAAAATAAATATTGTCAAGCTAGCAGTTTCATGGCCAGGAAAAAAAAATTATAGGAAGCATCACTGCGCTATTATACTAATTGTTTTGCAATAATGTGATTGGTTAAACAGCTTTTGATGGTATAAAGGAAAGATGATCCTAGCATATTGCATTACAAATCAATAAAAGGCTTGGGAGCTGTGCTTCCTAAAAGCCCTGATCTGCGTAGCTTCACTTCCTGTATTAAGCATCAAAAATGGTTTAAAGCAGGCAAGATTTCTAAAGATAGCTGTGTGACATTTCTGATACAATAAAGCCTAAATAGTTCAATTTGATACACAAGAGAAAGGAAAATCTAGTTTGCTGATTCTACAGCTGCTTTATTGAGCTGCCAAGGTGAAGGCCTGTGATAGAATACTTTATTGAAACCAAGGGGTGGAGGTTTAACAATTTACACAGTGCGATTTATTACCACATTGCCCATTTGTCTGTTGCCATTACGGTTATATGAATGCATGCCTTACACATATATTGCAAAAGTCCTAGAATATAGTCCTTTTAGCAAAGTGAGTTCAACAGCTTGTCATCTTTAATAAACGGACAAGCTTTTCAATTTTTCAAATGGCTACTGTATTAATGCAGTTTGACAGAGTACTTATTGTGGGTCAAAGGTAAAATTCTTAAGTAGAAATTAATCCCACAGAGTACAGTGGGCAATCCTACCTCCACTGACCTAAACATAAGGAAGACTGACATTGCAAGATGAGACGGACGTGTGCTGCTGCTTTAAAGACTTAATGTAAGGCCTAGGTTGGGGTATGAACATACAAATCCATCTATCTATTTATCTATCTATCTATCTATCTATCTAGATACATTTACTTTGTATAGAAAAGAATGGATAAAATTAACACATACTAGGAACAGAGAGAGAAATAAGCATTTATTAACTGATTGAAGAGACACTCCATGATGAAAACCAGCAAATATACATCAATAATGTAATTGCACTTTGACACATATTTTTTTCCAGATCTAAAAATGCAACTGCCCCAATTCTATTCCTTTAATCTGTCTCTTCTCAGAGAGTGCTCTGAATGCTTTTTTTTTATTTTAATGAAGTATGTGTAACAAAAAATCATCAAGCCATACACATGCACCTTTCAAACCCAGTTGGTCTCCATGATCTTATCTGCTTTACTCTGTGCACAGAAGGATGGAAGAACAGAGAAACTAACTTTCAGTTTTTAAACACTGTCCGACCACAAGTGTATGTGCATAGCTGAAAGATCTTGCCAATTATCTAAGGCAGAGATGAGTTTTTCCTCATAATTTCTTTATGTATGTCTAGCCTATTCAGCATGCCCGGCATCTCAGACCAGGAGATCGGGTTTGGATGTTAAACCTGTAGAGATAGAGGGGACATTCATACTCCTCCATCTCCTTATTCTTAAATAGCCCAGCCACAAGATCAGTTAGCCCCTTTTTGGCCAGTCTTATTCTAATAACCTAGTGCGTGCTTACATAGGTGAATCTACATGGTTCTGGGCATGGCACGTTTCAAATTGAACCCTGTATTTGTGACAGAAGGGGTTGCAAGTTGACTTTAGTCAGACTACAATATAATATATAGATCATGTATATATACATTTATTTTATATTCTAAATATTTTCTGACCCCTCTTCTGTAGAGGTGATGGTGGTCTAATGGATGGAAGAATTGCTTGGATCGGCAATTAGTGTCTCTGCTCCTTTTTAAGATCTGGGGCTCTTTAAAAGGTTCTGAGCAATAAGACTAACATAGACTCTGAAATGTTTTACTCATCTCCCCAACAGCTCTGTACTTCATTGTCTGCCTGGCACTGGCTGCCTGGTAGTGACTATCAGGGGGGTATGGAGGTGCCAGCTGGATCAGTCTAGTATGGTAGTGTTACAGTGCCCACTCTCTGTTTCACAGGGTGCTATGGTGATCTCTGGCAGCTGTCGATGAACCCTATAAGGAATTAAAGATTTTCAATATAAAGTATCTTGTAAAACTGCTTTACATTTTTTCTGTGTTCTGTACTGGCTAGTATTGAATATTATAATATGGCCTTCTTAAATACAATACAAAATAACTGCTTGCTCTTCTTTCATGAATAACGCATGCATAAATATATATGATCCAATATTTTTCTAATAGCATACAAGATAAATAAATAAAGTATTGGTCTTCCTGACATTATAATTCCCTGACGACCTCTATAGTAGCTATATAATTTGTCATTGTAAAAAATGCCAATGTCTGGAGCACTATTTAAGTCTATTGTTCTCTGAACTGTATCTGGTCGCTTACTAATATAGTCCCCAATGTGTTTTTCTCTGTCTTTTCTGTTCTATTTGCTTGTGAAAACATTGACTGATTTAGGTATAAAAAATGTATTGATTGACATTAATACACCAATTATACTAAAATGGAAGCCTATTTACATATTAAATAAAAAAATTACAACAGTTATCAATCTTGTTTAGTTCATTAAATCAGTAAAAAAAAAATAAGGCCTTAAATATTCACAAAATTTCTTAATATCCACAAAGTTGGGTAAAACAAGCAGAAAACGATATTTTGCTGGCTTGTTTCTATATTTTCATTGAGAAACCTGCCTGAAGTGGCACAGACATTCTCACACAGGAATTCCCTGCAAACAAAATGTTATTGTCTGCATCCACAACCGTCAAATTGGAGTAAAAGTGCTCGCTAGCTGTTCAGCAATTTTCAGTGTAAAATAGCAAAGATGCAAAAATGACCTCAAACCTTTTGCATTTTATAAACGTCTTTGGACTCCCCACATTTTTACAAGACAGTCCTTGGATATTTTGAGTTATTTGAAGCATTTGTGACTTTGGTGGTAGTCACCAACCACTGACATTAAAATTCCTAGATATCCCCCAAATCATATTCAATTTATTTTATACAGAAAAATATTAAAAGCAAAACGACCAACTGCGCCTCTAACAAGCAAGAATGTGTGAGCCTGAAGCAACTTGTATGTTGCCACTCATATCTGAGGCATAAGGTTTATTTGGCTTGCTAGTCCAGTATTAAGTATTAAATAAAACAAATCTCACAGTTTCTCTGGACCAAGTATTGGTGTAGCATCACCACGTCTATGCGTTTTACCGTAGACTTTGACAGGACGTTGTCAAATGTACATTTCATACATCAGCTGATTATTTTAGAAAAAAATTGAGCCTACAAATTACCCGAAAGGTTTTTGTTTGAATTTGATTTCAAAATGTGCCCTTTCTGTAGTCCATTTTATCTACTTTGTGATTTCCTGTTTCAATGATTTTATATAAAATGTTGAGGATTAGTCACAGTACATTTTGTACATTGTGTGCGTAAACATGACCTGCATTTACTTCAGTCTGCATTGGTGTTTCTATTATACTAAGTTAGAGGGAGTCGAAGTTTTCATTTTCAGCAGTTTATGACAAATAATTTAGAATTGTAAGGTATGATAATATATAAAATCAACCTTGATGTTTTTTTTTTGTTAAAAGGATTATTATTATTACTTTTATAAATTAATATGCCTTAAATGTCTATACCTGTTCAATGAAATCAACACAGCTGCTAGATATGAGAGATAAGAGAGGATATTTCCATTACACAGATAACATATAACCAACTATGCTAATAAATTAATTTTAAAAAATGATCCTGCGTTTTAAACAAATTCACTGTATTTACACATATTATAAAGAGCTCTGTCCAGAAAATATTCTGCCAATACTGTTTGCCCTATTATCTCCCACCTCCGACCAGTATTAGCATTCTTAGGGTACACACACATTTACTACCATTCAAGTCAGTCAGTAACTTTATCCATCCATGTTATCTGGACTGTTTTAGAGAAATGTCTGCAGATATACCTTTATTTGAATGTTATTGACCTGGCTAGATTCCACTAAAATATCGACCTGAGTTTGCATTTACAACCTGGGGGGTGTCAGTAAGTATGCAACCATTTTCAACAATGTGCACATTTTTATATTTGTGCTGAGAAACATCCCTCTCTCCAAGCCTTAAAGCCCTATTATTAAACACTCTGAATACCTTGTTTGGCATAGTACTTTTGGAAAGCACCATGTATATCATCATTATAATAAAAACCTTCATTGTTTGTGTTCTATACTGTGACCATTATTATGTATACCACAATTGCATACATTAATTTAAATGCATATTGCCTGTACAGTTATAACGGTTTTCACATGAATAATTAGTTTTATCAAAGAAACAGTGGGAACGTATTCACTATGCTAAATATGATGAAGAAATTTCATTGATATTACAAATTGTAGGCTTAAATGGCCAAAGTGGCCAAATTCTCCAATTCACCTTCTCAGTTATTGAAAAATGTTGCCTTTAAATAATAAAAAAATAAATAAAAAATCAGTTCTTCAAAATTTTGGTTAAGTTACTAAACTACTGTTGTTTATCTTCCTTAAGAGAAAACACTTTCATCCATTGCCGTCATAAGGGTTTGGGAATGGGTTGTTTAACAAGCAACCAGGGTGAACCAAACATTTTCATTTTTAATATATCTGTGCTGAAAAAATATTTTATTTTTTATCTTATGCAAACAATTATCATAAAATGGACAAAGTTGAACAAAATAGATGTGAATGGTGATATACAAGCATGCTTAAACAAGAAAACTTTTACGATCCTTGGAAAGAAACCATCCTTAAATAAAATCGCATTATAGATCGTTTGCCTTCAGCAGCATACTAATGTCAGTTGTAATTCCCTTTGATATACGGCTGAAAGATCAATAAGCGCATTCAAATTTTGTTAAATTTGACTGTAATTGAAACAATGGGGATATTATTTTGTATTGTTCTTTAATAAATAGCCTATGGACCATACATTTATACTGATGACCATTTTACTAATAGCATTCAAAATTTATAATACTGTTTAAAATGTATTGGCCTTTGTGACATGTTATTATTCATTATTGGCCTCTGTAGTAGCTAAATTATCTATCATAGTAAATGAATGCTAAATTCTAGAATACTATTTAAGTCTATCAGCAGCTGTCTTTTGTACGTTTGTGTGAATGCTGTATAGATATTAAAGAATCTGCCTTCTTTTTAACCCCTTAAGGACACATGACATGTGTGACATGTCATGAATCCCTTTTATTCCAGAAGTTTGGTCCTTAAGGGGTGAAAAGGGCAGCTCATGGTTTTGAATCCCCTATTGCACAGTGCAACATCTCGTCATTCAATAAAAACTATGCCTATTGCACAATGCCAAGCTCATTGCATACATCTGTGACTAAATCGCAGTGCAGCACTGGGACATGTTCCAGGCTGCCTGGGAATAATGGTAGTAACATTCCATCTAATATGTGCACTTAAGTATGCTTCATACAGAAAACTCAGTTTGACTCTTATCACCTTAGAGCATACATAATACATATTAGACTTGTTACGACACAAAAATTGGTTCAGCCGAAACGATTCATCTGGAAAAAAATTGTTCCATGCAATTCATCAATGTGGTGTTTTGGCTCAGACAAATTTCATCCATGCTAATATTCTGGACAAATCAAAAGGGAATGTTAAAACTGTTTTAAATGATCTCAGCCAGAGAGGTGGTGCTTTCCCGAGGAGACCTGTGCGGCAAGGGAAAAAAGTTTAGAAAACAACCTCTTTGACACCCTGACAGTCTGGCCTGGTTACCTAAAGGATGACTAAAACATTATAACATTAGGAATACGTATTTGAGAAACTCAGATTTAACCCCTTAAGACCGCAGGGCGTTCTACGCCGTCCCTATTTTGGTGGCTCTAAACGCCGCAGGGTGGCATAGAACGCCCTGCGATCTTTTGTACTTACCCGATCGCTGGCGATCCCACGCCGGTGATCGCGGTATGGGGACTTTCCTGGGAGCCCAGGGAGTCCCCCTCCGTCCTCTTCGGCCCCCCCTGGGGCATGTGATCGCATAGCCGTTCAAGGCATTGCCAGCAGGGGGAGTGCCTGGAATGACAGGTACTCCCCCTGCTGTCTAAAAAAAATATGAAAACATGTTAAAACAGTGTAAAATTAAATTATATATACTTAGATCATATATATACTTATTATATATATGATCTAAGTATATATATACACACATACACAGAAATATACATACACTGTCTATGTGTATTTTAATATTAATATATACATAATTATATATATATATATATATATATATTAATATCAAAATACCCGTACAATGATATTGATTAAATATATATATAATTTTCATTATATATATATATATTTATATATAATAAAAAATAAATAAATATATAAATACGTTAAAAAATTAAATAAAAAAATAATAAAAAATAAATAGATAAAAAATATATATACATGCTTAATTTTATTCTAACTGTATTTTAAAATTAATATATATATATATATTGATATCAAAATATATGTAGAACAAAATAATTTATATATCTATATACATCACTATATATATATATATATATACCTATATATAAATAAAAAAATTATATACATATATATATATATACACATATATATACACACATATGTATATAATAATTCTACGTATATATTTATGTAATAATTTTACATAATTAGGTTATTTTATTAATTACAATTTGTAGGACCTGCCTGACAACCCAGGCCGAAAGTTCAGGGAATTTAATTTTCTAGCACTATATTTAACCCTGTAACTTTCCAAGACACCCTAAAACCTGTACATGGGGGTACTGTTTTACTCGGAAGACTTCGCTGAACACAAATATTAGTGTTTCAAAACAGTAAAATGTATTACAATGACGATATTGTCATTGACAGTGAAATTTTTTGCATTTTTCACACACAAATGGCACTTACACTGACAATATAATTGTTGTGATACGCTTTACTGTTTTGAAACACTAATATTTGTGTTCAGGGAAGTCTCACGAGTATAACAGTACCCCTCATGTACAGCTTTTATGGTGTTTTCAAAAGTTACAGAGTCAAATATAAGGCTTGCGTTTCAGTTTTTTCACATTAAAATTCGCCAGGTTGCCTTTGAGACCGTACGATAGCCCAGGAATTAAAATTACCCCCATGATGGCATACCACTTGCAATAGTAGACAACCCAGGGTATTGCAAATAGGGTATGTTCAAATTAGTTTTTTGCATTTTCAAATATTAACACTAACTTTGGCCAGTGTTTGTGACCAAGTGGCTACTAAAAAAGACTGGACATACTCCATTTGCAATACCTTGAGTTGTCTACTTTTGCAAATGGTATGCCATCATGGGGGTAATTCTTATTCCTGGGTACCATATGGTCTCAAAGGCAACGTAACCAATCTGGCGAATTTCAATGTGAAAACACTGAAATATGTAACACGCTATATTTGACCCTGTAACTTCCCAAAACACCATAAAACCTGTACATAGTGGGTACTGTTTTACACGTGAGACATCGCTGAATACAAATATGTGTATGTTATTGCAGTAAAAGCAAACAGTATTTTGACATTCACAGTTAAAATGTCACTTAGAGCTAAAACATTTTAAATAATTATTTTAACATTAAAATCCATTTTTTTTATATTTTTTTCATATTATGTTCCATACCTAAATATTTGAAGTTAAACGAAAGCCCTGTTTCCCCTGAATAAAATGATATATAATAAGTGTGGGTGCATTTAATACGAAAGAGGTGAATTACGGTTGGACAGACATATAGCTCAAATGCCAGGTTTTGTTTACGTTTTGTTTTGATCACAACTTGTACATTTGGCTGCGGTCTTAAGGGGTTAAGCGAGTGCTTTGTGATTGGCTAACGTCTTCTATTTGTAATCGCAGATACACTAGGCATTGGGACAAGACACTGTCGCTCAGCTACAACAGGTGACTATGCAATCAAATGTTGTTTGGTTAATAAACTATTTGGAGGCTTTTCCTTACAACAGTTATTTTGCCCATCGTAGAATAGATAGAAAAATAGATGGATGGATGCATGGTTGGAAATAAGTACATTATATCAATTTAAAAAATAGATTAGGTCCATTCAAACTGTTTTTATTTTTAATGTATTGTAGCTTTTCCAAAAGTATACCTATGATGTACTGAGTATATATTTTTTTCCCTATCTAAATATGAACCCTTTTTTTAATGTGAATATACATTCAATTTATATTTTCATATCGTATTATGGGACACTATTCTTGTATTTTCTTAAAATTGATCACTAATTATAAATAAACTATTATTATTGTGTACTTTAAATAATATAATATTTGTTGAAAACATTTCTTTTCTCCCAAGCCACCTTTCCTTGACCTTATGAAAAAGGGTCTCTGTTTTGTATTTTCACATTACAGCTTTGACACAAAAAATATTGTAATGAAATTCATAGTGTGTTCCATGTTCTATCTCATTTTAGTCTCCCCAAAGTGCTAATTTTTCTATTCTTATGAATATTTTATGCCTGTGTTAATGTCTCACGGAGGATACGGGTGGTGTAGAATCTCGAAAGAGAATCCAACCACATTCACCAAATAACCCTCTTTGCTTCCTATTAAACTCTTCAACAGCTTGTTATATTTCCCGGAGCTTCAATCAAACACTTTTTTAAACAAATTGAAATACTCCAACCATTATTGATATGCCTATAGGAATATGATCCAGATGTTTATTGTGATTTGGAAGAAAATCTCCAAGCAGATTTTCTTTTTTTTAATGAAATGGTAAATATGCTCATAGCATGCTTTGGAAACAGTTTTCAAAGTTGATTTTCTCCCTTGATCAATTGAGGATAATCCTGGCTTGTCTTCCTTAGTTTCTACATGTGCTCGTCTTGTCAACGTGAAGTGCTTGAAAATGGCTGGTTTTGATTGTATTTTTATATTATGACATTATTCTGTCACTCCAAAGCCCAGATTGTTACTCTATATATTTGAACACAAGCGCTTAGCTTTTTTCGAAAAGACATTTGCTAAATCATTTGTATTTTTGTTCAAATCTATACATTCGCCGAACGTGAGACTTAATGTCATTATACAGACAAATTGAAATTTCCTTGAGAAATTAGGATCTACAAACCTTTTCTTTTAGAAATATGCACATTAAATCAGCAGCAAACTAGAAAGAGCAGTTGTGTGCTAACAGGCAGAAGCTGCCTATCATCACGTTATTCTTACTCCGTTTGACCATTGAGGTAAACCAAAAAGCCATATGACATCGGAAAACTCAATGTTTGATGTCCTTACTTTAGCAACAATGAATTAGTTAGTAGCTTGGTTATTTCTGTTGAGACATCTGTGAACTCCAAGGGATATCCTTGAAATCCTGACTTGTTGGTGGGTCCTGAGGAAAGATTTGGAGAACATTGTCCTTGTTCTCCACGATCTAAAGATGCCTGAACTTCACAGCTACTTTCTTTTCATACTATTGTGGCATAGCAGAAATGCCTGCTTGAATACCTGGCTGAATACAAGTGACACAGTTAAGGGTATCTTTAAATCCTGACAACCTGTTCTTTCTATGAGGATTGAAAATAAAAGAAATTGCTGTACACAGTTGGCAAGTCACTACATGGAATCTTTGTGATGGGCTATTTATGGGCTTATTATTTTGAATGGTCTCAAGGTCAGCTTGTCTAGAAGCAAAACAGAAAAATAACCCAGGGAAAAAAAACAAAAGAAGGGGGGAATTAGGCAATCAGTAATACAATGAAATGAAAAACTGTCCTTTGTACCATAAATAAAGAGACGTCTATAAATTGTGGAATATTGCTTCTGCTGTTGTTAGAAGAGTGTAGAGCAGGAAGGGAGAAAACAGGAAATCAATCTAATCAATCTAATAATTCTTGTTTGAGAAAGTGGATAATAAACACACACACACACACACACACACAATATATATATACAGGGAGTGCAGAATTATTAGGCAAGTTGTATTTTTGAGGATTCATTTTATTATTGAACAACAACCATGTTCTCAATGAACCCAAAAAACTCATTAATATCAAAGCTGAATATTTTTGGAAGTAGTTTTTAGTTTGTTTTTAGTTATAGCTATTTTAGGGGGATATCTGTGTGTGCAGGTGACTATTACTGTGCATAATTATTAGGCAACTTAACAAAAAACAAATATATACCCATTTCAATTATTTATTTTTACCAGTGAAACCAATATAACATCTCAACATTCACAAATGTAAATTTCTGACATTCAAAAACATAACAAAAACAAATCAGTGACCAATATGGCAACCTTTCTTTGCAAGGACACTCAAAAGCCTGCCATCCATGGATTCTGTCAGTGTTTTGATCTATTCACCATCAACATTGCGTGCAGCAGCAACCACAGCCTCCCAGACACTGTTCAGAGAGGTGTACTGTTTTCCCTCCTTGTAAATCTCACATTTGATGATGGACCACAGGTTCTAAATGGGGTTCAGATCAGGTGAACAAGGAGGCCATGTCATTAGATTTTCTTCTTTTATACCCTTTCTTGCCAGCCACGCTGTGGAGTACTTGGACGCGTGTGATGGAGCATTGTCCTGCATGACAATCATGTTTTTCTTGAAGGATGCAGACTTCTTCCTGTACCACTGCTTGAAGAAGGTGTCTTCCAGAAACTGGCAGTAGGACTGGGAGTTGAGTTTGACTCCATCCTCAACCCGAAAAGGCCCCACAAGCTCATCTTTGATGATACCAGCCCAAACCAGTACTCCACCTCCACCTTGCTGGCGTCTGAGTCGGACTGGAGCTCTCTGCCCTTTACCAATCCATCCATCTGGCCCATCAAGACTCACTCTCATTTCATCAGTCCATAAAACCTTAGAAAAAACAGTCTTGAGATATTTCTTGGCCCAGTCTTGGCGTTTCAGCTTGTGTGTCTTGTTCAGTGGTGGTCGTCTTTCAGCCTTTCTTACCTTGGCCATGTCTCTGAGTATTGCACACCTTGTGCTTTTGGGCACTCCAGTGATGTTGCAGCTCTGAAATATGGCCAAACTGGTGGCAAGTGGCATCTTGGCAGCTGCACGCTTGACTTTTCTCAGTTCATGCGCAGTTATTTTGCGCCTTGGTTTCTCCACACGCTTCTTGCGACCCTGTTGACTATTTTGAATGAAACGCTTGATTGTTCGATGATCACGCTTCAGAAGCTTTGCAATTTTAAGAGTGCTGCATCCCTCTGCAAGATATCTCACTATTTTTGACTTTTCTGAGCCTGTCAAGTCCTTCTTTTGACCCATTTTGCCAAAGGAAAGGAAGTTGCCTAATAATTATGCACACCTGATATAGGGTGTTGATGTCATTAGACCACACCCCTTCTCATTACAGAGATGCACATCACCTAATATGCTTAATTGGTAGTAGGCTTTCGAGCCTATACAGCTTGGAGTAAGACAACATGCATAAAGAGGATGATGTGGTCAAAATACTAATTTGCCTAATAATTCTGCACTCACTGTATATATATATATATATATATATATATATATACAGTTACAAGAAAAAGCATGTGAACCCTTTGGAATGATATGGATTTCTGCACAAATTGGTCATAAAATGTGATCTGATCATCATCTAAATCACAATAATAGACAATCACAGTCTGCTCAAACTAATAACACACAAAGAAGGAAATGTTGCCATGTTTTTATTGAACACACCATGTAAACATTCACAGTGCAGGTGGAAAAAGTATGTGAACCCTTGGATTTAATAACTGGTTGAACCTCCTTTGGCAGCAATAACTTCAACCAAACATTTCCTGTAGTTGCAGATCAGACGTGCACAACGGTCAGGAGTAATTCTTGACCATTCCTCTTTACAGAACTGTTTCAGTTCAGCAATATTCTTGGGATGTCTTGTGTGAATCGCTTTCTTGAGGTCATGCCACAGCATCTCAATCGGGTTGAGGTCAGGACTTTGACTGGGCCACTTCAGAAGGCGTATTTTCTTCTGTTTAAGCCATTCTGTTGTTGATTTACTTCTATGCTTTGGGCCATTGTCCTGTTGCAACACCCATCTTCTGTTGAGCTTCAGCTGGTAGACAGATGGCCTTAAGTTCTCCTGCAAAATGTCTTGATAAACTTGGGAATTCATTTTTCCTTCGATGACAGCAATCCGTCCAGGCCCTGACACAGCAAAGCAGCCCCAAAACATGATGCCCCCACAACCATACTTCACAGTTGGGATGAGGTTTTGATGTTGGTGTGGTTTTATCTGTCCACAGAATATTTTGCCAGTACTGCTGTGAAACATCCAGGTGCTCTTGTGCAAACTGCAAACTGTAAACGTGCAGCAATGTTTTGTTTGGACAGCAATGGCTTCCTCTGTGGTATCCTCCCATGAAATCCATTCTTGTTTAGTGTTTTACGTATTGTAGATTCGCTAACAGGGATGTTAGCATTTGCCAGTGACTTTTGTAAGTCTTTAGCTGACACTCTAGGATTCTTCTTCACCTCATTGAGCAGTCTGCGCTGTGCTCTTGCAGTCATCTTTACAGGATGGCCACTCCTAGAGAGAGTAGCAGCAGTGGTGAACTTTCTCCATTTATAGACAATTTGTCTTTCCGTGGACTGATGAACAGCAAGGCTTTTGGAGATACTTTTATAACCCTTAACTGGTGTGTGTTTTTTTATAGGGCAGCTATAAATCTCATTGATTGGACTACAGCTGGCTGACATCTCACTCCAATTAGCTCTTAGTCTAGGGGTTCACATACTTTTTCCACCTGCACTGTGAATGTTTACATGGTGTGTTCAATAAAAACATGGCAACATTTCATTATTTTTGTGTTATTAGTTTATGCAGACTGTGATTGTCTATTGTTGTGACTTAGATGATGATCAGATCACATTTTATGACCAATTTGTGCAGAAATCCATAACATTCCAAAGGGTTCACATACTTTTTCTTGCAACTGTATATATATCTATATCTATATATATATATATATATATATATATATATATATATATATATATATATATATATATAAAGCCACAGCTGTTATGGTACTTACTCTAAATATCTTCAACACAATTATATCTCCATGCCCTGGTGCAACCAAACATTAGCCACATATAATCCAATAAATCCAAGAAGTATGAACACTCATGGGTCTTTGTGAAATAATATATAAATATAACACAAAAATGTACAATTTCATTGTACATATAAGTGCCCATACTTATATATATATATATATATATATATATATATATATATATATATATATATATATATATATATATATATATATACATATATACACTGCTCAAAACAAATAAAGGGAACACTTAAACAACACAATGTTACTCCAAGTCAATGACACTTCTGTGAAATCCAACTGGATACTTAGGAAGCAACACTGAGTGACAATGAATTTCACATGCTGTTGTGCAAATGGGATAGACAACAGGTGGAAATTATAGGCAATTAGCAAGACACCCCCAATAAAGGAGTGGTTCTGCAGGTGGTGACCACAGACCACTTCTCAGTTCCTATGCTTCCTGGCTGATGTTTTGGTCAGTTTTGAATGCTGCGGTTCTTTCACTCTAGTGGTAGCATGAGATGGAGTCTACAACCCACACAAGGCGCTCAGGTAGTGCAGCTCATCCAGGATGGCACATCAATGCAAGCTGTGGCAAGAAGGTTTGTTGTGTCTGTAAGCGTAGTGTCCAGAGCATAGAGGCGCTACCAGGAGACAGGCCAGTACATCAGGAGACGTGGAGGAGGCCGTAGGAGGGCAACAACCCAGCAGCAGGACCGCTACCTCCGCCTTTGTACAAGGAGGAACAGGAGGAGCACTGCCAGAGCCCTGCAAAATGACCTCCAGCATTCCACAAATGTGCACGTGTCTGCTCAAACGGTCAGAAACAGACTCCATGAGGGTGGTATGAGGGCCCGACGTCCACAGGTGGGGGTTGTGCTTACAGCCCAACACCATGCAAGACTTTTGGCATTTGCCAGAGAACACTAAGATTGGCAAATTCGCCACTGGCGCCCTGTGCTCTTCACAGATGAAAGCAGGTTCACACTGAGCACATGTGACAGATATGACAGAGTCTGGAGACGCTGTGGAGAATGTTCTGCTGCCTGCATCCTCCAGCATGACCGGTTTGGCAGTGGGTCAGTAATGGTGTGGGGTGGCATTTTTTTGGGGGGCCGCACAGCCCTCCAGAGGTAGCCTGACTGCCAATAGGTACCGAGATGAGATCCTCAGACCCCTTGTGAGACCATATGCTAGTGCGGTTGGCCCTGGGTTCCTCCTAATGCAAGACAATGCTAGACCTCATGTGGCTGGAGTGTGTCAGCAGTTCCTGCAAGACGAAGGCATTGATGCTATGAAATGGCCCACCCATTCCCCAGACCTGAATCCAATTGAGCACATCTGGGACATCATGTCTCGCTCCATCCACCAATGTCACGTTGCACCACAGACTGTCCAGGAGTTGGCAGATGCTTTAGTCCATGTCTGGCAGGAGATCCCTCAGGAGACCATCCGCCACCTCATCAGGAGTATGCACAGGCGTTGTAGGGAGGTCATACAGGCACGTGGAGGCCACACACACTACTGAGCCTCATTTTGACTTGTTTTAAGGACATTACATAAAAGTTGGATCAGCCTGTAGTGTGTTTTTCCACTTTAATTTTGAGTGTGACTCCAAATCCAGACCTCCATTAGTTGAAAGATTTGATTTCCATTTTTTTATTTCTGTGTGATACAACTTTCTGCTTAATGGTCTGTTAGTGTTATTAAACCCATAAAATATGAATTCAGAGTGGATTTTAATGTAAGGCCAAAGCAGCTGAAGAGGTAGGGAGGAACTTATAAATGTGAACCTATTTTTTTTTAGGATTCACATATGTAAATTACTCTTTTGAAAGCAGACACTGGATGGTTCTGAATGATATGTGTTCATTCGGTCTAAAGCATTAGATATGATCCGGATTTGCTTTTAGTAAATATGAGAATTGGTAATCCAATTCAAATTCAGCCATGATGTCCACATGTTGTCAATCTGCGTGTTCTAAGTTAAGTTTAGATTTTATCAGCCAACCTTTCTTGCAAGTGTTGCATAAGTGGTACATTTCTTTAATGCTATCTAAAACCATTCGGCATCTATTAACATTGTGAGATTCACTCAAAACACATTTTTTTCCAGGTACATGTGTTATAACACGCTATAATTACATATTGATATGTAGGGAAGCAGTGATCACTTTCAAGTTTCCAATGGAAACAAATGTAGATGTAATAAAAGGACAATTACCATAACTGCAGGAAAATGAATGCACCAGAGGGAGATTTTCTTCCAGTCTCATCCTATCATTCTGACATCCAACTAACAGAAACATATAGAAATAGAGAAACCTACCCGCTGAGCCCGTAAAAATAGCAGGGGAATCAAATAAATGTGGTGGGAGTTGTTATTCACTTGGGAAATTAACATACCTCTGGCTGGAAAACGTGGTAAAAAGCGTAAAGACGGGAAGAAAAAAGGAGAGGTACAATATATAGAGGCAGTGGGTAGTTGCTTAGGAAGGAGGGATTTTAAATGTAGGAGAGGGTAAGACATTGCTTAATTCTACACTTAAGATGTATAAATAGCACGTATGCTATAGTGAATCATGTATCAGTACTCTATTCATATGCAGTTTCATTATACAGCAAATTGTGGTCATTTCTAGTTTGTGCTCGCTATTAATATTAAATGGCAAACATAGGGGCTATTCTAAGGCAATCAAGCACTAAATAAAAGGCAATCACCATGGGAATATAATGAATCCAGGCTAGTTTTGATATATTCACGTGGCTGTATTCTATACGATGTATTAAACATGTACAGATAAACAATAATTTAAAAATATAAAAGATACATGTGAAGTTGCCTAATTTTGATACAAATCTGCAGGTCTGCATGTTCTGCAGTTGGCAAACCAGGAAGCATTTCAGCACTTGCCTTTCAGTAGTACTTCTGAGCTTGTCCCGTTAACAGTGTTTCATGGAATTCTAGGAATTATTTCATTACCAGCGTTCTACTCTAGAAACGTAACCCCTTCACAACCAAATCGTTTGCAGAAAAAACACCCTTAGAATCCAAGTATTTTGGGGGTTCAAGTAATGTTTATATGTATTTTTTTACATTTCAGTATGCCTAGATAGTGCATTATTTAATGGAAAGAGAAACAGACATTTCTATCCTCAGGTCCACACACAGGGCCCACCCTCCACTCACTAGGATGCAGTGTGTGTGTAGAGTGGATGCAGTTTGTGTAGAGTTGATTTACAGTTTGTGTGTATAGTGTATGCAGAGAGTGTGTGTAGTGGATGCAGTGTGTACACTGGATGCAGTATGTATGCTTTTAGTGGATGTAGTGTATATATAGTGGATGCAGAGGTGTGTATAGTGAATGCAGAGTTTGTGTGTAGTGGATACAGTGTGTTTATAGTGGATGCAAAATGTGTGTGTAGTGGATGTGAATGTGTGTGTATAGTGGACACAGTGTTTTTAGTGACAGCAGTGTGTGTTTGCGTAGTGGATGCATCGAGTGTGTGTATTTAATGCCATGTGTATTGGATGCAATGTGTCTCCCCGAGCAGTCTGGGTGATGAGACAGAGTGACTATATTTGTGTGGGGGCAGAGGCGTCACTAGAAACCATGGGGCCCCGGTGCGAAAATTACAGACACACACACATACACACAGACACACACATACAGGAACACATACATACAGAGACACACATATAAACACAAACACACATACATACAAACACACATACACATACATACACACACATACAAACACACATACATACACACATACATACAGACACAAAAATACAAACAAACACATATTCAAACACAGAGACACATAAATAGAGACACGCAGACATACACACACTTACATAAAAACACACATACACATGTACACATGCACAGAGACACATACATACATACATACACACAGACAGGCATGCACACACACATACAGACACACACACATACATACAGACACACATACTGACATACACAAACACACACCTACATACAGACACACACACATACTTATACACATACAGACACACATTCATACAGACACACATACACAAACACACAGACATACAGACACATACAAACAGACACACATACAAAATGTTTCCTACCTTTAAGGTGCAAGAGGGTGACTTTCTCTGGGGTCCAGTGGTGTAGCCTGATGGGAGTCAGAGTTCCCACTCTGACTCCCTCTTCTCCTTCCTCCTCCTGCACGGCTCCCGGTGTACGCTGGGAGGAGTGACCAGGGCAGTTACTACCTCCCAACATATGACATCATTACAGGGGGCCCAGATGTGCTGTTAAAATGCCACAGCGCTGATCGGGCCCCCTGGAAATTAATTGCCAATGGGTGGCCCTAACAGCATCGGCCACCCAGTGAACCTCTTCAATGCAGCCCTGGCGCTTATACCGCACGGGCTGGGGCCGAATTACATAACTGGCGGGCACCGCGGTTGCAGAGATCCACAGGGCGGCAAGCCACCCTGGAGTGACGGGGTCCAGGCGCAGCTGCAACCCCTGCAACCGCAGTAGTTCTGCCACTGTGTGGGGGGAAAGGTGTGAAAAATCAGGAAAAATGTATTTGTGTTGGGATGGGTGATGTGACAGAGTGACTGTATGTGTTTGTGTTGAGGAGTGATGTGACAGAGGGACTGTTTGCGGTGTAGATTGTATGTAGGGATGCTGTATATCCCTGTATAGCCTCCCCGCACAAGGCTGCTCGATTTAATTTTTTTTATTATTATTATTATTATTATTATTATTATTATTTATTTTTAGGTGAGTCCCCTTCTGCTTATCTTTATGCAGTGATGAATGCTTTGATCCTTATGCCCTGGTAGTCCATTGGTTTCCCTGATGATCCTGTTGGCTACCTGTGGAATCTGCCCTCTGGCTTAGAGCAGACTCTTTGGAGTGCCCCCTTCAGGTCTCTTACCAGGAGGGAGCATTGCAGAGAGCCGCTCTCAGCCAGAGTGCAGCCTGCAGAGTGTGCAGTAATATCTCTAGATCTAACTACTGGCCCATGCTGTATGAGGGAGAGCTCAGCAGAGCCAGTGCTTACAAGGTAGCACCAGCTCTGCTATCAGCAAAATTATTTGCAATTATGTATACACATATGTGGGGTATGGTTGCAGACACAGGCAATCATGTACACATGAGTGAAGTGAATGTCATATCTCAGAAAGTGAAGTCATGATATCAGTACAGCAGTATTTTTGGATTATTATTTTTTTGTAAACAATAAAATTAATATATATATATATATATATATATATTTTTTTTTTTTAAAGCAGCATAATTAACTGTAACACAGATAACCTGCTTTACCTATATTGTGTGCATGGAGTGCCTTTTTTTTAATAGTAAGCAAACCATCATATTTCTTTACCTCATAAATGTTGTTACAGGCATATATATATATATAATTAGTTTTATTTCCTTTATTATATGTATTATTTATTTTTGCATTTTCTTTATAACAGAAATTCCTGAAGGACAAAGAGAGGGAAATGGAGAGACTTATATAATGTACCTCCAAACAGAGGCATCTACACTGCTGAGGGAGGGAGATTCAAAGCAGAGATTTCTGGGAGGTAAATGAATTAGACAAAATGTATCCAAATTCATTCAAATACAAGTGCCCCCTTTGTTTATCAAAATATACTGTATTCCTCTTTCATGAATGGGGGTTTTGTGTATTATCTAATATGAACTGTAGGAGTGTAGATTTGTGATTGTATATAAAGATAAAAAAAAAATAGAAATATATAGGTATATTAGAGATATATAATTTAATAACAGATAAACTAAAACTTGTCTCCCTTGATTTTTTTTGGATTTTTTTTTTTTTTTATGGGAATGCCTATCTAGTTACCTACTAAAACATATATATAACATGGGAACGAATGCCTACCACTTAAAATAGGCCTGAATATTACATATTTAAAACCAAGGCTACCCTTGAAGTTTGTGTGGCCCGTGATGCCACATTAGTGTTACAAAAATATAGTAGGACACAAGCATTCAGAATTATTCATACATTAGTAGGCACTCATGCTAACCTTACAACACAATCACACAATAGTACACATACATAGAACTTCTCAAGCACTCACCGGAATGCAAAAGTGGTGTACCATACGTGCACTCTCTAACTCTCATTTGTCCATATTTCCCCATTTAAGACTCTTCTTACACTTGTGAGCAAAATAGCTCAATAGCTTGTCAAAGATGAGGATAGTTATTTATGTTGATATATTATTAGATTAAAATTGTTTTTGTTTTATTTTTGAAGTCTGTGTTATAAGTGTTTGTCTGGTGGTATATTTAAAACATAGGTCCATTTTAGCATGATGAATAGTAATGATCTGTGTGATGTTTGATGTGTCAATAAATGCTGTAGTCTTATAAAAAAAAACTGTTGGCCATTGAATGAAATGTACTGTGCATGCTTATATGCTAGTGCTAGCTCACAGACAAACACTAGTATGCCTACATAGACACACCCTAGTAAACAGACTTATCCTATAACACATCCATAGACACATACATACATATGCACACACTAATACATATAATAGATGCACACACAAAAACACATAAATAGTTACACATATGTACAAACACTTAACTTGTACATTTATTCCTCCCTTTTTAATATAAATGTATTACTATTTTTTTTATTATAGAGGGAGGGAAGGAGTAGAACTGTGATTTCTTCATGTTGTTAAGGGGGAGCATGGCCGCTGTTCACCTGGTAGGACAGCCATCTGTTCTGTCACCCATTGTCTTGCTGAACATCAAAAAGGCAGTGGGTACCAGAATATGACCACACAACATCTGCCTCCTCTCTCTTCGCTCACAATACAGCCCACTTTGCTCAGCCAGTGGGTCCTCGCTCAGCCAGTGGGTAACTTTTGTTGAGTACGCATCAGACTGGTACTCAGAGACAATTGTCCCCTGTTGCTGCCATGCATGCATGAAGTCTTTTTTTTTTTTTAAACATCCCAAAATAACAGGTAAAACCAGGACAATGAATATAGCTAATGCGGTAGTATTTAGTACAACTTGCCCAGAAAATCAAGACATGGACCAAGGTCCAGGTAAGTGTGAACAAAATAACTGTTCAGTAACCAGTGGTGCTGAAAAATCACCGACACACGTCAGCTGAAATTATAGTGATATTTAAATACAGATCCCTAGTTAGAGAAACCATATGTTTCATGTTTAATCCAGCATTTCTACATTAGAAGAAGCAAATCATTCTATCTAATTACAGAGAAAATAACTTTGGTGAACATTGTATGCTTCTAAAACACACATGAATCCCAATTTTGTAGTCTGCTTCTTGGTGCTTAATAATTAACATTCCTGTCAATTTTCATTGTGCAGCGAAGTGCAGTTTAAACAGTAGGCTGGCAACACATTTTGGAGACAGACACATACATACACCTGTACATGACAAGATTGTAAATTAGCCAGTTTGGAGAAAGCCTAGAATAAAATGTTCTCATTCCTGAGATTCATAATGTAGATAAATTAGTAATCTTAGCTCGTGTTTCTCTTGTTATAATACACTCAATTCCAGAAGAAAGGGTCAATGAGTTTTGACAAGAGTTCTGATCCCAAGATAGCTTTACACATAAATATGAGGCGAGCAAACCAGGAAGTACCAGGGAAAAACTCAATAAGTAATTAAAGTTACAGTATTTGTTACATTGACATCCCTACATTTATTTCCAAATTCTATTGTCTTTGGAATAGGAACATATTTTCTATGTTATATACCATATCTTTCTACAGCCCATTATAAAGCATGAAGATGTATTTTTTATATATAGGGTCTTTTACAGAGGCTTTTATTAGAGAACCCCCTCACCCCAAAAAATATTCTTTGCAAAACATTTTTCAGATGACAGATGATATATGGAATACATTAGATTACAGCTTTTACAGGGCGGTCACAATGTAACGGGATTTTTTAATCATCCCCAGTATTATAGGTGGAGGATCTTTATATACATTAACCTCTTTTGTAACAGATCCATATATTTTTCATAACACTTTTACATTTTATTTCAAATGTTTATAAATGCAACATGATAATCAAAAACTGAAATAAGATATTTTTTTTTAATAATTAACAAAAGTTTTAAAAAAAAAGATACATAAAACTTAAAGGCATTTTATTTAATTTATAGTTCTATTTATTTATTTTTTTCACAATTTTTCAAGCTTTATCTATATATTGCTTTAAAAAAAATAGAGGACACTTTCACTCTGGTGTGCCTCTTTAACCTCATTCTATACAAAAAAAGTAATATAGGTGAAGAAGATATGGTTACTAATTCTAAACTGTAGATTTGTTTCATTCTGAAATGCTTTTTGTCTGAATTCAGTACAATCAGGTGATCGGCCAAATTGCTAAAATTCGGAACCGAAATGTTGATGAATCTAGAACCCAGCTAAATGTACAATGGACAAGCATGTTCATTTTGATGTGCTTCAGAATGTCTCCTGTGACACCACAAAAAGATGATTGATGGGGGAAAAACGATGATTGATGGCTAGGAGACAGCTACTAAACATTGATTTTCAAATGAAAAATGGCCAATTGAGGGGAAAAATAGAGGAGCAGAAGAAAAAAATATCTATACTTATATATTTAATAAGTGTATAATATATAAATATAGATTTTTTTCCTCTATTGGTTACTTTTTGTCATTTGATCTGTAATCCCCCCAAAATGAAAAGGCAGTTATCAGTGAAATGCAAAATATACCAATAATGGCCTCATGGCCAAAATTTCCCAATCCCAATTTTGTTATTTTTTTATTTCCGGTGAAGTGGTTTAGCCTGAAAATATTTTTCGCCGTGCACAAGTCTACTAATTTTCAAGGTAGTTCTGCGTCTAATGATAAAAAAAAAAGCAATTAACCGACTGTGGATTAAATGGAAGTATGACTATATGTTTTCATTAATATAAGCTAGTACGTAGGTACAAATGAACTGAATGCATGATAGAAAAACCTTGAACTCAAGTTCTCTGACTTTATTGTATGCAATCATTTTAAAAGAGCCATTCAGATGCTTTCCACCCCCATCCCTTTTGTGCGGGCTGTTATGTTTTCAACTGTTGATTCCAATATATTTCAAATAGAAGGTATTAGTGGCTACTGCCATCTCTTGTTTTTTTTTTCATTGGTCCTTTACATATCATCATGTCTTCTAAAGTGTTCCGTATACAAAACACCTAGCAAATTAATGTGGACTACAGTTGATAACTGAAAAGGTTTAAGCTCTTGAGATGTGTCAGCATCAGTTAACTTTCCTTTTGCTTTAACTTTCACTAAATCAACACTTTAGCTTGCCCAGAGATAATCAGAATAATTTTAAACTTCTTTCAGGTAGAACATATCAAGGTCGTACATATAAAGCTTTATGCTACGTTCATAATCGATGCTGAGGAATTTTCCTAGTCCGCAATACACTGAAAATATAATTGCTATATCTTTTTCACAGAAGATTTTATTATCGATAACAACAAACCTTACTTATAACAGTGGACCACTGTTTTACTTATATATTTAATTATACCTGTAGATCATATTTTTTATATTAATGCAAATAATTTATACACTAGAACATGGGTAGGCATCCTTCGGCACTCCGAATGTTGTGGAGTACATCACCCATAACGCTCTAACACCCATAATGCTGGCAAAGCATCATTGGTGGTGTAGTCCAAAACATCTGGTGTGCCAAAGGCTGCCTGTGCCTGCACTAGAAGAAGAAACAACAGATTGAAAAAGAAAAAAAAATATTAAGTGCTCGCATTGCCAAGTCAACTGGCATCGCAACATTTTCTCTAATTGTCATACAGGGTGCAAGTTTACATAGTAACAGCCTGGTTAGCTGCATTGTGGACTTTAATGTAAGAAAAACCTTTCAGAATGGTTTAGTTAATATGACTGATCGATGACCCATTCCATCTTTCCAACATGTTGTTATGGCAATCAAAAGAATGACATTGGTTAATAAAACATATGTAAGGCATAGAGAGCACTTGAGTCAACTAAGAAATGAATTGTAACAGTTGAAGCACCAAGTGAAGAGAGATAATGTATCTTAAGGAGCGTGATCCGTGATATAATGAATCATACAGATTAGTTTATGTAATAATTAAATAATAAACAGTATACACAAAGTGAAGAACTGAGTCATACATTCCATTAAGCGGTATATCGAAATATAAATGTCATATAGTCTATCAGAAACAGTGACCCTTGGATTGTGTAGTGTATGTAATGAATAATGAGCTAGGTATGTAGAATTACATTTAAAAGGCTGGAGTTGTTGGGATAAAAGTTTAGAAGGTATATAATTATATTGCTATTGCTTTACTTTTATGCACAAGTGGAAGTGAAATACCATTCCCACATTTTTATTTTTCCCCAATATATTTGTAATTCGTATTTCCGTCTAAATTTACAGCTGCCTCTCAGCAACATTTAAATAATTGAAAGGCTCAACCGATTGAACAAAATTTAGGGTACTCTCAACTAACTTCACACAATTACACCTTGCTACACACAATGTTGGGTATAAAAGCTAAAAACACAGAATAAAATCTGATATAGTACCAGGAGCAATTGTTTAGAGAGAAAAAAACAAACAAACAAAAAAGGATATAGATTGACAAAAAAGGATATAGATTGACAAAAAAGGAAATGGATTGACAAAAAAGGATATAGATTGCACAAACAATACTTAACTTTATTAGTACTAAGAAAAAAATCAAACACTAAAATTATATTTAAAAAATGAAGATAGATAGATAGGTAGATAGATAGATAGATAGACATTTGGGGTATAGAGGATCATGTGAAGGGAAGTCTTGGCTTTGAGGCAGAGGATCACATACAGTTGATCCTCGGTAGTCAGGTTCCAGTAGAAAGCAAATCCTCGCTTGTGCCGATTTTGGTGTCCAGGGCGATCTGTTCCTCGGTTCACATGCTGCAGTGAAGTCCTGCCTTATGCATTTCCTGGCTTAAAGGGCCACTTTAGCAGAGGCCACACAACGTTGGGTAATAACACCAGCTTCACACAATTCTGGGGGCTCACACTAACGACACACAATGTAAGGTGCTCTCTCTTACTGAGACCTGGAAGGTGCTCACATTTTGTGTCACACATTGCATTTTGCTCACAAGTCCCTCACACACAGCATTTTGTTCACAGCAAGCTTCATATAATTTATTTATCTAGGAAGGATACATTAAAATTTCTCTCATTTTCAAGTATGTCCTGGGCCGACCAACATTGCATTGTCACAATAGGGTACAATATAATATTAAAAATGTAAGATAATATTAAAATACATATATATATATATATATATATATATATATATAAAATAAGCAAAAAGCCCTGCACTCCTACTGATAGAAAAAAAATTATAAAGACCCGGTGCTCGATTGCACTATTAAATATAAATCAAAAATAATCAGCACTCCCAGGATTCATAAAAAAGAAACAATACTTTACTTCCACCGGTCAACATTTCAGCTTACATTACACCTTACATTTCAGGTGTGCAAGAGGCTGCCCCCCCCCCCACGTATTGACGTCAGTGACGCCACGTGATGACGTCACCGCAAGTGGGGAGATGCCGAATCCCGGTGGTGCCTGATTAGACGCTCGAGGGGAGGGGAGGTCAGCCTCTTGCACACCTGAAATGTAAGTTCTTTTTTGATTGATGTCCCTATTTAAACTATGTATGTTTCATTTATTTGTTGTATGCTGTCCTGATGAAAGCTCCCAAGTGGAGCTGAAACGTTGACCTGTGGAAGTAAAGTATTGTTTCTTTTTTATGAATCCTGGGAGTGCTGATTATTTTTGCTTTATATATATATATATATATATATATATATATATATATATATATACATTGAACACATAACAGGTTAGAAATATAATCAACCATGATTACAGGTGCATTCTGTACTGAGATATGTTGACGGGGATCACTTAAAGGTACCAGGTACTCACATTTAGTATCATACAATGGTAGGTGTTCATAATTAATGTCACACAATGTAAGATTCTTACATCAAGATTCACACAATGCAAGGTCTTTACATTGACTTAACAAGATATAGGGCACTATTTCATAACTTCACGTAGTGTTCACACATGACTTCACACAATATAGGAGGTTCAAACCTAACATCACACAGTGCAGAATGCCTAATGGCTCTGAATAACTCATATGAATCATATTCAAAAGGCAAGAAGACAGAGAAAAGGCAAAAATAAGAAATACAACAATAGGTATTTATGAATTGCATGTCTTTATGCTTCATTGCCGTTGGATTAATTCTACAGTTACTCAACCATTTTTTTTGTTTTTTAACTGAATGATTAAATCACGATCCTTTGACTATGGGCATGCCTGGACCCACTACATATTTATTCTTACCTCGATACAGATGGTCAGGTTGAATACCTGATATGTTAAAATGCAAAACATATCTCGGAATCACAAAGTAAACACGGAACGGTAATCAATACTGAATGTATATTTATGAACCACGTACACATGGGGCATAAACATATCAAAAATGCTTTTTTTGTTTTTTTTATTATCTTAGGAGCAGAAGTATAAATAACAGCCCAGAACTGATCCATGTTAACAATTTGGGCAAATATGAGTAATCAGTTTTTCAACCAATTAAAATGAATATGAAAATGTTTGACGCAATTGAATTTAAATCTTAGCTAATATGAGCTCACTTGTGGCCTATTAATATATATATTTTAATAGCTTTTGAAAAAGGTGTGACAATCTTGTAAAACAGTACAGATGTCTTTATAAATTGGGATAGCAAATTCATTTAAAGGGACACTATAGTCACCAGAACAACTGCAGTTTAATGTAGTCGTTCTGGTGAGTATAATAGCTCTCTTCAGGCATTTTCATGTAAACACAGCCTTTTCAGAGAAAAAGTAGTGTTTACATTGCCCCTAGGGACACCTCCAAGTGGCCACTCCTTAGATGGCTCAGGGCTGCACAGTAAGGAGCCCTGCTGTTCAGCATACCCACGCTCTGCTTGTAGACACTAAATCTTCCTCATAGAGATGCATTGATTCAATGCATCTCTATGAGGAGGTCCTGATTGGCCAAAACAGCATTTGGCCCTGCCCTGGGCTGATTCTAGCCAATCCAATTATTTCCCTGTGAGAAAGCATTGATTTGGATAAAAATTGGTCATTTTGATTATGTCACAAAGGGGGCTCTGGAAATACGGTGAGTTTTAAACTTTTATAGGGGGGCTAATGGGGGGCAAGCCACCTAAATGGTGGGTTTAGAACTATAGGGTCAGGAATACATGTTTGTGTTCCTAACCCTATAGTGATCCCTTAAAGACAGTGAGACTTGGTCATTATATAAGTCAATTTAGCTCAGTAATATGAGTTGTGGGCTGGTTTGAAGTAGTCCGTTTAAAAAAGTAGTTTTTTTTTTTACTTTTTTTAAAAGTTCCTTTTCTATATAAGTAGGTTGAACAGACATTTTAATGTACAAACCTAATAGTCTAAATTCCCTAATAATGTATTCAACCCAAATATAATTGACAGGGTGACTAATCACATTACTATAAAGAGCTTAGGGCAGCAACACAACTATAAAGTGAGCGACTAAAACCTAAACATCGGAATAAATATAAATAACAATGTGTGTGCACTCCAGAAAAAAAACAAAAAAAACACAAACTAAGTTATAAATAAATAATGAATAACAACTTTATATAAATAATAAAACATCAGCCCAGTAAAAGGAAGTATGTGCAAAAGACTGAAAATATAACGGCAATGTATCAGTAGAAGAAAGTAAACGGCAATGTGTCAGTAGAAGAAAGTAGCAAATCTGTCTCAATAATAAGGAGAAACTAATAACATGCTACATGTAAAGAAATATATATATATATTTATATGGACACATACAAATAAGCTCCAATACACACCCCAGATTAAGCTGCTATAGTCTCACATGAAAAGAAGCAGTATACAGTAGTGCAAACTGGAATGTGGATGGCAAAGGGGTCTAACCCCTAAACAATGGAAAAAAAAGAAAAACACAACCTAAAATAAAATAATCAAAAGTACTCAAGGCATGTAAACACAAGTGTAAAACACAAACAGCATATATAAGAGAGAATCCCCTAATCAGAGAAAAATACTGTGGTGGAATATTCCTTGAGTACCTGACTGTAAGAGATGGATAATGTGCCTAAACCAGATGAGCACCACAGTCCAGGATGCTCCCACAGTCTCGAGGTGTCAGGCAGGAGAAACACTAGCGTCTGGCTACTTCTCACTCTTACCACGATGGGTATATAGACCCTAGGTCTCATGTATGGGAGTGAGGCTAAAAAAACATGTCCACATATATGATATTTCTTTTAAATTATGTTTTAAGCACCTAGCTCTGACTATTTTATATAATAATTTTAAATTGCTGTTAAAATTATTTTGTCAATACTCCGATTAGGGATTTTGTTTATATAGAAAGAGCGGCCCATTTTTAACTGTGATGGTTTGGCTCTCAGCTTCAACAACACCATCACTGTTGTAGAATCGTGACTTACTGCCCTGTGCATTTTCCCTACCCAATTTTAGACTATGTGCAATTGTATAATTGTCTGTTGGTAGCAGAAACTATTCATTGTTTAATAGAAATGAATATTTTCATCCATCCTTGCACAGGTGTGTTAAACCATGCCTACAGAAGACTGATTGAATAAGAACCTTGAGTTCTGATTTACTGCAGCAGATGGCATTAATAGGAAATGCCTATTTCCCTTAACAACCTGTATTTTCTCTCTTAAGTGTAGATTAGGTTTCTAAATCTTCTATGTTTTGGAGACTTTGAAAAGCACTAGTGCCCTTGGGTCACGTATTTCTTTTCTTGTACTGCCTCTGTAGAAGATTGTAGGGCTAAGCCCATTGTATCAGTATAAATAGCATTTGATTTCTCCATCTGGAAAAAAACATTTGGAAAAAAAACAAAAACAAAATCAATCACTGCATTGCATAGGTAATCCATATAAATTATGTGAAGCCGCATAAATGAATAAAAAAACAAAAAAACCCCAAAAAAACAATCCTCTAATGTCAAATAAAAAGAAATAAAACAAAAAAAACATGCATTTAAAGTTATAATAAATAAACAATGCTTCTATTGGTTAGAAAAGTAGTTATTCTCAACTGGATATAGTTTAAAAGTATAAAATAATTTCTAGGAAATTTCAGACTGTGAGCATCATTTCAGATCCACGTCATGGATCATTCATTTCACAATTGTATTTTAAAAAATCTAGCCCACTAAGAAAATAATATAATTATAACATTCAGAGTACTTTACAATATGTAGCTGGAAAGTTCGGCATACAGTAGCATGATGCTTTGCTTTTTACTGTTAAACTATACATTGGCTCGTTTCCACTGAGCGGATCGGTTTGGGTCGGTACAGTTTGGAAGGTTTAGAATGGACCAGCCCATTCTGGTGAGCGTTTCCACTGCAAGTCAGACCTTCAGGGCCATGCGGGGTTTAGAAAAAATGCTCTTCTTGTCCACCAATCAATGGATTGTATAGTAGCTCCGCCCTAACCGAACCGATCCATTTCCTATGGCCCTACAACTGAAGCAGGACCCTGAATGGATCGGTACGGTTCGCTTGTATGGACTACTTTCATAATGGAAACACCCAAAATAGCGAACCGTACCGAACCGATCCGCTCAGTGGAAATGAGGCATTAGATATTATGCAGAGCCCCCAAATTCAGATTTGGAGGCTCTGCATACTCTGATTGTAGTGGTTATGGTGCTTGTAGTATTATATACTTTATAAAGTATACATTTGCAATGAATACCAAAGGACAATTTTGGTTTGTCCAATGTTCTCACCAATTAATTATCATCAAAAAACACTGGGCCTTGAACACAGGGATCAGGAGTGTTGCTGTTCTGGGTTAAATCCCATGATTGGGACATGAGAAGCCCTGGCTTTGATTTCTTTGATTTCTAATTATTCTAACATGGAGGGAGAAAAAATATCTTCACTTGCATAATTTGTGACAGTACCATTTTAATGCACCATATTTAGAGGTAACCACACCACAGTATGATGGTAGTGCTGTGAATGCAAGGTTTTATTGCAATAGGTACAGGTTAATGCAGTGTTGCGGGGATAATACAGCAGGTATGGAGCTTATAAATTAGGATTTATGAAATACTGTTAATCCATTAAAACACATGAATTCATATTTTGATCCATAAAATATTTTATTATTTTGTGCCTGGTCATAGAGTGAGATATTGGTTGTAGTTTTGTGATGGACTTAAGTCAGTATATATGGGAGGGTCCCTAAAATTTATCCTTAGGCTGAAGTAACTGGTCATTTTCGCAACCTAGCAATGCTTTCGTCAAAGTGAGTACACCTCAATGTGCAAACCCTGACCAAGCAGTGCCAGAAACATGTGTTACTGATCATTAGAGTGGTCATGCTTAAAGTATAGAGAGAGAACAGTGAAGATCAGGATGGATTACAGAAAAACATGAGGTTAAGGAGCAAGCCAAAGGTCAAGGATAAATCATAAACACAGTTGAGTCAAAACCATAATCACCGCAATCATAAGCAGGGTCATGACAAGGCAAGGAGCAACCCAAGTCATGATCTTAAATGGTCCTGGTTTTGACACCATTGGCTAGCGTAAAAAATGATGCAAGAATTTAATAAGACAGATTTACAAGAATGACACAAGTTGCTATGGCATCAAATAATGGAACAAAGATGCCTGAGAATAGCATTACTAGAAATACATGTGTCACTATGGCCCCCAAAAGAGTGGAATTGCTAGAATGATGCAGTGCCAAAATATGATCTGAGTTCAGGGAGGTATAAAATGCTGCTGTGTGAAGTGGTCCATGTCAAGATGCCAGAGTGACGCACAGTGTCTTAGCAGTGTCCATATGGATGGGGATTCCTGACAGTTTCTGACTGAGACACCTATATCACTGTTTGATGAATAAAATTGTTTTAAGGTTTCAGAGAAAAAGCTATAAAAGAAACACATATAATAATTTCCATTATATTTGAGTAAACATACATTTTACTCAACACAGGAAAATAAGCACATTCAAAATCACAAAAAAGGTAGAAGAAAGCTTAGCTTCCCAAACATACAATTAACAAATGGGGGGTTGTATACATGGCTTTCAAAAGTATGTACCTCAACCTGCTTAACAAAACATCAAATGTAATTTAAAATACATTATTATTATGCTTCTGTAATTCGACACGAATGCCTGCTATGGGTGAGAATGTTGTCCCCAATCTAGTTTCTAGGTATAGCCTAACATTGCCCACTGGGTTACATTGGTGTAAGCATCCTTTCTAACAAATTATTTGAATCCTTTTTGCAGCTCTTTTTGCTTTGAATATACAAATAAAATGAAAACATATTTTAAAACATCAGAAACGGCAAATAGTTTCATACTTTGTGTAAATAAGTAAGTTTTGATTTAATCCTCAGTCTCCAATTCCCCAGCTTTCTTTGCATCAGTAGCAAGAGGTCTGCGTGTAAAGCATCCTGATTGGCGCCATACTGTTCACATTTATTTGTGCCCACGCATGTATCAGTAGCAGTGGGCTTTTTTCACCAGATGTTCAATATCCCACCAATGTGAAGGGAACTCCCACCTACTCACTTAACAGTTTTCCTCCTATTAATTTTCGTACACATCAAAAAAAAATTAAACTCCTGCCTACCCTGCTAGCATCAGGCAATGAAGAATGTGCCAATCTTTTATTGGCTTCAAAGATAACGAATTTATATAACCAATGATTGTTTTCAATCTTGCTGCTTAAAATATGCAAAAAGCAAAATCCGTTGAAAGCTAGGTTTAATAATCCTCTCAGTCAGCATACCTGCACCATAGGTTCAGTAACACTAATCTCCGACCCCATGATATTGCAACAAGAAAATAAGAGTTAGCTTTTAGAAAGCTGACAAAAAAAAATAACTTTGGTAAGAGTTTTAAATTATTAGATGAATTTACTTTGGTCACACGTTTATGAAATTTTCTACTGATTAAGCTCAGATCTCATTTGCAGGATTTTATTAATTACGTTTTTACGGGATTATCATGGTTTCAATTCCTGTATTACATGGTTTGTGTCATCAAACTGTGAAATGAAAAAAAAAAATGCATTACTTTGACACCGGGTGGGATCTATCAAACCTAGGCCCATACCAGGAAACTCATGTTTTGGTCAGATACAGATTGATAGAAGTTTGACTCTCAAGTAGAAGCCATTATCTGTAGCTGGTGTCATTAATTCTGCCCCCTTCTGGTTCTCAATTGCCAGGGAGGCTATAAAGAGTGAGATACAATTTCTCTTTCTCTCTGACATCTTTCCTGACATGTCAGAAAGGGAAATAGGTTCAATTACTGGTGGCAGCCACAAAATATAGCTCTGTTTCTTGGGGGAGTATCACTCCTATTAATCTTAATGTAAATGTTTGTGTTCGTGTATATGTCTCTCTGTGTCTTTGTGTAAATGTGTGCATTAACTCAAGTCATAGCTCTAATTTAAAAGAATAAAATCATGGAAAATGAAATATTACAAATCATTGAAGTAGGTACAAAGGAAGAAAGCACCCTTGCCTGAGACAATACAGAAAATACATCAGCAGGATTTTGGAACAGTTAGAAACATCAAACTAGACATCAATGTCCCATGTCATTCATCAGTTGCTAAAGCCTGTAAGTTATTGCCATGCATGAAAAGAACCATGAATTCTCGAGATTAATATTATGGTACTTGAAAAAGTGCTGAGCCAGGCTAAAAAAAAGTAATAAGGGGAATGGAGGATTTTTGTTATGAAGAAAGTCTAACAAATATAAATATGTTTAGTTTAGAATAATGGCACCTCAGAGGTGCTATTATAACATTGTGAAAATGGCTTTATTAATTTAAATATGATTTACATGAATGTAATTTTTATTTAAAAAAAAAATAATTCTCAATTCCTATTACTACTTACAGGGAAGGGGAACATTCCAATCCCTGGTGGCCCTTTGGGCTGGGTATCCAAGGAGATATCTTCTGTATCTAGGGGGTTCATTGTGCTGGAAATGCACTTATAAAACCGCTACCCCCCTATTGGTGTCAGGCTCATAGCTCATGACCGAGAGTCCAAATGGTCAGTCCACCCCTGGGGAGTATACATACTACATTTTTAAAAACAATTATGTACTTTTTTTACAGAGTTTTCCTATAATTTTTTTTTTTTACAGTCTCCTTCTTTATATTATACATTATTATAATATAGTTCATGTATCAATATACACATCAGATTTCAAAATTATTAATGCTTTAAAGGTTATTTCCTTTGCCAATGGCTTATGTTTTAATTTATTTCACTATAATAAAAAGTCAGTTCTTATTTCATGACATTCGTGTTGCAGATTTCACTAAGTGTTGATGTCACTGACTTAAACAGATGTAATTAAACCATTTTGAAATATTTTAGACTATACTTAAAGGGACACTCCACGCACAGTAATCACTACAGGTTTTTGCAGTGGGTTTAGTGATAAGAAAAGCTAAGTGCCATTCACTGTTTTTTGGTTTTTATCAAACCATTTTCAATTCAAATGCTGGGGAATCCTCCACATTGTCCTAACTGCTTGAGTTGAATAGTTATGAATAGTATGAATAGTGATAAAAATTATGTATTCATAGGTTCTTATACTGTAACCACCACAGTAAGCTACAGTGGTAATGGTGTTTGAGGATTTCATATAAATATATGATAAACATATCATATTAAAAATGGAATAACGCAAAATCACAAAACAGTTATATATTTTAATCCTTGCAGCCTTGTAGTCTAAATAGTACATTACTGCCCTTATTAAGAGAACATGGTTCCTCTTCACATATTTAACAATGGATAGAAAAAGGGTAAATCTATTACTTGTGCACAAAATATAATGGGAAAATCTCAAAGGGTCTTAAGGCAAAAAAAGAGTTAAATACTTGAATAAATCTGTCAAAATGAGCACAGGCAATGCACATCATTTTTCAGCAATACATCCAGACATTTAGAGCCACAATATTTCATAATACAATACTTAATTTGCATTGTTTTCTCATCAAGAGGAGCATGTTAGCATTTCCGAGCTACGAGCTGCGCGCAGAACGTGAGAGCTGGTAATAAATGTAATCTGATTTTACAATCATTCTACACATTAAGTATTAGAATGCCCTACTCATCAGGAAACATAGGAATATGCCACATTAGCCCAAGGCATCAGATAGCTCCTCTCCAAGTGTTGGGACACTGGAACAAATATATTAGAACGTATTTCATGATTTTTGGTCTCGTTCTTGTCATAAATTTCACTTATGTATTATTTACCCATCTAGTGCTTGGGGGCCTTGCAATGAGCAGAATACTGTTCCCTTTAAGCCATTAAAACAGTTGATAGCAGAAATCATACTTTGAAAATGCTGCAAACGATACATCACATTTGATTGATGTTCAATAAACAAAAATAAAAGTCTTGACTGGAGGGCACAGTATTGGTACTTTAACTGAGAAATGCTGTCATCTTCACTCTTACAAACACCTAATTACTAGAAAATGTTAGATACTGTTGAAAAATAAAAAAAAACCGAAAAACTAGACATATTTGTATATATACATATGCATATTTGAAGAAAGAGAGTTTGTTTGTTCCTAATACAAACAGTAGCTGATGTTTCATTAGATATGCAGACACGTACACAACAAAGTGTATCAATGTTCCATTTCATACTCTCATGTGAATGGTTGATATGTGGTTGATATACTGCTTATTGTCAGCTTTTATTTAGATAGAGTAGAAAGACTGGGCTTGAGTAGAAAGAATATATAATATCTGTCTGCTTTATTTTTCTACTGTATAATAGGAAAACATAATAGACATTTGAACCAGATTAGTGAGCCGCAAATTTTTACGACCAATTAAACCCATTAGAGGTAATTTCCTTTGGTCAAATGATTGGCATAAGAAGCATGCATTAAAGCAAGGAATTCCCTTAACCTCTATCGTGGGTCTTAAATGGTCAATAACAATATTGTTCGTTTTTCAGATAAGTAATTTATATGTTCTATAATATTCAAGTAAATTTTCACTGAATTGATATTAAGAGGCTGCTGGGTTGAAATGGTAGTTACTCAACTGTGTATCAGTGTGACTTATAAGACCTATATCATCGCTGGCTTTCTTCCCAGAATTTCGTTTTTGGCCTTTCCTTAACTGTAATTATATTTATTTTAGTACTTTATTACTTGGTATATCTTATTATATCTGAAACTACAACATGGTTAATGGTCGAGGCGCAATTGCTTGCAACAAATGCATATAAAGCTGTACTGTATTTATCCAGTTTTATGCACTTATTTATTACTTAATAAATGAAACTTCAAATCTTAAATTCTTTAGCTAGTGAATCCAAGGAATCGGCGTATGGTGCTAGTTAAAATATAGGTTTGAAATGTACATTTAATAATGGTGTGTCTATTGAAGATGAATAAAGTATGCAGATACAGATGTAATTTATATTTGGAATTGGAAAATTATCACAGCAGTTAGTCAAATGATGAAAAAGGCTAAGTGCAGATATATTTAATTTTCTGTAGGATTTGGAGCTGCTCTGTTACAGTATTACAGCAGTTTATGATCCCTGTATGAAGAAAACTTGTTATTTGGTAATATTTACATGCATACCTCCCTAGGAAAGTCAACAGTTAGAAAAAGTGACTTCACGCTTCTGTTTGGATGTTTTGCTTTCTTTTCATGTAATTTTTTTGCTGAGTCCAACATTTAGATAAATGTAAATGTGTAATCATTGGAAAAATATTTTTAAGTATTCAACCATTGTGTGCACATGCAGTGCATGCTTGCATCGCATATTGCATGTGCAATCAGATGGCAATCTGTCCTCCCAAATACACTTTACTCAAAACTACTGAAATCACTGTTCTTTTCCAAACAACCAGGTTTCCATTCATACCTCCATAGATTTAGATAAAAGTTAAGAATAGTTCAATCATGAATAATTGTGCATCAATAAATTTCTAAAACAGTGGGAAATAAATTGTGTGTACATGTGGCCAAGGTTTTTGAAACTGATCAATGATATTGTTTAAGTATGGTATTGTCAATTTATTAAATATGTATTTTAAATGAAAGTTGCATTCAATGAGGAAGCATTTGTAAGTCAACTTTTTATTTCTCCAGGGCCATCAAATCATCACAGCCAGTCAACACTTCGGCCACCCCTTCCTCCTCCTCACAATCACACTTTGTCCCACCATCACTCTTCAGCTAACTCTCTCAACAAGAACTCACTGACTAATCGGAGAAACCAGATACATGCACCAGCACCACAGCCAAATGATCTGGCAACTACTCCAGAATCTGTGCAACTTCAGGACAGTTGGGTACTCAACAGTAACGTGCCACTCGAGACCAGGTACAGTGTCAACCCTACATTAAGGTAGAAATCCATACTTGTCTTGACACTGATAAAAGATCCTTAGAATTGAGTGTGTTATTTAGACCTTCATATCAATATTGTTTGTTAATAGCCAGAATGTTAGTTCCTAATAATATATATTGGCATTACTATTAATTATATTATAGCATGTTGACAGGCATGTTTTTCTTAATGAAGGCTTAATTAATACAACAATAATTCTCATAACTGTTACATAGTTTAACTTTCCTTCTCTCCTGTCTCCGTAAACATCCACTTTTTTTTTTTGTAAAATGAATCTTTGTTCTATAAAGCTATAGCATATAATTGTCACATCACAAACAATACCTAGTGAATTCTGGTTGTGTTATCTGATTTTATATATGTGTGTGTTCACATATATATATATCTATATATATATCTATATATATATATAGATATATATATATATATATATAGATATATCTATCTATATCTATATATAGATATATATATAGTTGTGTTCAGTGCAATCATTGTAATGTTAGCTTGTACAGTGATGTACCATGTTTATATGACCAAGTCGGTTGAAGTGTGCCGAAACTGACGTATGCGGTAAGCCGGTAATAAAGTGGGCCCACTCCAGTAGAGAAAAGAGTTAAGGGAGTGATGGGTGGGGCATGCTGAGCGTCAGTCTACTACGGTGATGTAGATAAGGGGGAAGTCCCTTAAGTAGGTCCCACATGCACCTCGCACATCTCCAGGCAAAGCCTTTACATTTGTGTTCGGTGCAATCATTGTAATGTTAGCGTGTACAGTGTGTTGATGTACCATGTATATATGACCAAGTTGGTTGAAGTTTGCCAAAACCGACGTATGTGGTAGGCCGGTAATAAAGTGGGTAAAAAAAAAAGTGTTTTGCCAAAGAATATTTATTCAATACATGGAAACATAATACAAAGAATATACCTCAAGATGACAATTTAACTAAAGCTGACCTAATTTCTAGCACAGGTTGAGGTATGTACAGAGAAAAAGCAGATGACTTCCAACGCCCTAATGACTTGATGACATGAACTGGTATGTCATGACTAGAAGCTGTAGGGGCTGCCCCATCCTAAAAGAGTGTCCTGAAAATTTACTGGCATTCATACCTAGTCTAGTCAGTAATACTAGCACATACTGCATGAACTTTGAGGTGGTCAGAACGGCCTTGTGGAGGACCAGCAGAGGGATATCTGACTGGGGAGGTAATGTTTGCAGATATGAATCCAGAAACTTAACCGCGCACCATTTATTAAGAGAAGGATAATATGTGATTTGAACTACTTTACCAAGCTGACTTGTTTTTGTGATGGGCAAGGATAAGACATAGTGATCCTGCTGTTTGACTAGATAAGAACGCTTAAGGCAGTCTCGTGAATTTCTGTTACTATGTACGGTGAATTTGCATGGCCTAAGAAAGCCATAATAGGTCAAGTAGATAGCTGCTTTGATTACTGAATTTGTGTCATGTTCGAAAGGGGTTGTATCTAATACGTCTGGCATATCCTTAAATATCTGTTTGTGAATAGGTAACCTTAGAAGTGGAGTAGTGTTACTGGCTTTGCGTATGCCTTTCAGTATGTTCTTCATAGGGTATGAAGACAAAAAACTAGGGTTGTTTGGATATAACGTATACATGTGGTGTTGAATGCCGGTTAAATACAGCTTAATAGTGTTGTGTGACAATTTGAGTCAGAGATGGCAAAAGGATGCGAAAGCCACTAGAGATGAAGTATTGAAAATCTGAACCAGGTTATGTTCCAACATAAAGTTTTTATACAATGAGAACTCTCTATTGTAAGACAGCCATGTGTTATCCAAAAGGGCCAGGCTAGACAAGATGAGACTATGCTTTGATAACTCTTGTAATCCATGACTAGTTCCTGAAATGACAGGAGTGCAGTGGCTGTTGGTGAGGCTGTGGGTAACGTGTCTCTGAAGGCCTGGAAGTCAAAGCAAGACAACTTGTCAGCTGCAACTTCTCGACAAACAGAAAATAATCCAAATAGTGTATGGCACCTGCATTTGTTTAATAGAAGCCAACACAAGGTCTCGGCAAACGTGTCGAAAATTTTTGGGTTGCTTTTCGACCTGAAAGTGAGTCTTGTAAAAAAAATAGTACAGACCTTTCCATTTGAGACCGATGCCATAGAGACGGGCATATGGGAAGTAACTTAAAGGCCTTAATAATGTCTGTTTTACTCAGCCAAGCTCCTACTCCTGCCATGATAATGGTGTTTATGGCATTGTCTATTGTGGCATACTGAAGGGAAAATTCTTCTGATGGGATTAAAGAGTTAAGGCTATGTATAGCCATGGAGTGAGGAGAGAGATCTAAAATGAAATGTGTCTGTAAACAATAGCACAACCAAGTTTGTCCTTGTCTAATCTGTCGGTCCTTGTATGTGCCTCTGGGAAAGTCATAGGTGTGGATGGGACAATAGTCTGAGGCATGTGAGGTGGATGCACAGATTGCACAAACTGGTGTCTTAAGTCCGGCAAAGTTCCTGCAAAACAGCTCAGTGTCCATGTGGCTCCAGTCAGTTTTGACGTTGTACTGAGCCAGAATTGCAGATGCCCTTGCCGAAAAGGACTGGTGGTAATCATAAAATGACGAGCCACCGCATTTATTACCCAAGTCCACCAGCTTATACAAATAGAGGTCAAGTTACTCTTGTCTATGCGGGTGTACCGAGCATATGACATCCCTATATATACCAAAAGGCAATTACAAAATCAGGTATAGACAATTTATTGCTTAGTCTAGGGTCCCTAGCCTTCAACATAACAGAAATATCACCGTAAGCATATGTGCGATTTTCAATAATATCATGTGAGGCAATTAGTAGTGCAACAAAATTGACACCCTTGGCTTCCAGGATGTCTTTCCTGAGATTAGCAGGAACCATGTGGACTACCACTGTGATGTAGGTAAGAGTCCCTTAGGTAGGTTCCACATGGCCCTCCCACAACTCCAGGCAAAGCCTTCACACATATATATATATATGTGTGGAATTGTGGGAGGTACAACTTGCCCTATATAAAGCACAACAAACCCAGCTTACCTGTCATCGACGTACCCGGAAGTGCCATATTTCTCTTAATTTAGCATACAACACTATCAAACTCTACTTAACAGGCATACAACACTACATGTTGACCAGCCATCCCAACAAAACTCTATTCCTAACGTCCTACCCAGTAGAAAGCATCTTAAGAGGTGTTCACAGATTATCAGCACACAATCCCATCAAGAGACTTCCCATAGACAGTAAACTGTTTAAAAGTATCTCCGATATCCTCGACACGTCCCCTTTTGAACACACCACAAACGTAATTATAAAATTTGCAGCTTACTTGGCTTTCTATGGTTTTTTGAGACCCAAAGAATTCTCAGTGGAGAAAGCATCCGATTCTAAGCTTTGCCTCCAAAAGAAACACCTAAACAAAGAACAAGACCACTACATCTTATCCATTACCCATACCAAAACAAGCCAAACAGGTCCTCCGGTAGAAATTAAATACTATCCTACCTTTTCCAAATGGTGTCCTATCCTAGTTTTAGATAAACTATTGATGTCCCAAAGCAATTCCAACCCAGGCTGTCCACTGTTAGCTATTCAAGGGAAACCCCTAACCACTAAACAATTTATGTATTACATTCGTACATTATTGCTCAGGCTAGGACATAACCCACACGCATTCATGGGTCATTCCTTTCGCATTGGTGCAGCTTCAGCTGCCTCAGGTAACCACGTACCAACACACATAATTAAAAACATGGGAAGATGGAAATCGTCTGCATACAATAGGTACATTCCTAACCCTGAAAAAGAAATAAGAATGGCTTTCCATAATTTGTCTAAATAATGTTTGTATTTAAATAAACTTATATGTATTTTGAGAAATCGCTTCTAATAATTTTTGCCCTCTTTTACAGGCCTAACCTCATGTCAGTTTCGGCACACCTCAACTGACTTGCTATTACTAATACTGCTTCTTTTATTATCATTGCCTTACGTCCTCGTAATGTGCCATACACAAATAGAAGGCTTGGCCTGGAATTGTGGGAGGTACAACTTGCCCTATATAAAGCACAACAAACCCGACGTTCCCGGAAGTGCCCCTCCCACCGCACCCTCAATTCATTAACATTTCTCCTAGGTGGGCCTTCTTTTACAGGCCTAACCTCACGTCAGTTTCGGCACACCTCAACTGACTTGCTATTACTAATAATGCTTCTTTTATTATCATTACCTTACGTCCTCATAATGTGCCGTACACAAATATATATATATATAATACAATATTCATCTAGATAAAGATGCAAAGACGATTGAATGTCTTTCAAAGTATGATCCATATTGCTACATAGCATGTATATGAATGCAGGATATGGTGCCTGATGTTTTGCAGATAAATACAATATTTTTACATAATACTGCAGCTCTTAAAATTTAGAAAATCAGGCATCTAGGCAGTTTCACAGATCAATTTCCCACAGTAAGGAAGCTGTTTGGCATCTGTTCTCCAATTTTATATATTGTGAACAAAAACAATCAGCCTTTAAGTCATATTGAATTTTTTTTGTGAATCAACGCTCAAATCCACATTCAATCTACATATCAAAGTTTATACCATTTGTGAGATTCTAAAAATATTATACCATCAGAATTTATCTTCATAATACAGTGTATGCCATACTGAGAACAGATAGAACAACAGAAGTGTGAGACAAATAAATCAATATGATCCATTATAATATATGTGAGCATTAAGTTTCTGAATAACCATGGTGGATTATTTCTTAAAAAAAAATAAAAAAAAATAAGACAGATAAAAACAGTACTTTGATATCTAGATATATACTAGTATAACAATGCTTATGAGGATAGAAAATCATTTTAAAATGTGAGCATAATATAGTAGCAGGTTTAGTGGTAATGTAAAGATCTGTTAATTTTCTTAAATTCTTCACAGTTCTAAAACATGTCTATTCTCTAGAAAAATTAAAACCAGAACTTGCTTGTAATATTGTATACGTATTAATTTTACAGTTGAAGTAAAGTTATTGAAATAAATCTAGTATTATTTATAGAAAAAAGAAAAAAGAAAGTGTAAACCTAGGGCCAAAGGTCCAGGAAACACTGGTGAGATATAGATCTCAGTTGTCTGTTAAAATTTAGTAATCATTTAATCGGTATACAAAATCATGAACACAAAAGAGAGATAATGAACAAAATAATAATATTAACAAATAAATAACCCACTCTGGAAGGGAGATCTAAGGAGCTCAGGGAGCTATAGGGGGAGTATGCAAAGGAGTACCGTATATACTCGAGTATAAGCCGACCCGAATATAAGCCGAGGCCCCTAATTTTTCCCCAAAAAACTGGGAAAACTTATTGACTCGAGTATAAGACTAGGGTGGGAAATGCAGCAGCTACTGGTAAATTTCTAAATAAAATTAGATCCTAAAAAAAATATATTACCGTAATTGAATATTTATTTACAGTGTGTGTATAATGAATGCAGTGTGTGTGTATGAGTGCAGCGTGTGTGTATGAGTGCAGCGTGTGTGTGTATGAGTGCAGTGTGTGTATGAGTGCAGCGTGTGTGTGTATGAGTGCAGCGTGTGTGTGTATGAGTGCAGCGTGTGTATGAGTGCAGCGTGTGTATGAGTGCAGCGTGTGTATGAGTGCAGCGTGTGTATGAGTGCAGCGTGTGTGTGTATGAATGCAGTGTGTGTGTGTATGAATGCAGTGTGTATGAATGCAGTGTGTGTGAGTGCAGTGTGTGTGTATGAGTGCAGTGTGTGTGTGTATGAGTGCAGTGTGTGTATGAATGCAGTGTGTGCAGGGCCGGTGCAAGGATATTTGCCCCCCCCCCCCATATGTCCTGACCTCCCCTCCTCCTCCCTCAGTGGTCCTTACCTCCCCACCCCCGTGTTCCTTCACCCCCCTCCCCCAGTGGTCCTGACTCACCCCTCCCCTAGTGGTCCTTACCCTCCCCTCCCCTAGTGGTCCTTACTTCCCCCTCCCCTCCCCTAGTGGTCCTTACTTCCCCCTCCCCTCCCCTAGTGGTCCTTATCCCCCCCCTCCCTCCCATAGTGGTCCTTATCCCCCCTCCCTCCCATAGTGGTCCTTATCCCCCTCCCTCCCATAGTGGTCCTTATCCCCCTCCCTCCCTCCCATAGTGGTCCTTATCCCCCCCTCCCTCCCATAGTGTTCCTTTTCTCCCCCCCTCCCTCCCATAGTGGTCCTTATCCCACCCCCTCCCTCCGATAGTGGTCCTTATCCCCCCCTCCCTTCCATAGTGGTCCTTATCCCCCCCCCTCCCTCCCATAGTGGTCCTTATCCCCCCCTCCCTCCCATAGTGGTCCTTATCCCCCCTCCCTCCCATAGTGGACCTTATCCCCCCCTCCCTCCCTCCCATAGTGATCCTTATCCCCCCCTCCCTCCCATAGTGTTCCTTTTCTCCCCCCTCCCATAGTGGTCCTTATCCCACCCCCCTCCCTCCGATAGTGGTCCTTATCCCCCCCTCCCTTCCATAGTGGTCCTTATCCCCCCCCCTCCCTCCCATAGTGGTCCTTATCCCCCCCCCTCCCTCCCATAGTGGTCCTTATCCCCCCCCTCCCTCCCATAGCGGTCCTTATACCCCCCCTCCCTCTCATAGTGGTCCTTATCCCACCCCCTCCCTCCCATAGTGGTCCTTATACCCCCCCCCCTCCCACAGTGGTCCTTATACCCCCTTTTTTTATAATTATTTTTTTTATTATTATTTTTTATTATTATTTTTTTTATTATTATTTTTTATTATTATTTCTTATTTTATTTATTTTTCGTCCCCCCTCCCTGCTTGATACATGGCAGGGAGGGGGCTCTCCTTCCCTGGTGGTCCAGTGGCAGTTCAGTGGGGGGAGAGGGGGGCTGGCAGAGCTGTAACTTACCTGTTCTGCAGCTCCTGTCAGCTCTCTCCTCCTCTGCGCCGTCCGTGCAGCTCCTTCTATCAGCTCACACTGTAAGTCTCGCGAGAGCCGCGGCTCTCGCGAGATTTACACTGGGAGCTGACCGAGGTGCTGAACGGACGGCGCGGAGGAGGAGAGAGCTGACAGGAGCTGCAGAACAGGTAAGTTACAGCTCTGCCAGCCCCCCTCTCCCCCAGTCTGTATTATGGCAATGTAAATTGCCATAATACAGACCTTGACTCGAGTATAAGCCGAGTTGGGGTTTTTCAGCCCAAAAAATGGGCTGAAAAACTCGGCTTATACTCGAGTATATACGGTATATGGCTGTATGGATATTCACCCTGCTGAATGAAACTATAAAAGAGAGAGACACCAGTACCTCTCAATAAAGGGCTGGCAGTGGTGATATTTCCAACAGTTGTATAGAAAGACACTTGAATCCTAGTACGAATTAGAAATAGAGCATACTAGTTACTCACACTGACTGGTATATACAGGTTAATCCTCGGTCCACAATGCCATTTAAAAATTTAGAGACAATAAAGCCTCAATGGTGGCTATAAAGATACTGCTTAGAACAGTGTTATATAGTAGCTCATATTTCATACTAGGTACAGTTTAACATACTCCCAATATTTGTGAATCACACTAACTAGTATATGCAGACGAATCCTCAGTACAAAATTGCCAAAAGTTATGTAGAGACAAACGTGCCTCTTATAGTGGCTATACTGAGGGATACTGCTTAGATCAGTGTTACATAGTAACTCCTGTCAACTAGTAGGTGCAAATACTCATACTCCTAATAATAGGCGAACAGGAATAGTAATCAAAACTAGAGCTAAAGAGACACTCAAGCTCTGATTAGTCATGCAGATTAATCCTCAAAGTCAGTATGCCAATTAAGAGTTTAGAAGACATACAAGCCACAATATGGCTATGCTGGAGGGTCCTGCTAAGATCAGTGTTACTTAGTGACTCATACTAATTACTTAATAACAGAAGCAAACTCTTCTATCTTGGTAGACAGTCATCAGTGAAATTCAGCCAAAACTAACGGTAGTACGTTCCCTATAGATCGCTCCATTCAGGCTCCAACCCCTCCTTCCCTAACTAAACACCCCAAACAGTGTGAACAAAAAAATAAAGTGCCGTGGTTATAAAAGCATTATCTGCCTGCCTAACGCGTTTCGGCGCTAACAAAGAGCGCCTTTCTCAAAGGCTGTAAAAAGCATGACTAGTCAGAGCTTGAATGTCTCTTTAGCTCTAGTTTTGATTACTATTCCTGTTCGCCTATTATTAGGAGTATGAGTATTTGCACCTACTAGTTGACAGGAGTTACTATGTAACACTGATCTAAGCAGTATCCCTCAGTATAGCCACTATAAGAGGCACGTTTGTCTCTACATAACTTTTGGCAATTTTGTACTGAGGATTCGTCTGCATATACTAGTTAGTGTGATTCACAAATATTGGGAGTATGTTAAACTGTACCTAGTATGAAATATGAGCTACTATATAACACTGTTCTAAGCAGTATCTTTATAGCCACCATTGAGGCTTTATTGTCTCTAAATTTTTAAATGGCATTGTGGACCGAGGATTAACCTGTATATACCAGTCAGTGTGAGTAACTAGTATGCTCTATTTCTAATTCGTACTAGGATTCAAGTGTCTTTCTATACAACTGTTGGAAATATCACCACTGCCAGCCCTTTATTGAGAGGTACTGGTGTCTCTCTCTTTTATAGTTTCATTCAGCAGGGTGAATATCCATACAGCCATATACTCCTTTGCATACTCCCCCTATAGCTCCCTGAGCTCCTTAGATCTCCCTTCCAAAGTGGGTTATTTATTTGTTAATATTATTATTTTGTTCATTATCTCTCTTTTGTGTTCATGATTTTGTATACCGATTAAATGATTACTAAATTTTAACAGACAACTGAGATCTATATCTCACCAGTGTTTCCTGGACCTTTGGCCCTAGGTTTACACTTTCTTTTTTCTTTTTTCTATACAGCATAAGGGTTATCCCCTACTGAGACATGATCTCGACACACTGAATCTATCCCCGTCAGGGTTTTTTTTCTTTCTTTCGCTAGTATTATTTATACAAGCACAAATTTATATCTACTTTTTTGGGGAGTGTAGGGTGAAAGAGGTACAAAATGTAAAATAAAGGCCTTTATTTAATAAGCTTTCCAGGAGATTCAACACTGTTAGAAAACTTTTCAAATGATTTATCTACAAACAGTCCCATAGACTTTAAAGGAACTCTATAGAGTGAGGATGACAAAGCAGTATGCCTAAAGCTGTAGTGTCACTCTACCCCCTCTGCCGCCCCTCCTTAGGAACTCAAAGGGTTAAATAACCCTTTAAATAATCACCTTTTTCCGGCCCTGAGGTACCATGGCCCTGGGTCCGTCTCCGCTTCCTCCAACGTCATTGTGATGGGGAATCTAAATTTCTCTAAACCTGATTAAAGGGAACAGGGACAGTGCACCCAGACCACTTTAATGAGATGAAGTGGTCTGGGGGCCTATAGTGTCTCTTTAATGGTGACTAATGTAGATAAATCTATTGGAAAGTTTTCTAACGTTATGAAATCTTTGGAAAGCTTATTAAATAGAGGCCAGAGTGGGTAACAGCATGAGGCCAGAAAGTCCCAACTGGCAAAATATACATAAATTCTTGCTACAATTCTGGGTGGGTGAATGAATGGATAGATATAACTATGAATATTGCAAAGACCCCCAATGGTGACATCACTGTTTGAGGTGCAATGGCTGGATACAGCAATGCCCTCTTTGTATTTTCAGCTCCTAAGCAGTTCATCTTCCAGGAGCCCATGTCAGTGCTGTTCTTTTGTACATGCACGAGAACACGACTTGTCTATGTAGGATCCATAGATCATATCTTGCTCTTAATGAGATAATGCCTGGTTTCCACTAGCGACAACTTGGGAAACTGGAAAACTTAACCGTGAAAGTGACAAAAGATAAAGTGGGTAATGGCAAACATTTTGCCAACTTGAGGCTTTACCATAAGACAAAGTAGTTTATAATTTGTGTTTTGAAATCTTTTGACTGTGTTGGAATTTCAGTTAAATTCTAACGCCGTCAACATGAGCATTTTTATAAAGATTTTATTTTAATAACATGCTCATAAATATTTTTGGTGACAGAGAAGCTTTAAATAAAGGTTATAGCAGCTTTATATAATTCTAGATAGCACATGGGCACAAATGATAAGTGTTATTTGGATAGCATTCTAACTTGCTGAAGACAGATATATTCAGTTGCCAACATGTTTTGCATAATAAATATGTAATCAGAGAAGATACTCAAACGTTTTTGGACAGAAATATCACTTGCCCTTTGGGCTTTTAACTAGAAGTTTTTATTTACATTTTATTTTGTTTTTGTATTTTGAAATGTATTTTATTATATTTGAACAGGATGAGTGAACATCGGTTTGAAGTATTTTTGTTCCCATCTGGGTATATTTATGATATTATTTACACATTTCTAATATGCATATTTTAGACACTTTCAAAATGTACCTAACCCCCTACATTGTTTATGTTTTTACATTCATTTTTGTTTAAGCAATAATTGTAGTACATTCAGCTCTTGGAAACAAATTCCTTGGTTTAGGTTTGGTAATCAGACAACATCTCCAAAGTATCTGCAGGAAAGGCACTGCAGGCACTGCAGGATTCCTCTCCCTCCCACCCCCCAATCCCCAGTTGCTGAAGGGGTGTAAACCCCTTCAGTCACTTACCAAAGGCAGCGACATGTCCCACGTCGCTGCCTGCTCCTCCCCCGCCGCTCCACCTTCTTCCTCCGTCGGCCGGTGGGCGAGACTGATCCCGCCCACCGGCCGAGGAGACCTAATGTGCATGCGCGGCAATGCCACGCATGCGCATTGGCGCACCCCATAGGAAAGCATTGAAAATGAATTTCAATGCTTCCCTATGGGGAATAGAGCGACGCTGGAGGTCCTCACTCAGCGTGAGGACGTCCAGCGACGCTCTAGCACAGATAATCTGTGCTATGATGCAGGAAGTGACCTCTAATGGCTGTCTAGTAGACAGCCACTAGGGGAGGACTTAACCCTGCAAGGTATTTATTGCAGTTTATAAAAAAACTGCAATAATTACACTTGCAGGGTTAAGGGTAGTGGGAGTTGGCACCCAGACCACTCCAATGAGCAGAAGTGGTCTGGGTGCCTGGAGTGTCCCTTTAAGTTGAGCCAGCATTGATTGATGGTGACTTGGTACATTATTCCTAAATCGAGTGTTATGTGCCATTTCTAGAACTATATTTCAAAATATTCTATAAATAACAATAACAATAAGGGGTTGATTATCCATCCATAAGTACATAATCAAACAATATAATTGCTTAACAAAATTAAAGAACTAAACAAACAATATATGAAATATGCACATGCTGTGGCCATTGTAAGGGTTGTGAATTTGTAAAACTTGCAAAAATGGTAATAACTAATCAGACTAAATATGAATTTGGGATAAGTCCTTTATTAATTGCACTTTCACATACATTAATAATTGTAGATGCATCAAACAATCTATAGGTAAGATGTATCGAGACCTCAGATGACATCTTTTACAACATGTCAATTCAGTTACCAATCTCAATACAGCTATCTCTGCTGCATGTTATGTTAGAGTATATAACAATGGTGATTCTACGAATTTACAGTTTCAGGGAATTGCGAAAATAACTCCCAATATCAGAAAATGGAATACTTTTTAGGACTTTGTCCCACAAGGACTTATTGAGGAGTTTAATTATACTCCTTTTATATATTAGTTTTAGCTAGGCACAACTGAGTTAGAGACTTTATCCGACTTTTTTGAGTTATGATAATGTGTATACATCAAATTTTCTTTAATTTAATTAGGTGCACCGTTCATTTTTGTTTTTTACGTTTTCTTTCCGTATCCTCATTCACTTGGGTGTACTGCGGGTATCATTTTCTAGGTGTCAATAGTATACTTACTGTTTTTACTAATTGCACAGCATCTTTTTATTAACTAACTCTTCAGTGAATTAGGTGTGTTACCTAATCTTTGCCCAGTGACATGGTTATATCTGTGATTGTTTATTTGTTACTTTTTACTCTACAGACTTGGTATGATATTACCTTATGCACTACCCAATTAGGATTGTCCACTAAAAATGTGTGTTGAACATTTCAAGCTTTGAGTGGCTAATTATCTACCCTATCATGGGAGTGTGTGTGAAGTTTAAATGGTATGTCTACTTGTCATCTTTCCTCCTTAAAGAGCCTGGCCGGCAAAATGTATGCCAAGACTTTTCTTTGTCAGTCATTTGTGCACTTTGTGACTCATTATTTTGTAATTAGACATGTGTATATGGGTTTGAAACACTCTGATTCAAAGCTAATTTGTAATCCAGGTTTTTATATAATAAAAATGATATATCTGCGTAGCTTAGAAGTGGATATCTTAATGCTTGGTTCCTAATGCATTATTAAATGTTGTTATTTCAAAAAATGAATAAAATATTTAGACCAAGGATGATCTAAGTTTTTGAATGGAACACACAAAAAAATCTAACAAGATGATATTATTTAAAGTAGTCTTTCAAAGATCATCCGTCCCTAGTATACAGTTTAAAATGCATGACAATGTATCTGTTTGTGGGAGCTCCCAGCCTCCTAAATGTAAAGTATGTAGAATTCTCTAGTATTCTCAATTTTTATAGTCAAGTCATGCTACCTTCATTTTTTTTTTTTCAACATAGTCTACCTTCAATGAAAGGCCTGCTTGTTTATATGGCATTGATTGAGAGATGCTACCTGTGTCTTTCTATATTCAATTTTTATAACAGCAAGGGTCTCTTGTTGAAGTACCTGTGAGAGGTTGTCAACTACTCAAATGCCTCCTGATTGATCTCTACTAGCTGCTACTTCCACATGGTGTCAGCAAAGCATCCACTGTGATCAACTGTGGAGTATGTTTGGATATCTGAAAGAATAGATGTCCATCTTATATAACTCCAAAAAAACAAAAACATCTTGGCGCTATAAAAAAAAACTAAATTGAAGTGCGTTTTTGTTACCTTTACCTCAGTTATACTAATTATATTGATTGTATTATAAGCATAATTCAGATATGCTACCATTTTAAATATAATATTTCATTTCGAAGTATTAATAAATATAAGAATCCTAAATGGGTGTTTTACATCATAGAGTAAGCAATACGGCAAACCAACATGCTATAAATCAAAAATTCAAAGTCATTTGCGAAAGCCATTTTTTTTCTCGTTGCGTTCCTACCGCATTAGAAAAATACAAAAGCAGTCATCATACGGTAGAATATTGAACAGGTTTTTCCCTTGCAGGCATTCTAAAAATCATATGCATTATAAAAAAAAAAGACAAAATACAATATTATTGCAAAAAGTGTCTCATTAAGAGCAAACCTGTCATTATAATAAATGGATTAGCCAATATATTTAGTCATTCGGCACAAGAGTAAATTGCATCAATGTTGTATATTTACTTTCAAGTTCGTAGCTGCAGTGTCTGTGCATAACGCTATAGAATCTAATTTTGACAGACATATTGGCTTTTTTTTTTTGTCTTTTTAAGGCTTCCGCTAATATTTATTTACATACAGTAGTTAAACCACTCTTGTGTACATAGGTAATTTGATTAATTTGACATGTTTTTACACAAGAGCTCCTGTGAGACACATCTTACAAGGTTATGTATAGATATACATAGGCTAAATATTGTTAATAAATTATGTATTCTATCTTTTCCTAGAGTAATATATGAGACTCAGCGTTTTGGGAGATCTTCTGAAATAATTCCTTTGGTTATGACTGACAGTGGTATCATCGTAATTTATATTTTATCCAACACACAGACTCACTTTAATCCCTCCTGTACACACTAACAGCTTGATGCCTCTGGGCAAATAGTTATGCGAAAAAAACTGTGATTTTTTAATTTTATGCTTGCCAAGAAAAGTTTTAACACACAGCATTTTATTGTGTTATATGCCATATTTTTACACTAAATTTAGAATGACTTTCAGAGAAAAAAAAATCATGTTTAAGAAAACAAATATGAATATATTATTTTACCGACTAGTATCTGTGATTGCCAACCTCATCTGCTCTTATGTAACAATATTGTTATCTTTTAAATAATTATAAATATTTTGAAATCTTCTCTCAATTTGCCACCGTTTACAGTGCAATCTAGGAACATTTTCTTTTTTTAAACTTTGATTGCATGTTCCTTTTGGAAAACACAATACCTTGTTTCTCTAATACTATAAAAGGTACTTAAGATTGATGCATTAATCATGATTGTCTAATGACTCAGAGACACTGTTCAGATACTGTCATAATGTCTGCTTGTTGTGAAGCATTATAAATATAATTGTCTATAATACAGAGCAAGTCAAGTTGAAGTTTTAAGCTTGCCATGTTTTGCTTCTAAATATTAACCCTTTAACTACCTGACATATACATTAAGTTTGCTATACCAAACCCATTTTTATGCAGCCATGTGCTAACACCATATAAATAAGCCATTTTAACTATTCATTTTCTTTTCCTGATGGAAAAACAGGATGATGCAACCATTCAACCCAATAACAATATAAAAGAGACATGTGAAGGGAATGCTCATTCCATCTGATATTTTCATAACAGAACCAGAAAAATAAGCATTTATGTGGTCATCAAGGTGGTCCACAAAAAGCATTCAGAAACTTCTATATATTGGGCAATATGAGATCTGGGTTGTTGAGCAGACCCTGAGTGGGCATCTCCAGTGACACAACATACCACTGAAAGGATGGAATTAAGCACTCCAAGCTGACTGATAGTCTTTTTGGTCAGCTTAGCGCAAGTGCATCTAATGATGCACTTGCGCTGTGCTGCCCAAGGACAGCTAGCTGGTGTCCCCCAGATGCGGCATACCTGAGAACAATATTGGGAGGAAAGGGACAGGACCCTGAAAATGGGACTATTTGCAAAACCAGAACTGTTGGGAGGCCGGCATTGAAAGTTATTAAGGGAAAATTTATAAACATTTATAAACCTGTATTCCTAACACTTTAGTGTTCCGGTCCCTGGGTAGGATTGCTCACCCCCCCCCCTCCCTCCTCCGCCATTCAGAATTAAATAGTTAATAAAGGGTAATTGATTACCTTTTTTTGAATTGCAGAGATGCTGCTTACCACTCCTTTTCTCGCAGCGTCACAGAGAAGACACGGCCTCCCCTGTAGTTAGTCCAATCCAATGCTCCTCACATGGGAACATTAGGAACCCGATGCTCATGTGCTACGAGTAAGCATCCATTTTCCCCATAGGAAGGCATTGAATCAATGCTTTCCTATGGAGGCTGCAGTCACATGACTGAGTTTTACTCAGTTACAGAAGCAGGAAACACCTCCGTAGTTGTCAGTGTAACAGCCAGTAGAGGTATGTTTAACCATGCAAATTAAAAGGAGAGAGGGTAAGAATATGTAAAGGGTAGTGACCATGCAGAGTCCAGGGGTGACCAAACTCCATACGTGATAGACAGTGAAATAGAAAACTGGGCACATGAACAAAGTGCAGCTTGATAAAGGCTCCGTTAGGAGTAGAAACATTGCTGCACTGCACCCAATAAATGTGCTTGCACTTTGTACCTGTGCCCAGTCCTTTATTTCACTGTCTAACCCTGCAATGTAAACATTGCCATTTTTAAAGAAAGAAATGCAGTGATTTACATTGCAAGGTTATACCTACAGGACCACAGCACCAAGGCCACTTAATTGAGCCTGGCTGATTTTAGTTGCTTTGTCCTGCACTTGTACACAATGTCACAGCAAATTCTTCATTACAAATACTGTGGATATGCGTTATGTAAATACACATAAGACACATTGCAATAGTAAGGGAAAATAAGTCATCTTGCAAGCTAAGGCACTGAGGCATTTTTTCTAACTTTTTTCTTTGAAGGAGAACATTTTTGCCCAACCTTTGGAAGCTTTATACTGTTTTATATTAACGTACACGTGTAATTCTGAAATGATTGAACCAATTTGCAAGTCTCCCAGCAAACAACTGACTCATCTCGACAATTTACATTTAGATTAATCTGAGATCAAAACAAGTGATATTTGAAGGAAATATATTTTTACTCTTAATTTTAAATGGATTTAGCACACGGTCAGCCATTGTGGTGACTTGCAGCAATTCTCCAAAATGGTCAGTGAGCTTGCACGTATAAAACAATTACCAATATTTTACATATCCAAGTATTTTACTTAGAAACAAACTGGTTTATCAAAGTAGTGTTTATTCCATAATTTTCAGTAAATTCATATTTAAAACAATAGGAGTAATAGGGTTAATAAAATGATGCACCAGTATTGGTACAGACATCTAAAAAGTAACACTCAAAGCACCAGAACTACCAGAGTGCACTATTAATTAGTCAAACCATATTAGAAAATAGCTTAGGAGTTTCTGTTAGCTCTCTTGAACTTAGCCCTGCATTGACTATCTCATTGGCTGAGAGTTCTAGTTTACGGTTTTGTCTGAAGCAGTGGAGACAGGAAGCAGCATCCAGGTAAGAAATCACTCGGTTCTAAAACAATTTGACTGTTTACAATGGGGGAGGTGCCAGGGTACTCCCAGAACCTTAACCACGTCAGAGTGCTGTAGTGGTTGTGGTGCTTGTAGTGTTTCTTTAAATCTCCTAGCTTCAGTAACTAGTTAGGAAATGGCTTTTTGGTAATTTTGTTAAGCAATATAATCATAACTTCATTTTCCTTTCAACCCTGTTTACATGAAATATTGTAAAGTGGTTCTACCCGCAAGAGCAGTTTAGGAATATTTTAAGGATTGCATTAAGATTATGGGTAACCTCATATTACAAAAGGCAGAATCTGTTAGATGTGTGACACAGTTATACAGTGCTTTATAACTAAAATGTTCAGCAACATAAAAAAAAAACAATTTCACAATGTTGTTTATATGTTTTGCTTGTATGTTACCAAACACTAAATATATCATTTTTTACAGATATCCTGTGCGTAAGTTCACGAGTTGCTTCTGACCTTCAGTATTTTACATTGGCAATCTGTAATGTGTTAATGTAAATATATGTGTCTAACTGAGACAGTAATGCTTATAGTTACACCAGATGGAGCTGTTTTTAGTTTTTTTTCTCAATTATATTATTATATGTTTCACCCTTCTTTGAAATGCATTCCAATCTTAACCTGACCTATACATCATCAATAAAGTTGGCTAACGAGATCCCCAGTAGCAATGTCATAGTAAATGAATTGGTCATACTCAAAGGATGACGTCAGTGCCCAACAGACTGAACAACCACTGTGCTGGCAAGTCCCACTGGGGGTAGCATATGTGCATAGGACTGTTAAAGTGCTCTGCCCAGGGTCTGGAAGACTTTAGAGCAATGCTTTATGGAGACTTTGCCTCTGGTGTCCCCAGTTGTGGACCCTAAACCTAGAGCTCTTGGGAGGTATGTAGTTTACAAACCATGCTTAGATAAGCAAGATAACAGGGGGTGGGTGGGGGAGGGGTGGGGGAAACTAACAAATAAATGAATAAAACGTAATAAAACAGTCTGATTTTTATTTTGGTCTGATATATATGGGCAACTGAGACAGAAATGCTTATTTGTATATCTAATAGTGGTCTGCCTTTATTTTTCTCATTTATTTTAAAGTATCAGCCTTTTATGAAAGGCGTTCCAATCTTAACCTGACTATTTTTCAATAGGGTTGGCTAACTAGGTTCCTAGTAATATTACAGTAAATTAAGAGAACCTCACTGTGGCAGTGCCAAGAAACTGCTATTAGTTATGAATTTTAGAGAAAAACAAAACAAAGATCTGGCACTTTGACCCGAAAAGCAGTACATTTTATAAAATAGGTTTAAGTGAGGGAAATATAGATCACAAGGTAGCAAATTCTATGTAAAGATGTTCTGTCCTCAGAAACTGGCATCATGTAACTTTAAAAGCTGCTTATATCATGTATTCATGATGTTCTGCTCGGCTCCTCTTTGTAAAATTTTAATAAAACCTTCAAAACTAACCTGAACTGCATGAGGACATTGTGGACCTCTGCATAATTGGGCAGTTCAAATAATTTCTTTCATTTCTCCTCAGATGAATGCTAGGAGCTAATTATCTAGAATGTGGCCATCTGAAATTGTGATTGGTTGCTAGAATTGCTCGGAATCACTGGCCCCTTTTTTCTAACAGAAACTGCCTCTGTTGATTAGTAATGTAAAAATATCTAAAACATTTAGTGATGTAAATTCCAAGATCTAATCTTTAATGATAAAAAAGATAAAAAATTATATATATATTTTAAAAAAAAAGAGAGAATGCCCCTTTAAGCCATCATTTATGTTTATTCGAAAAAAGGTTTGGAATAAGAATATCAAGGTTATCTCTGTAACATAAAAATCATTTTTGACTAATTATTTTACGTATATTACCATGTTCAAAGAAAATATTGAAACTCTAAATATTCCTAGTCAATGCGAAAGTTGACTTTTGCTAAATATATAATTGAGCTTAGCTTAGATATTTAAAACGCCACACTTCTATACTTTTGTTTTGTACAAAGAGAAGATGGCCCAGATAGACAATATATTTTTAATATTTTTAGAATGTTGCACCTGTTAAGTAACTTATTAGTCACCAGAATCCTGCTTGAAAAGCTATTTCATAATTACATGTTTTTATTCTTTAGCAATGGGGTATCTCAACAATCCTAAATAGTTCATCCTCAGAGTCTGGTTAATTACGGAGATGGGTAATTACAGCAATTGAAACATGTCTGTTGTCTAGCAAAGCAGTATGCATGTCAAACTATGAGCAAGTAACAGCGTGAAATCATCTAAATAACTTTGGAAAATAATATCGAACCAGATGCTAGCCAATCCAATTTATACATGATAATTCACACAAAACTGGAACTCACTGGGGATCACATATACAAACCGTGAACTTATTGGTTTGTGTTGGACTGATTAGAGGTACAACTTTAAATGTAGAGAAAAATTGGAAAAGCCTCTAGGGGTCAGAAGATTGGGAAGAAAATTCCAAACCCAACTTCCGTACCCCAGGAGAGACGGTCACCTAGACTGGGTAATAGGGCATAACCCTGAAATTACAAACATAAAAGGAGGAGATTACCCAACCCGGGTGTCTTATAATAAGGCAACCAGATGGGTAGAAACCCAGTCCAATCTTGAGCTAAAACGTAGCAAAAACAAAAAAACTTTATTAAAGTCTATTAAAAGACTGGGTGAGGGTCGTAATGGACAGAGTCCTATAGGGAGAACGGTAGCTGCATAGGTAATCAGCTTCCAATAGACTGATTCTATTAGGCAAGCCCCTTACTTGTAGGTCGAGGCAGTATGCTAAGCCATGCAGCAATCCGGGAAACAGAACAGCAGTAGGGACAGGAGGGAGGAGAGAGAAAAAATAATAAAATAAATGATCTCACACACAAATCCCCTAAAGTCCTGTGCTAGCCCTTATTCTCCTGAATAACACCTTCGTGGGTGTTCTATTCTAAGACTCAACTAAGTCCATACAGATATCACCCCAGTTAAATAGCTAAACGAACATGAGTGCAAAGAAAGGTGCTGAAGTGCTCAAGTAAGTGAAGACTGACTGAACCCGACGCGCGTTTCGGCGTAACCGTACGCCGTCATCAGGGGTATCTAAAGGGAGGCTGTCCCCGCGGTTTATTTAAACCGGTATCTCAATTAGGTCCACGTGGGTATCTACCAATCCCGTGTATTCAGAGCAGAGAGGGGGCGTGGCATGAATATGCCGTAGAGCCAGCCCCTCACGTGTTCTCCGACCAAATAACTGAGACCAGTGCATTTAGACCGGGATTTAACCCTTGGAGTGCCCAATGGTTGCCACTGAAAATGTAATAAAGGATCTCATAAAATAAATATGTATAAACAGGAGCCAACAGCTAGTTTGAGATATAGATTGCACATATCCGTATATAGCCGGTTTTACAATAACCTGGCAACATAGAAACAGATACTGAGTTATCACTGACTTTAAATGTACCCTGAAATACATGGTTTTACCACCATAAATGGGGTAAAATATAATGATAGCCAAAACAAAGTGCCTAAAAGGAACATCATATGGCAAATTCATAACTTCACTTCTTCAAGCGTTACACCAACAGAAAAAAAAACTGGTTGCTTTGTCCACTCTCGACCCCCAATAAAAAAAAATTAAGTAAAAACTTATCTTTTTCAAGTTCTTCCTCAACTCGATGCTCCATGGCTATCACCACTTTCCCTGGGATGGAAGTAAAAAATGACGGACTGAGGGGAGAACATACTGTAAGCGACACAGATGGGTGGCATGGTGCCAGTATGCTGTAACGTGCTGGTGTCAGGCACACATTTTGCACAGGAACTCTTGTGCTGGGGTGGTTTATCACACCCAATGATGCAGAGGGTTTAATCTCCATTTGTGGTGCTTTTTATAGTGCACTGCTGCACATAAAGACGCCAGGCACCATGGACACTTTAAATCAATGAAGTTAAGCTATCTTAACTTTAGTGAGTACAAAACTAGCAGTTAAAGCTTTAGGAAACTATATATGAATCATGGCTTTCCCAGTCTTTGCAGTCGATTCACTATGGCACAGTCAAGTCTAGATGCACTCACTTTGACTACCTGTCATAGCATAAGAATGACAAATCAAGGTAATGTAAACGTGCGTTACGATAAATATTTATATGGCCCTTCGGCAGTGTTCAGACTTTCAACTTCATTATGCTAATTATTTTTTTATTTTAAAATTTCAAACTACAAGCTTACCTTATATAAACTTATATTAAATAAATGTTCACATTCCAAACTGAAGATAGACAAAGCATCCATTAGATTTAACTGCTTTTTATCCATTTGATCTGCTTATTGATGTTGGTTCACCAATCTCATTAGCACATTATCATGCATAGATGACACTTTTGTTGCTTGGGTCACTGATTTTGGCTTTTGTTGTATTGTTCTTTTTTTAGATTTGTGTTATTAATGGAACACTCCAATCCCCATGACAATGTCATCTCAATAAAGTCACAATTTGGTTGAAGAACTTGAGCATCTATTTACCCTAATAGGTTTAAAACTTTTTGAATGTTTTATCCCCACAGTTGGCCCCCTGCACTGCCCCCACTGTGCTCCTCCCAGCCACCGCACTGATCCAGAAAGTTTTGGCTTGGGTGTCGGTGATAGGCTGATGCCCTCAGCCCACCATTGGCCAACCATTGTGAGTAACAGTTTGCCACCATACAGGTTTAACACTGTACGATAAGGGGGTGCCCGGATGAAGTTGTTATAGGGATGGAATGGTTCGTTAATTAAGAGTGCTCTTGTATATTATGTATTTCACTCCTATGCTTATAATGCAAATATAATGTCCTCCTTTATTGATTAGTATAAAATAAATACTGATATATACTGATTTTTTTTTTTCAAATCACTTTGTTATTTTTTTATGGCTCAGTACAGTATTGTGTATATCCCAAGCCTTCTTGAAGTCACTGACTGTGTTTTTTTTTTTTTTTACTACCATACCTGCCAGTATTCCCTGCCCAAATTATGATACTGAGGTGGACATGGAAGAAAGGAGGTGTGCAGAGGCCACCAGTCAAAAGCGGCAGGTCTGCCCTGTCAAAGGACTTGGGCCTGCCAGTCAAAAGGGACATGCCCACTCTTTTAAGGGGGGCAGACTCACCTATCACAGGTGGGCAGGCCCACCCCTAAAGAGGCTGGCTGGGATGACTGATAGCCTGCACTTTCAAGCAGGCCATGCATGGAGCAATGCTAAAGTGCTCTGCGCATGGCCCTAATGCCCAATACCCTCATGTACTTTATGCACTTTGCAATCTGTTGGCATTTTCCAAAATGTACCAGCAAATTAAAAAAAAAACTGTTGACATCTATGTTTACCTTTGCTCAATTACTGTTCTACATTTTTAAACTCAGTTTTCTAATGAGTATTTCTTGAGGTTATCCATAAACATTCATCCTTGCAACTTTGTTTTTATTTTGTACTTTTTAAAGAACCCAAATTAAAAAGACACTAATTTTATCACTTAGCATTTTGGGGAGATAGTATTCTGCACCTTAAGCATAAGCTCTCAAAAAACACACCAATGATCCTTAGTTTTGTTCATCATTATTTATATTGTTAAGTGCTATGGAATCTGTTGGCACTATATAAATGGCAATAATAATAATAATAATAATAATAATAATAATAATAATAATAATAATAATGATAATAATATGATTAGGACGATCTAAACCTCAGAACTCTTTACATATTGTAGACTGTTGTTTTATTTAAGAAAGTTACTAGCCATTTCAGGTTTCAAAAAAAAGCTGAATGCAATATGATGTTTATGTAAGAAGGCAACTATAGATATTAATTGATTGATTGCTTTACATAAATATTTCAATACACTTGATAATTCAGTTCAAATTGTGAGCTAATAGTTTTGCGTGCATGGTGTGAAATATTAAATGCACATATCTGTTAATGGAATGTGCAATGCTTTGTTAGCTCATGGAGAAACAAACTATAAATAAAACTCTTTTCTTTTCACATTATTTTTAAAAATAAATCCACATTTACATGTTTTATCCAGAAATCATAGCGCAAGATATTTAGTAGCAAATAAGCACTTGCCGAACAGTAGCGTGGAATACATGTTGGAGTGGTGTAGATATATATCCACTCGAACAGGCTGATTTCACTGCTAACAGAAGTGGAAATATCTCGTCATTCTCTTTTTCCATTTTCCTTGGTCTGCAATGGAACGTGAAGAGCTTGCTAGAACAAATTATAGTGCATAAATCAGGAAATCACAATGCACCACATATCCAAAGAGACGATAAGAAATGTGCTTCACTACCTTTTCGATTTCCTTTCAGCACAAGGCAACCGAAAATCGTAGGTGTGTGTGTCTGTGTGTGTATAAAATACAAGCACCCGTAAAATAAATAGTAGACAGGTACTAGCCTAAAACTATTGGAGCATATACACATACTATATAGAGAGTCTGCAAAAACAGTGGATTGGAAAACAGATAAAATGCAGGAGAAATTGATATAATATAGCGTGCTGTAAGACACAACATTTGATAGATTGCACAAACACAGATACTGGAAATATACATGAACACACAATATGATGCACACACATTATAATGCAAACATGAGATTACATAAATGAATGGCACATAGTCTACTAGAGAGTGCACACAAACATAATACACTGGAAAACAGAAAGCAAACACAATAATGTAGAATAAACACACACAAACAATACTTTGGGGAACACATACACATATAACAGAATTTAACTAAAATATAATAGACAATATGTTATCTTACAATATAATATGTGAACGTTTATGCATACATAATATACAGGAATACACAATATTTACTGTCACTTTTCCATGATCACACTTGAGGCATGCTAGATAGAAATTTCTTTAACGTTGGGAGTTAAATGTGATGGTGTAAAAATATAGGTATTTACTAAAGCTGAATTGGTAGCTATGTGGCTCATATCCAACAACTATTTCATGCATTGTGTGGTTAAAATCTAGTTCTTTTGACAAATATAGTAAACCGCCCTTTAAAAATAAAAAAAATAAAACAATATCTGGAAAGGAGGAGACATCAACAATCTAAAAATGCTCTTGCTATCTTATTGCAGAAGATGTACCCCCCTCACCCTGCATCACTGTGGCAAAGTCAATTATATTGGCTGGACTGTTCTATGTGATCACTCTGCCATATTAATTTCTCATAAGCTAATAAGAGGTTAATGGTTGGTTTAGTGAGGCTTTCCTTTAAGAGGCAGACTAAGACATTTTTTTATAAATATTTAATTATAAGTCTGTCTCTAAAATTCATCAAATATTTCTCAACAATCCAATAATCCTTTATATGTTAGATGAAAATATAAATCAGTATATCAGATGTGGATTGGGCAATCAATTTGGTTTGGAAATGTAGATAAGTAAAACAATTAGTCTGCTTCAGCAATTCGGACCAATGGCATTCAGTTCAGCACTTCGGAAGGGCCGAACGTCGTCACTTCAGAATTTCGGAACTTTGGACATTCGTAAGCATCCGTATTTCCGAAGGACATGAAATTTGTACAAATGTTCTTTCGGAATGAAACGAATTACAATAATGTCTAATATTTATTAAAATGTTACATAAATGGTTATCGTAGGAAAAAATGACATGCATTTTCTAGCTGTATCTTATATCTAATTACATATTAGTTGTTAAATAATTACACAATTACATTATTCTGTTACTATATCAATAGTCATTAATAAACATCAGCAATATGTTTTATTGAATACTATCTTATCATGTACAGGGATAAAATAATCATTTATTTTATTTTATATGTTGTGTCACAAAGGAATTATGATACATTTTGCGTATAAGAAGTAGATGGACTTTCCAGTTGAAAATAATGGAATGAAAAGAAGCTTCAAAAAAGGAATTGCAATATGGAATATTGAATGTGTTTGATATATTTTGGCTAGATGGTATTCTATCTACACTCACAGCTGGCCTTGCAGTAAGAACTGTAGAATCATGTATTATCTAAACTTACAGAAGCAGAATTTAAAATAATGAAAAACACAACCACACAACTGATACACCTAAAAAATCACCAAACTCTCATTCCTTTTGCACCATCTTCCAAAATGAAATATTCAACCTCCTACATGTACAGTGAGTTTTTCGTACACAGTGTGGTCTGCAGTCCAATTCAATTTTCCTTGACCATTCACATTCTCAAAGACAGGTACCATCTATAATTAAATAATAAAAAAAACACCACAATGCCACATCTAGTAAACAGTACACAATAACATTGGCACTATATTCTCTCTGTAAGTAATAAGAGATGTAATAATCATCAACTGAAGTGGGCAATCTCCTTGTGCTTGATAGTCAGAATGCATGAACTTAATGAAACTAAAGGCAACTTCAAATGTTAAAGAAGCCTTGGCAGCCTATAAACTGCAGGGTCAGATATTAACTATATACACTGATCAGCCACAACAGTAAAATACCACTAGCATAATATATTCTGTAGGTCACCATAGTGCTGTTCAAACAGCTTGGATGCATCAAGTCATGAACTCCACAAGACCTCTGAACTGGTCCTGTGATATCTAGCACCAAGAAATTAGCAGTAGATCGGATAAATCCGAGTTGCAAGGTGGGGCCTCCATAGATCAGATTAGAGATTCCAGCACATCCCACAGTTGCTCAGTTTGACTGAGAGCTGGCGAATTTGGACACCAAGTCAACACCTTGAACTCTTTGTCATGCCACTGTCATCTATTTCTCAGGTAAAAGATGCACGCAGGGGTCATGTGGGCACTCTGACTGGCCTGTGGCTATGCAGTACCATGCACAGCAGCAAACAGAAAATACAGCATAAGGCATCAGTCAGTACGAATGTGATCTATCTCGGCTGTACTTTCCAGGATATTAGATAAGGAGTTTACCACTTTTGGAATGAAGGCTCATAGATCTGTTTACATCCCAAAATGAAAAATATGGTTAAAATCAGTTCAAACAGAAGATATGGAGCATAGTAGAATAGAATGAACACATATAATCACCAAGATCCACTTATGGATCAAAAATGATAAATGACAACGTAAAAGCAGAATAGCACACTGCAAAGTTTCTAATAAAAGAGTGTTTCTGCTGGAATTTTTGAGATTCAGTTTTTTTTCATCCAAAGCCAAATAAAAAGCATATTTTTGTGGGAAAAAACACTGCAAAAACCAATGAAAGGGACACTTTAGTCACCCAGACTACTTTATCTCAATTAAGTGGTCTGGGTGCAGTGGCTCCGCCCTTTTAGAAACTACAATGTTTAAATTGCAGGGTTAAAGCTCCTGGTCATGTGACATGGAAGCCCATATGGGTAAACTTTCACGAGTACACAGTGTTCCTAATGCTATAGTATTCCTTTAATGTGCTTCATGACTTTTTGCATTTTATTGTGAGATCTAAAAATGAAACTGATTTGGGAGGAAAACTGGTGCATAAACATAATTAAAGTTAAATGAAAAAATGAAACTATGGGCAATACTAATGAGATGGAGAATTACATTGGTTTTAACAAATCATTATTCATGTCATTCTGCTCATAATTACATTTATTCACTTTAGGCATTGGTGTGCTGCAACCATCACCTATAATTGAACAAACACTATTATTATTATAATTATAATAATACTGTACCACATGTATTATAACATGTATGTGTGCTATTTTGTAATCTAGATATAGCCAAATATCACTTTTGAGGGCATGTTGTAGCTTGGCCTATATGAGATTATGGTATTTTTGTGAGAAGCACACTTTGTCTGACTAAAAATCGAAGTAGTGTCGATCCACAATTCCAGATACCAGGAGCAATTGTCAGGTTTTACAAAAATACACCGTGGCACATTATAATATCTTTAATTTGTGCATGGTCTTAGCAGAAAAGATATTCTGACCAACTGGGGCCTTAGCAAGATGGCTGCTTCCATGTAGCAAGGATAAGCCTAGATATGTATTGAAAAGATGAATTTACTTGTATGTTTTAACTACAAAAATACACGCATAGGCTATAGTACATCTAATCTTTTATTTTTAGTAATAATTATTAATGACAACTATTTTCCTTTAAATGCCCCCTAACTTTAATTAGCACTTAGTATCACCAGGTATTTAGGTTTCCAAGTCTTAATGACAAATACCAGTACATTCCACTAAGTATCCATATTAGTTGTCAAGTTGTAATACTTGTTGTTTTAAGGGATAACAGTGTGTTTATATGTATTTATAAAATGCAGTCTCTTTCTTTTCTGATAAATAGCTCTATAGATTTAGAATGTTTGCTGTATTTGTTTTATCCATAACTTGTATTAAAAGCGAGCTACTGCCTTTTTCTGCTAAAAAATCTAAAGAGCATTACACAATTTGAAAATGCTATTTGTGCTAATCCTCCAAAATTTGTCACAGCTTGAAACGTGATTGATTTTTCTGCAGACAAAGCCAGCTGTGGCTGTATAGTAAATATTATCAATACTCGAGCATACAATGCTCAGACATTTTAAAATCTCCATTTTGGATTTGTAATAGTCATTTCACGTCACGTCATTTCGGCACTCTGAGAACAATGGAGTATTGTACTGCAGGAAAATAGAATGTAGGTAATCCAATGTGGTAATTCATGTTGGTTCTTTAGAACATAAGAGACTAGTATTGGAAAAAAAGGAAGCAGCTTTTGTTACAAGAAAACTACAACAAAAGCAATTTAAACTAAGATTTAAGGCATAATGTAGGATGGCCAGCCGATTCAAAGGTTCAAATTCATGCAGTCAGATCAAAAACAAAGCAAAGCAAAAAATTCTTCCTATAAATAAGAAATTTAACAATTCACTGGCCTATTAAAAGCATTTTTAGAACAAAAATAACTGACTCATTTTATTCACTGAATTGGAAAAAAAGTATTACTTAACCGCAATATTTATTTTAAAGTTAGAATTGTAACATTACTATTTTGTATTTAACCCAATAAGAGACAAGGAGACATCTGAACAGTGACCGTAGAAGCTAATCGAGAACAATTATATGATATTTTCTTCTCCCTTTCCGTATGTGCATATTATTATTATTATTATTGCCATTTATATAGCGCCAACAGATTCCGTAGCGCTTTACAATATTATGAGAGGGGGGATTTAACTATAAATAGGACAATTACAAGAAAACTTACAGAAACGATAGGTTGAAGAGGACCCTGCTCAAACGAGCTTACAGTCTATAAGAGGTGGGGTATAAAACACATTAGGACAGGAAATATAAATCAAATGAAGTGGGAGTGAAGCAGAGCTGGAGGAGAGAGTAAAGTGCTGCCCTTTAGGAAAAAGCAAGAGACAAGTGTATAAGGTAGAGTTTACTCTGGGAGGCCATAAGCTTTTCTAAAGAGATGGGTTTTAAGGTACTTCTTAAAGGATTGAAGACTAGGGGAGAGTCTGATGGGGGTAGGCAGGCTATTCTGTTAGAAGGGAGAAGACCTGCAAGCGCTAGTTGGCCGTACGTGTGTGAGCAGCAGTCAGGAGAAGGTCACAGGCAGTACGAAGTGACCGAGGAGGGGCATACCTATGGATCTCTGAAGAGATATAAGAGGGGCTATAATTGTTCAGTGCTTTATATGTATGGGTTAGCACTTTGAATTGACTCCTATAAGATACAGGAAGCCAATGTAAGGACTGACAGAGGGGTGAGGTGTGAGAGGACTAACTAGAGAGGGAAATCATTCTGGCGGCAGCATTCATTACAGACTGTAGCGGGGCAATACGGCTTTTGGGAAGACCAATCAGGAGAGGGTTACAATAATCCATGAGCATGGACAAGCTCCTTGGTAGCATCTTTTGTAAGAAAGGGGCGGATGCGGGCTATGTTTTTAAGTTGGAATCTACAGGATTTGGCAACAAACTGGATGTATGGCTCAAAGGTGAGTCCATAGTCAAGTATGATGCCAAGACAGCATGCCTTTAAGGATGGACTAATGTGAACACCACTGACTTGAAGGGGGAGTGAGAGAGGAGGTTCAGTATTAGGAGGAGGAAATACAAGGAGTTCAGTTTTAGAGAGATTGAGTTTCAGAAAGCGGGAAGACATCCAATCAGAGATGGATGAAAGGCCAGCAGTGACACATTGCAGGATGGCAGGGGAGAGGTCTGGGGAGGAGAGATATATTTGGGTGTCATCAGCGTACAGGTGGTAGTGGAATCCAAAAGAGGAAATAACTTTGCCAAGAGAGGCAGAATAAAGAGAAAATAGAAGGGGACCAAGGACAGAGCCTTGAGGAACTCCAACCGAGACAGGACGAGGGGAGGAGGTATTCTTGGAAAAGGAGTCATTGAATGAGCGTTGGGAGAGATAAGAGGAAAGCCACAAGAGGACAGAGTCACATAGACCAAGCAATTGAAGAGTTTGAAGGAGGAGAGCATAATCAATGGTGTCAAAGGCAGCAGAGAGGTCAAGAAGAATTAATATGGAGTAGTGGCCTTTGGATTTAGTTGCGATTAGGTCATTAGTAACTTTGATAAGAGCAGTCTCAGTAGAGTGGAGAGGGCAGTAGCCAGACTGAAGAGGGTCAAGGAGAGAGTTTGAATTGAGGAAGCGAGACACACGGGTAAAGACAAGTCTTTACAGAAGCTTTGTGGAAAAAGGTAGCAGGGATATGGGACGATAGTTAGAGGGGGAGGACAGGTCAAGAGGTGATTTTTTCAGGATAGGTACAGTGGCCTGTTAAAGGTCAGTAGGGGTCAGTAGGGACAATGCCAGAAGAGAGAGAGCAGTTGAAGATGAGTGTTAAGGAAGGCACAAGACGAGGGGAGAGAGATCAGATGAGGTGAGACGAGACAGAATCGAGCGGGCGAGAGGAATGGAGAAGTGGTGGAGCGTGAGGAAAGGAGAAGCGCAGCCACCTCTTGTTCAGTAGCAGGGGAGAAAGTCTGAAGGGTAGGAAAGGCATGATCTACGTGTGGTTGAGAAAGAGAATGGCAGGGTGGGGAGAATTCTTTCCTCAGCTGTTCAATCTTGTCGGTAAAGTAGTGTCAGGGTACCTGTGGTCTCTACCTCCGAAAGAGGTAGAGACTTAGCTGTTCCCCCATCCAGACGGCCTGATGGCTCCCTTCCCCGCGGTCTATCCGGTCATGCTAGGCCGGCCGCGAGGGAGTGACTGCCTTTTACAGCATCTAGGCAGGAAGTAGTCATCAGGACACTCCCCCGGAACGACCTGTCAGTCAATTGCTGCAGAACCAATCAAGACGCCTCGGAGGCGTGGTTACTGCTCTGAACAGGGTATTTAACAGAGCTTCTTTCATTAGCTCATTGCCCTGTCGTGGTTCTAGCTTGTTCTAGTCACTCAGTGCTTGTGTATTCTATTATCCCTTTTGGTTTTGACCCGGCTTGTTTACCTTACTCTGCTTATCTCTGTTACCCTTGATTCGGCTTGTCTCTCGCTTACCTGTCTTCTGTTACCCTCGACCTCGGCTTGTCTTTAACCATTCTATACTGTACTACTTACGTTAGTCCGGCCATTCTAAGGTCCGGTATACGTATCTGGCTACTGTTTGTACTCGGCGTGTTGGATCCCTGTCCCGATCCTGACATTACGACAGGGCCAATGGATCCTGCAAGTACAAACAGTAAGCTGGCTGCTCCTGATCCTAGGTTTGAAGCCATGGATCACAGAATGGATCAGATGGCGCTTGCGCTACAGGCTCTATTAGCTTGTGCCAATAACCCACCAGAGGAGATACGTAATACCCCTGTTTCTCCTGTCGGTTCAGGTCTAGAGGTAGCCACAGTGGGTGCTTCTTCTCACATTACCCCCCCAGTACGCTATGGTGGGGCTCCTGAGAAGTGTCGTGGTTTTTTAAACCAAATTAGTATCCACTTTGAATTGCAACCTCGCTCTTATCCTACAGATAGGGCAAAAGTAGGATTTATTATCACCCTACTCATTGAGAAAGCTCTGAGATGGGCCAACCCACTATGGGAGAACGATAACCCATTAGTTTATAACTATAACGCATTTGTAGCTGCTTTTAGAAGAACATTTGACCCTCCAGGTAGAAAGGTTAATGCAGCCAGATTACTGTTGTGCCTGAGACAGGAGAACCGAACACTGGTGGATTATGCACTAGAGTTCAGGTCTCTGGCGGCAGAAATCAAGTGGAATGAGCAGGCGTATATGGATGTATTTTTGAATGGCCTATCTGATGTAATCCTTGATGAGGTTGCTACCAGAGAACTCCCTGAGAATTTAGAGGATTTAATTTCGTTCATCTCTCGTATAGATGAACGTCTAAGAGAGAGACAGAACACTCGAGTGAGGAACCAGAGACCTTCTTTTAGGTTAGCTCCCGCTTTTCCAAGTCCTGACTCCACGATATCTTTGTTTACTGAACCTATGCAGAAAGGGTATACCCGCCTCTCTGAGGAGGAAAGACAGCACAGGAGAAGAGAGGGTTTGTGTATGTACTGTGGGGCCAAGGGTCATTTACTCTCGAACTGTTCTAACCGTCCGGGAAACGCTCGCACCTAAGTCTCTCTAGAGGACAGGCCTTGGGTGTTTCTATTTTGTCCTCTACTCCTAATTATAAAGATCACAGGCTTCTGCTACCAGTTTCCTTAACTTGGGGGAAGGAAGTAGTAAGGGCTATGGCATTGATAGATTCCGGTGCTGCTGAGAATTTTATCGACCAAGCCTTTGCTAGTAAGAACAATTTCCCATCCCAGCTAACGGAGACACCTTTGGCCGTTGAGGCCATAGATGGTAGACCACTACTAGACCCTGTTATCTTTCGTGAGACCATACCCATTGAGTTAAATGTTGGTATCCTACACGTGGAGAAGTTATCTCTTATGCTCATTTCGTCTCCTTCCGTTCCCATAGTTCTGGGGTACCCATGGTTGAAAAAACATAACCCTATTATCGATTGGGAGTTAGGAGAGATACTCTCGTGGGGCCAGGGCTGCCAGGATCGGTGTTTGTGCAAGGTTTCCCCATTAGCTAATATTAACATACCGGAGAATCCCACTCAGTCCACAGAAAGACAAATACCAGACCTTTACCTAGACTTAAGGGCAGTGTTTGACAAGAAGAATGCCGATTCTTTGCCTCCACACAGGTCATTTGACTGTAAGATTAAGCTTCTACCTGGCACTATGCCTCCGAGGGGCCATGTATATCCTTTGTCTGTTCAGGAAAACTCGGTTCTAGAGGAGTATATTCGGGAGAATTTATAAAAGGGATTCATCAGGAGGTCTTCTTCTCCGGCCGGGGCTGGGTTCTTTTTCATTAAGAAGAAGGATGGCATGCTGAGACCATGTATCGATTACCGAGGCTTGAATAAAATAACTGTCAGAAATGCCTATCCTATCCCACTGATTACCGAGTTATTTGATCGTCTTAAGGGCTCCAGAATCTTCACCAAGTTAGATCTCAGAGGGGCTTACAATTTGGTGAGAATCCAGCAAGGTCACGAGTGGATGACGGCATTCAATACCCGGTATGGCCATTACGAATACACTGTTATGCCATTTGGACTCTGCAATGCGCCTGCAGTATTTCAAGATTTGATTAATGAGGTACTTAGGGAGTTTCAGCATGATTGTGTTATTGTTTACCTGGACGACATACTAATACACTCTAAGGAGATTGAGACTCACCATAGACAGGTCAGAAAGGTATTACACAAGCTGCTGCAACATGGCCTATATTGCAAATTGGAGAAGTGCAGTTTTGATCAGTCTCAGGTAGACTTTCTTGGATACGTGATTTCTGGGGAGGGTTTTAAAATGGATCCTGTAAAACTCCAATCTATTTTAGACTGGCCCTTGCCCAAAGGACTCAAAGCTATCCAAAGGTTTATTGGTTTCTCCAACTACTATAGGCGCTTCATTAAAGGATACTCCTCTATCATTGCGCCTATTACCAATATGACCAAACAAGGGGCTGATACTAAGTTCTGGTCTAAGGAAGCTCTTGGTGCTTTCAAGACTCTCAAGGAACTTTTTGCCTCGGCTCCCATTCTAGTCCATCCTGATACGACTCTGCCTTTCTTGCTTGAGGTCGATGCCTCTGAGACAGCAGTTGGGGCTGTTCTGTCTCAAAGGTTAGGGGTGGATAAACCGTTACACCCTTGTGGTTTCTTCTCTAAGAAATTTTCTGGGCCTGAGAGCAGATATGACATCGGGGAAAGGGAACTGTTAGCAGTCATTAAAGCCTTAAAGGAGTGGAGACATTTGTTGGAGGGGACCCTACACCCTATTACGATTTTGACGGACCACAAAAACTTGTCCTATATTGGGGAGGCTAAGCGCTTATCCTCTAGACAAGCTCGTTGGTCCTTATTCCTGACTCACTTCAATTATGTACTGACTTACAGACCTGGTTCTAAAAACTCTAAAGCCGATGCATTATCTCGCCAATATGAACCTTCTACTGTACCTGAACCAGTTCTTTCTTCTATAGTTCCGAAATGCAATATCATTGCTAATACGAATCTCAGGATTCATTCTCCATTACTGGCCGAGATCATTAAGTTGCAACATCTAGCACCTAAACAGACTCCTGCGGGTCGTCATTTCGTTCCTCCTGCTCTTCAACTGGAACTTTTACAGTGTTTACATAATAGCAAGATGGCGGGACATCCTGGTATTCGCAAAACTTACGCGTTGATCTCTAAGGACTTCTGGTGGCCTGCTTTACGGAGGGATATTGAGGAGTTCATCGCTGCATGTGAAGTTTGTACTAAAACCAAACAACCCCATACGCTTCCATGTGGATTCCTGCACCCCTTGGAGGTTCCAGAAAAACCATGGTCCTGTTTGGCCATGGACTTTATTGTCGATCTACCTATCTCTAAAAGACAGACTGTTATCCTCACCGTGGTTGACAGGTTTACTAAGATGGCACACTTCATTCCCCTGCCTAAACTCCCGTCTTCTCCCGAATTGGCAGTGATATTCGCTAAGGAGATTTTTCGCCTAAATGGGATACCCTCTCAAATTGTATCGGACAGAGGCTCCCAATTTGTTTCCCGCTTTTGGAGGTCCTTCTGCTCTCAACTTGGTATTAAATTAAACTTTTCTTCTGCCTATCATCCTCAGTCTAACGGAGCTGCTGAACGTACCAACCAGAAAATTGAACAATATTTTCGATGCTTTGTTTCTGAACACCAGGATGATTGGGTCGGTTTGATTCCTTGGGCGGAGTTTGCACACAACAATCTCGTTTGCGATTCTACTCATTCAAGCCCCTTCTTCATGAATTATGGTTTTCATCCGTCTATTCTTCCTTCGGATTCTCCTTCCCAGGGGGTGCCGTCGGTTGATGTTCATGTTGCCAATTTGAGGAAGTTGTGGGATCAAACTCGACAAATCCTTGTGCACAACTCTATGTTGGTTAAGAAACACGCTGATAAACGTAGAAGGGCGGCTCCGGTCTTTGTTCCAGGTGATAGGGTATGGCTGAGCACGAGGAACATCCGTTTAAAAGTGCCATCCATGAAGTTCGCTCCTCGTTATATTGGACCCTACAGGGTGCTGACCCGTATCAATCCAGTTGCGTATCGTTTAGCTCTTCCTAATACCTTACGCATCCCGAACTCGTTTGCTGAAACCACTGATATGTAACAGATTTTCCTCCACAATAGCCCCTCCTCGCCCCGTTCAGGTGGAGGGTCAGGAGGAGTATGAGGTTAACTCTATTATTGATTCTCGAATCTCCCGGGGGAGAGTACAATATCTGGTTGATTGGAAGGGATATGGTCCTGAGGAGAGGAGTTGGGTACCTCAGGAGGATGTTCATGCTCCCCGTCTCCGCAGGGCGTATCACTCTCGCTTCCCATCTCGTCCCGGTTCATTCCGCCCGGTGGGCGTATCTGAGAGGGGGGGTACTGTCAGGGTACCTGTGGTCTCTACCTCCGAAAGAGGTAGAAACTTAGCTGTTCCCCCATCCAGACGGCCTGATGGCTCCCTTCCCCGCGGTCTATCCGGTCATGCTAGGCCGGCCGCGAGGGAGTGACTGCCTTTTACAGCATCTAGGCAGGAAGTAGTCATCAGGACACTCCCCCGGAACGACCTGTCAGTCAATTGCTGCAGAACCAATCAAGACGCCTTGGAGGCGTGGTTACTGCTCTGAACAGGGTATTTAACAGAGCTTCTTTCATTAGCTCATTGCCCTGTCGTGGTTCTAGCTTGTTCTAGTCACTCAGTGCTTGTGTATTCTATTATCCCTTTTGGTTTTGACCCGGCTTGTTTACCTTACTCTGCTTATCTCTGTTACCCTTGATTCGGCTTGTCTCTCGCTTACCTGTCTTCTGTTACCCTCGACCTCGGCTTGTCTTTAACCATTCTATACTGTACTACTTACGTTAGTCCGGCCATTCTAAGGTCCGGTATACGTATCTGGCTACTGTTTGTACTCGGCGTGTTGGATCCCTGTCCCGATCCTGACAAGTAGCATGCAAAGCTATCGGCTGTAAGGTTAGTGACCACAGCAGGGCGAAGAAGAGAGTTAAAGGTGTCAAAGAGAGTGGGAGCATGAACTAATGAGAGAGGAAAAGTATGACTGTTTGGCAAGGGCAAGGGCTGCGTGTATGAACACAATATGAATCTATAATGAAGATAGTCTGCCTGGGTGTGAGACTTCCTCCAGGAGCGTTCAGCACAATGGGAGCAACTTTGCAGATAGCGTGTTGATTTAGCATGCCAAGGTTGGGGGGCATGTCCTCCACGAGGTGCATGTTTGGAGCAAGGCTGCAGCGTTCAAGGCAGAGGTGAGGGTAGTGTTATATGTGGAGATGGCCATTGAGGGACAGGAGAGGGAAGAGAGGGATAGCAGTTGTGAATCAATTTCAGCTGACAACTGCTGGAGGTCAATAGAATTAATGTTCCTCCTGAGTTGAGGGGGTTTAGGCTGAGGTTGTTCTGATAGATGTGATTAATAAAGCTTTTAACTCTCTTACATAGCATAAGTATGTGATTGACAAGATTAATTAAGTTATACCAAACAATAAGGTACCTGTGGAACACAATCCCTTATATTTGTACCTAGCCACCTTTATTGCAAAATTCATTATTCAACCAGTAAATAGGTAGGGCATGGGTAATATAGGGGCCAGACATCAATAGGAAAGAGAAAAAGAATGTGTACAATCTGGATGAGCTAAGACATATGATGAAGGTTGGTTTGGGTCTGGGAACTTTTGGTGATCCTTCTGTTGCCCAGTATGTCTGATGGACACTTAAAAGCAAATAATATTCTACCCTCTTAAGCTTTACCTTAGTGTAACTGAGCACAGTATGAATCCAATATATTTGAACATATTTGAACAAATATATTGGATTCATACTGGGCTCAGTTACAATAAGGTAAAGCATAAGGGAGGAAAGATTATTTGCTTTTGAGTGTACAGCATGCAGACATGGCCGGTAGCTTGAGTAGCATGAGTAGGCGCCTATCTTGTGAATAAAGCACTGTGATGGACGTAAAGAGTGCAACACAGATGTGTTAACTGATGTTCTGCTGGGTTTTTATTTAGCATTGCGGTGAGGTGTGAAACCATGTAAATAGGGAAATCATTTATCATGAAGAACACCTTAAATGCTTCTCACATTTATTATTTTATGTGGCACAAAGTAGGATATTTAATTGTTGGACTTTGAGGTAATTTTTCCATTTTAGAGAAAGCAGGACTAAGACTTAATTTCCCTTTTAACACAAACAAATGACACCTTCAGGGTGTCCTTTTGATTTGGTATTATTGTCTAGGTTGTTGTGTTCTACGGGCAACTTTTTTCCACCTTGCCGTAATTCTCACAATGCAATGTATTTTAATCTTGCCATTTTCCTTGTTCTTATTTGCTTCTGGCCTCTATTAATCACAGTTGTAGAATTGCTCAATGGGCAATATAGTTTTTTGGAATATCCTAACGTCTATGATGCTGTGTTGAGCTGTTCCCATGACTCCACTCATCCTGAATTATTTAATTTAGTGCTATCACTGGTGCAGTAGGTCAGTCTCTAAGGAGTTTAAATCCAGAAAATGTCAGAGATCTGTTTATGAGCATTCACAATGATTCTTACAGATTTTTAAGGTCAACTTGGTTTGTCTAAGACACATTTGAATCAAAAGCTGTCCATGAAGCAGACTGACAACCTTAATCAGCTCTATTAGTGTCCTTTTACTAGTACGTAATCGAGTACTGTTAATATCTCTTCTGTATGGGCCCTGAATCCAACAATGCTACTAAATAAACCTTGGCCACTCAGTATGACAAAGCAATCATCCTTACCCTAAGAATCACTAGAACAAACTAATCCATTCTTGGAAGTATTGGGTACCCTATGCACCTAGCAATATTTCTAGAGCTTTTTGAGGAGTTTTTTTGAGCAGGAATTTATTTTCTTTTTTTTTCCTTTCCCCCCCTCTCCCCCCTCCCAATCTTCTATATCCTCTTCACAAATCTATCAATAATTCCCAGTCTCTTGTGTTTAGGTATATCTAACATTAAATGTGCTTAAAATGACTTACAATCAAAATAGTAAGCCCACCTTAATGTTTTTTGGAACGTATGGTAATTGATAAAACTATTTCAGTAAAAACTTTCACACAAAGTTAGCAGGATATCAGGTAATTGCTTCTTGAAATGCACTGATTTTAGAACATGGGTATCACAGCTTTTATATCATTATAATTCAAGTACTTGAATTGGATTGGGTGTTTTCACATTTTGCAAATCGTTCTTTATTAATGTTTATATTAGATGGATTCACCACAATACACATTATCGGTTGCAATGGTGCAATTGTTACCTTTTTCTCTTTTTTTGTGTAATTTTTCGTCTGGTTTAACACTGTATTATATTGCATTTCAGCTCATAGCAGTGGTTTTTCACCTGTGAGTGAAGATGTAACCAGGTCCTTAAAGTGCCAAAATATCTGTATGTGCTAATGACAGATATATTTTAAGCACAAAATTGCCATCCCGGAATTTTTGTTCTGTACTGCTAATAATGCTGCCGGATAGACTTACATCTCTGGAAGTAAAACTAATTATCTCTGTATGTTTAGTGTTTCATACTGAAACATTGCACATTGAGGCTCCAAGCACTGTGACCACTTCAAAGCACTGAAGTGGTCACAGTGCTTAGAGTGACACTTTAATGACACACCTTTCGTCGAGTCACCCCATCAATTTACTTGGCTCTCAGTCATCTTCAACTTGTGATATAATTGAAAAGCTCCCAAAAGCTAATTTTTGGTGGGTTATACTTGTAAAATCTTCCGATTGAGGTCATCATTACAAAAATATTGTGTAAATCGTGAGATTGTCAGCTCAGTTCCAGCTTGATAACAGATTCTGACTTTAATGGCAGTAAAATGGTCTGTGAAGTTTGGATTTTGATAACTATTCCATATGGAAGTCAGACAATGCTATCAATTGGTTGCTGAGGGTGGATTGCGATGTAACCCATAGTTAACATCTGCTGGTGAGCCGTAATAGTAAACTGATGCAGATGCAAACAACAGAGTATTTAAATACCATATATATATTTTTTATTATTACCATTTTTTTCTCAGTAAACAGAGTTTTGAAAAGAACGAGCTTTCAAATGTTTCAGCCTTTACAGAGGGTAAAGCATTTCTCAAATATTATAGACCAAATACTTTAGATTTGATAAAGGCTCAACTCTTGAAAGCTTGTTGTTCAAAATTGTTGCTACTCCAAAGAAAAAGGTTTTACAAAACACTTAAATACTTCATTTTCTATTTGGTAGCAAATAAAGCCTAAATACAGATATAAACATGTCTTGTACATCCCACATCCATCTATTCTCTATATTTCCTAACATAGCCTCTTACGGATAACTGATTATGGGTACATCTTGGGCACATTGTGAGTAAGAAAGAGTATATTGTGTGTATATATATATATATATATATATATATACACACACACAATATACTCTTTTTTACTCACAATGTGCCCAAGATGTACCCATAATCAGTTATCCTTAAGAGGCTATGTTAGGGAATATAGAGAATATATATATGTATGTATATATATATATATATATATATATATATTGTATATTTTTACATACCCTGCTGCCATCTCTCACCACTATGTTCCTAAGTCTTCTTTGTCTTTAGTAAACACTTTCATTACTTTAAAATAGAAGTATACGGTGTCCAGGCCATTTACACTCATTTATCACTGATGAAAGCTTCCCATTGCCTTCCACCAACTTTTTTTTTTTTTATAATAAAAATTAATTATTGTTCAATAAAGGGACATTCATCTGGCTGTTACAATAAGAAGTGACAGAGAGACTCTAGATTCTAAGCCTTTATTAGGTGGGTTACAAAAGCCCCTTCTTCACTGTACAACGATAAAGGGGCACATAAATCTACCTGTCACACACACTAATCATGAGTGACAGAGAGACAGAAAGGTACTGTTTTTTAATGTAATGTACAGCTATGAATGGGTAACTACGTCAGTCTGCCTCTCACAGCAACCGAATAAATCACTAATTATGAAATACAATATATAAGTGAAACAAATATAGTTATAAAATCATATAAACCAAAATAAGATAAAATCACTCTGGTCACAAATGGGTTAAATAACATAAGATTGTAGAAAAAAAAAAAGATAAACATTGTTTCTCTTCTTCTTTTCCTCCACTTTCTACGCCCCGTCCTCCCCGAAGATATTAGATATAAGTCCCCATGCTAATTAACAAGTGCAAAGGGAGTATTTTACTAAATCACAAGAGGAAAGCTCTTAATAATGATTGACAGAGAGTCAAAATGGAGGCATTAAGGGCTAACTCCAACATTATAAAAACATTAAAAATATGCTGCTTTTAGTTAGGGTAACCATTCCTAACCTAATCCCCCCTCAAATGTAAATAAATAAATAGACCTCAGTTTTAGCACCAAGTCCTCTCCTCAGCCCAACCCTACTCTGTTGATATTACTCATCCTAGCTGTCAGTGGGAAACAAAGGGGGATGCCGGTGAGGAGTGAACGTGGAAGGCACAGAGAAAGGGTGCTGCTACTAGATGCCCATTACCAGCCTGCTGATGTCAGACATTCAGTATGCAAACAGCTGACATTTTATTTTAAAAACGACTGCCAGGTTTGGTGCCATGGGAACTCCAAACCACTCAAAAATGTTTGATTGAAAAACAGGTGTAATAAAGGCCTGTTATGGATGAAAAATGACCTGTTACCTTGACACACAATAAAGAATTATTCTGAAGATATCTTGCTGGTTTTGGGCAGAGCCTGTGCATTCCTTTAGAATCCTAATTATACTATGAAGTAGTTTTTTTTGTCTCAACAAGGGGCAACTGGATGCTTAGAGTAGAGCTTTAAGGGTACATTGCAAGTACCATTACCACTTCAGCCCACTGTAGTGATTATAGGAGGCCCTGGCACCATTCCACAGTAAGTAGTCAAAAAAAATTGATTAGTTACCTGGTCCCTGAGCATGCATACCACATCCAGTCTTCTGGGATAAGCCATATGTCTCTATAGAGCTAAGTAAAGCCAATTCATAGTTGTGCTCATTGGCTTTAAGTGCTCAGCTGACACTCTCAACCAATGTCCATGGTCTTGCATTGCCAAGATAAGACCCAGGTAAGTTGTCAAACCTTACTAAAATTATTTGATCAACAAAAGAGCGCATACTGTAGTGGTTATAGTGCATTGAGTGTTCCTTTAAATGAACAGTCCAGCATTAACACTGCTTGCTACTGCATTTCAGCGCAATTGCAAGTTATCACCTAAACATAGATTATGTTTACAGTATAACTCTTGACAGCCATTTGAAACTGTGTGTTTCTGTTATAAAGCTCAGATGAGGTGCTGGAGTGGAACTGACACTGTTAAGTGGTTCTGCTTTTTGTGACTGTGATACATGTGTTTAACTGAAGCAGAACCTGGTGTCAGTGTTTAACCATTGTCTTTAGACAACTTTTGATAGCATTCTACAGGACTGGTCTGTTCGCTGTGTGACATATCTCCATTATGGATTTTATTTTATTTCACATTTAGTGCTAATTTATGTTAACACAATCTTCCCAAAAATTAATTACCTGCCAATGGGATGGATATTAGTTTGAAATTAATTTTGCTTTCTGGGTTAATTAGAATTGCATGAAAGTCAGCATGCCGTTGACTTGCTGTAATAGGAAGATGAATTATACCCTTTCCACAGACCCAAAAATATTGCTCCCCTCCCTTAGATTGCTTTAACAGACAGTAAACGAGCCAAAGTTTGTATTTGATCAATGCAGCAGGAACACTGCCATCTACCTGAATGTAATGAGGGCCTAAGCTGGAAAGCTTTACTTGGTATTAAATCAGCTTGTGAGATCAAAAGTGGAGAGAAAGAAAATGCACCAGACTCATTTAATAGTCCTATCTGTGTTGTTACCAATAAAAATATAATATATGTTACCAATAAAAATGCACTAAGTTTATGTGCAAACTTTTCACTTTGCTTGACGGAAAGAGGTTAATTCACAAAACATGTGCGGTTATTTGCTAAAGTGTAAAAAAAGTGGCAAAATAATTACTAATTAGACTTACCTAAAAAAAGTTACGTTGAAAATTTTTTACTTTAGCAGAAAATTATTAATTCTTAGTAAATTCTCCACAATTCCCTGTTTGGTGAATGACCAAACAGGGTTAAAAAGGGTTAAAAGGGTTAAAAAATATTTTTGTGATGTATCCAGCACCGATGTCCCTCGGTAGCCCCAACGTTAGTTGGTGGGGGCTACCTAATGTGTATTAGGAATACCCCATAGGAAAGCATTGTATCAATGCCATCCTGTGAGGTTTTAGCTGAGTCTGGATGTCATCATGCAAAGCGTGAGGACGTCCAGCGTCCGTTAGGCAAAAGTTGCTAGAGGTGGAGTTAACTCTGCAAGGTAATTATTGCAGTTTATCAATAACTATAAAAATTACAATTGCAGGGTTATTTGACAGGGACACTGCACCCAGAGCACTTCAATGAGCTGAAGTGGTCTTGGTTTATATTGTGTCCCTTTAATAATTAGGGAATCATTTTCTGTGTTAATACATTGTGCTGGACATTGCTGAGGGTGAGGTGACTTGGGCTGAAGCCCTGAATAGGCTCCTGAAAAGCCCTGGGTCTGATTTTAGCACTCTTTATTTAGCAGTTTCGAGTCCCTTGTTATTTAAAACAGTACCTTTTCTTGATTTGGGACAGTTTCACAAAAAAACACCACTGTTTTTGGTTAAAATAACTCTTCCTGGCATGGTCCCCCCAAACCAAAACAAAACAAAAAAATAAATAGAGCTAAAACTCAACTGCAATCGCATACTAGGGCCAAGTTCTTCCTGCAGCTCAATCCTCCTCATTTGATATCACTCCCATTCACTGCAAGGGAAGGACATCCCTGAGTATGGGCAAAGGCAAGGACTTGGACAGCATGAAGGGAGGAGCCATGTTTCCAATGGTCATCTTTCACCAGACAAAGTATACACAGAGTTGACATTAGTTTTCGTTCCTGGGCCTGATAATGATGCTGCCAGAGGTGTGCTTACACTTCTGGTAGTAAACTGCTATATATATGTATGAGCAGCATACAGACTGCAAGCACCATGACCACTTCAAATCCCTGAAATCGTAATGGTGACTGGAGTAACATAACGTGGTCATGCAATTTACTCTTTGACCCTAGCCCCTGGTGTAGTATTCTACTCATGTGACTGAAGGTGGGAAATGGTACAGTTTACCTAAGGTCCATTATTAACCAGGGTCCACAAACAGCTGTAAGTTTTTGTTAACCTTTGTAATGGCTTGTCTCTTGAAGGAACACTAGGGAGTTAGGAACATTTCTAACCCTATGGTGTTCATATTCCAAATCCTATTCAGGTCCCCCTAAGGGAGCATTAATATTTTAAAATAGTAAAGATGTATTTTTATTTTTCCAAAACCTTGGCACTGCTTACCTCTTTTCATCCCACAACGTCATGGTGGAACCATGGCCTCATTTCCCGAAGTCCAATCCAATGCTCCTCAAAAAGGAGGACCTAATGTGCATGCATGGAGAGCACTGCACACGCAATCAAACTTGCACATAGAAAAGCCTAAAGTCAATCTTTTCTTATGGGTCTTCTGAGTCACGTGACCGAGTTTTACATGGTCACTGTAGCGGCAGCGGCTCTAGTGGCTGTCTGTAAGAGGTCTATTTAGCACTGCAATGTAAACATTTCCGTTTCTAAAATACTCCAATGTTTTACATTTCAGAGTTAGAAGGGCAAGGACAATGCACCCAGACTACTTCATTAAGATGAAGTGGTTTGGATGACTACAGTGTCCCTATAAATGCTTTTATTCCCATATTGATATTCTAAAGCACTGCAGAATATGTTAGTGTCAAATAAATGCCAATAATACGAATGAATCCAACTGCCTGCAGAAGAAAATATCTTTACATTGGAATGTTTTTTCAAGGCTGATAAGAACCACTAGAGGGGGCTCAGTATGAAAGCTAATATGTCATATTGGGTGAAGCAATAAATCATATTAAATGATATATTAGGAGTTAATGTTACTGTTAACATAACAATACTTTATTTAGAAATACAATTATTTTTTTTTGTTTTTAGTGTTCTTATGGCAAATAAAATAAACCGACATAAAAGGACCAAAAGAGCTTAAAAATTATGTTTCACACAACTGTTGATCTTAGGGTTTATGTCCCACCTCAAAAATATATACAAAATACTCAGTCTAGAGGTCATTAGCAGATATATGCATTATTTATTTCCTTACTAAGTGCTCTTGTCCTCTTTAACTATTATTAATCTATTATCTGCCTTCTGGACTAATAGACATGCCTGCAAAGCAATAAAAATGCACTGTGTAGGAAAAAAGTAATTAGGTACTTTTGTTAATTATTTTATGAAAAACTGTGGAAACAATCTTATTTCATTATAAAAATGTCACCTTTAATTAAACACATTAACGGGCGCCTTCCTTGGTTGCGTTTAGGGTTTCTCACAGCTCCGATATTTAATACAGTCTGAATTTTATAGCAGCCTGTGTGAGAATGGAAACTCTGTGACAATAAGACCTTCGGGTTTGCTGTGTACAAATTACTTTTTACTTCTCTCTTCCCATGGTATTGATAAAAAAATATATTCTCAGTTACTAAACATTAATGTCAGTTGAAATGTGTGCACTTGGCATTACCATATCCTGAATTAATGCTATCGTTTTCTTTCCAGAAGGCTACTACAGAGTTGTTTTTGTGATTTTGTCCGCCAGCTGGCCAGTTTTATCTATTTATCAGGGAAACACGTAATAATTAACTTGACAAATGTATAATTTGTCTACTTTTGTCTAATATAATGTCCCTGAACTCAGTAGGGCAAGACGGTGACAAATAGTCCTCTCTAATCACACTGCGAGATGTTTGTACAAACCGAGATAACGTGATCCACACAGGTTTCTTCATATTTATGAAAAACAACAAAACAACATTATATACAGTATTATTTACTATAACTCAAAATGTCATCTTGCTGTCATTATTATGACATTTGATCAAGTTACATGTCCAATGTATGGCATCAAATTTACTCTGCTGTAGTGAATTTTCATTTACCTCAGGAGTAGCATTGTAAATCGCAATTGCCTACGAAGAAGCCATTTTGCAACATTATTTCCACAAAAAATTAGGGGTGTTTTCATGTTGCACTCAACATCTGAGCAAAGTAAACAAATTTGACTTTGGCACATCTGGACATCTCTGATTAGGGAAGTACACTGCGTATAAACGGACATTTGTTTGATTTAGTGATCCGGGCCACAGGCACTTTCATGTGGGAGAGTAAGGGGAAGAGGAGAATAAGCAGGGGAGACGCAATCCTTCTCATGAGCCTGCAGTCAGAGGAGCTCACCACTAGGCCACCAAGGTTTGCATTGTCCCCCTCTCTAGCAAAAGGTAAGAAGAAGGGAGTATTTTAGAAGCCTTTTATTTGACCCCTCTGACCAATTGGAGGAACTATCATACCAAGAGGTATTTGCCATCAATGTGTTGGTGACTGGATTTTATATACATGGTTAGAGTAGTCTGAGCATATATAAAGATCTGAACCAAGTAATATGCTATGGAAGATACACATTGACCCTCATGGACTCATTTTGAATTTAGAAAAACTAAAACTAAAAGTAATCCGCTGATAAAGTAATTAAGCCTCTTTTGTTGTGATGAGGTGCGTCCAAGGGATCTCCTCCTTCAATTGTTAACAATATAAAAACAAAGTCTCAAGCCGTTTTGGATTTGAAATTGCCTTGAAACATACTCAAAAGATATGAAATATGTGGGATTGTAACTTGCATGGTTGCCTCAAAAGTGAAAGGCATGAGAAAAATGGACTGATAATTTCACAGTTCACAATATCCAATTTAGCTTCATCTTTTTCTTGTAGTAGTATGAGGGTCTGTATAGCATGAGTGAGATGCAGAATGTTCAGTGGTGGCATTTTTGGGTTAATGTGTCAGTGGAAAATCACACACACAGACACAGGCACACACACACGACAATAGGACATGTCTCAAAGCATATGTATCTCAACCTGTTTCCCTGAACATGACAATAACCACAGTGCACTTTTCTGCATTCTGGTGGAATGGAAGATTTATTTGCATGAGTATGCAGCAGACAAAATTGAAGTCACTGGATCATGTCAACGTGAACCACAAGCTCTGAGGAATGTGTCCAGTATCACCAGCAAATGTGCTATCCTTTGCAGAAATAGAAAAGTTTAGCTGCAGGAGCTGTGTATGTTGATTTCTGGTTATGTTAATTGCACTTTGTTTGTGGGTTAGGAGTGTCATATATGCATATGTTTTGTGAAGTAAACAAAACACAAATTCAACATGCTCATTATTGTCAAGTTTAGATGAACATTAAGAGTAGGAGAAAAAAAATACAGAACATAAATACATGGTCAGTACAGGGGTTGCCATTGTGAAATGCTTATACATTATCTCTTACCTTTTGCCTTAACACTTACATCATTGTAATAAATACCTTATATCATATCCATATTGTTCTTAATTTTTTTCCAATCTCAAATGCACATTATATGTAGTTATATGAACAGTGGATTTCTGCGGCTATAACAACTTATATACTCTTTCTGAAATATGACTCTACAGTACCTTTATAGATGAAACGACAAGTAATCTACCAACTGGAATCAGTGGGGGTGGCCTATTCCATGTGAGAGGTGGAAGCAGGGTGCACAGAGCGCCTCGTCAAAGTAATCATTCTTTATAGTGTGGCTATGCAGGATCTAGGTACTGGATGTCATTATCTTCCCCCTGGTCTATAAGGAAGGTAGCTACAACAACTATACAGGCAGCGGAGGCAGTGTTATATGCCAACAGCGTGCCGAGGAGGAATGGTTACCAGGGAGTGCTTGCCTCTGTGTCTGTGCCTGTGTGCCTGTGGGTGTTTGTGCTCTATTTGACTGTGTGTATTGTTTTGTGTGTGACTGAGTGCATGTGACTGTATGTGACATAGGGTATGCATGTGACTGTGTGCTGCAGTGTGACTTTTTGCATCTGATTGTATAACTGTGTGTCTGTGTGCGAGTGACTTAATGTGACATTGGATATGCGTTTGACTATGTGCATCTAACTGTGCAACTGTATGTTTATGCTTTTTTGCTTTTGTGTAACTGTGTGTGTATGTGATTGGGTATGTATAAATGTATGACTGAGTATATTTGTGACTGTGTGTCTGATTGTGTGACTGTGGATGTGACTTTGAGCATCTTGCTATGTAATTGTGTGTATTTGACTATATGTCTCATTGTGTGACTGTGTGCCTGTGGCTGTGCCTGTGTGACTGTGACTGATGCCTGTATGCATCTGAATGCATGTGACTGTAAGTGATTGTTTGTGGCAGAGTATGTGACTGTGACTGTGTGCATCTGTGTGCATGTATTTGACTTTGTCACTAGGCTTAAGTATGTGTATTATTGTGTAATTATTTAACTTGCGACCAGGTGTGATTATGTGTCTGTGTGTGACTGTGCATGTCCATGTTTGTACATTAATGCATGTATTATTGAATGTCTAGTGTACATAATATAATATGTATGCTATCAGTGTGTATGTTTGTGGGGGAAAAAAAAGGCTAAGAGGGTTCAGAAACAGAAAAGAAGTGAAGAGCTTATGAAGCACAGAAGGTTGAAAGGGGAGGATTCTGAGAAATACTTAAGAAGGGTCAGGAGAGAAACACAAAAGGGGTGTGAAGAGACATACAAATTCAAATTTGTAAGTTGCCAAAATATTTTCCTGCTTAGGAACAACTCTGAAATGGACATGTTTCCGTATTAAGAGGCTTAAGCCTCTGTTTAATTATTTGGGATATGCTGTTTCAAAAGATAACAATCTGTTAATAAAACTTTTTAAATTATTTATTGACAACAATTCCTATAGACATTAAAGCTGACTTCTGTAAATAATTTGTTCGAAAAGTTCGAATAAAAAACAGATTGGGATCATTTGAAAAGCATATTCAAAAGAACTGAATGAAGACTTTAGTAACTAAACTCAAAACTGTAGTGACTTAAATTATAATTTAAAAAATTACATAACTAGACTTTAAAATTTGCTTAAAATGTCTGGCCCCTCTAAAGATGAATTTAGGTTTATCACCTATAAAATCATAAATGTATTATTCTTGATTAAGAATGTGCCAGTTCTTATTTATAATTCTTTTCAAAACACCAATATTACTATAATAATTAAAAATATGTGGGATTTGTTTTCCTTGATTACTTTGATCCTCCCGTCTCATACCTCCCAATGTTGAAAGGTATGCATGGTGATAAGCCTCCAAATTGCACATACCATCTACAATTTGACCCTTATCCATTCAACTAAGACACAGATTTGAATAATAGTGGACTTTTGATTCATTTAATAATATTGGATAAGCTTTCCAAATGATTTAATATTTTTTGGATAAACATTTAAAATTATGTAATATTATGAAAATATTTTAATTTGGTAATTTTTTTATATTTTCTATATATTGGTAATATTTTTATATATTATTTTATATATATATTTGATCCCAATCTCTCCCCCCCACACACTATAAAGGCCTTATACCACCTAACACAGTCAGACACTGCACCCCTCACACACACTGCACTCACACGGACAGCCACTAGAGATGCATCTGTAGTAAAACTTGGCTATTTCAATTAGATGGTCTCATAGACACGTGCACACTAGCCCCCAAAGCTTCTTTATGGGAAAGCACTTGATTTTCAGAAATCATCAACACTAATTCTGTCAGCTAAGTAGGCAGGGCCAGCTGCGGAGAGCAACCCGAGATAAAAGCTTTTTAACCCTTGCAAGGGGGTCACCTTAACAGTGATTAGGACACTAAAGTGTTAGGAATGCACATTTGTATTCCTAATGCTTTAGTGTTCCTTTAATATATTTTCTGTACTCATTCCTCTGGAGAAGAAAATACACTGTATAGTACATGTTGTATTCAATGAGTGAAGGTCTTCTATCACAGACATGAATCCTTACAAAACATAATTTCAAAGTGATACGTATACATTCTGACTGTGACCTGCATCATCGCACTAGTACAAAATGAAGACTGCATTCCACTCCAACATAAAGGACTACTAATAATACACTATAGAAAGAGACACCCTGCATACTGAGAATGTAGGTCATATTTACTAACTAGTTCTATTCTTTAAAAGTCTAATGAATACAAAAGCACTTAAAAACCTTACTTGGCACCTATTAATTCCCAGCTGAATCTGCACCTCTCTGACCTTTCCATTTTTCATTCTGACCATTTGTGGTAAGATGTGTAGTCTTAGCAAACAGTAATGCTTAAGTCATCAAGTGCTGTTTGAACTTTAATGACAATCCATTCTCTTCGCAGTGTCACACTGGCATATTCTTAAAAAGGCGTAGCAACTACAGTTTGCAAGAGTTGAAAAAGTATTTCAGTGCTGTAAAAAAAAAATTTAAAAAAAGTATTCAAGAGAAAGTATTTGCTTTTTTTTTTTTTAAATGAAATTGTGTGTGTTAAAAATCATATCTGATATAAAATAGTTGGCTTGATATTTTACTGCAAGTCACCAGTAGTGATGTCGCGAACATAACATTTTCCGTTCGCGAACACGAACTTCCGCAAATGTTCGCGAATGGGCGAACCGTGCGAACCGCCATAGACTTCAATAATCAGGCACATTTTAAAACCCACAGGGACTCTTTCTGGCCACAATAGTGATGGAAAAGTTGTTTCAAGGGGACTAACACCTGGACTGTGGCATGCCGGAGGGGGATCCATGGCAAAACTCACATGGGAAATTACATAGTTGATGCAGAGTCTGGTTTTAATCCATAAAGGCATGAATCACCTAACATTCCTAAATTGTTTGGAATAACGTGCTTTAAAACATCAGGTATTATGTTGTATCGATCAGGTAGTGTAAGGGTTACGCCCGCTTCACAGTGACAGACCAAACTCCCCGTTTAACGTACCGCAAACAACCGCAAACAGTCCATTTGCACAACCGCAAACTCCCCATTTGCACAAGGTTGAATACCAAGCTAGCCATGTCCCGTTCCTTGTCCTCACTGATGTCATTGAAGGTCTCTTCCTCCACCCAGCCACGTACAACACCAAGGGAAAGGTGACAATAAGCCCCCTGTATTTTTTTTTTTAAATGTACACTACTGTTACACCAGATATGAGTTGCACTGGTGTGACACTGTGCCCTGGCAGGCCCTGAAACGCACATGTGTGAAGGAAACTGACTGCTATTATTTCACAGTCAAATTTATAGGGTTTTTTTATGTACACTACTGTTACACCAGATATGAGTTGCACTGGTGTGACACTGTGCCCTGGCAGGCCCTGAAACGCACACGTGTGAAGGAAACTGACTGCTATTATATTACAGTCAAAAAAAGTTTTTTTTTTTTTAAATGCAAGCTATTGTGACACCAGATATGAGTGGTGGCACTGGGCAAGAGGGCACAGTATACGCTGTGAGCCTGATACACACGCTGGCAGGCAGGCAACTGCAATTAGATTACACAGGAAAAAAAAAAAGCAGACTGATGTTCTAGCCCTAAAAAGGGCTTTTTGGGGTGCTGTCCTTACAGCAGAGATCAGATGAGTCCTTCAGGACTGTAGTGGACACTGATTACACTAGCCTAGCTATCGATTTCCCTATTATATCAGCAGCAGCTACACTGTCCCTCCTCTCACTAAGAATGCAGCTTCCGAATTAATCTAAAATGGATGCTGTCCAGGAAGTGGGAGGGTCTGGGAGGGATGGTCTGCTGCTGATTGGCTGGAATATGTCTGCTGACTGTGAGGTATAGGGTCAAAGTTTACTCAATGATGACGAATAGGGGGCGGACCGAACATTGCATATGTTCGCCGTCCGTGGCGAACGCGAACAAGCTATGTTCGCCAGGAACTATTCGCCTGCGAACCGTTCGGGACATCACTAGTCACCAGCTGTTAACATTTAAGTTTGTCTTAATTCCTTAGCAAGTGACATTTTCTTTAAAGAATAGTGAGGCCTTTGATTATCTATGGTGCAGGCCACCTAATAGTTCTGACTTGAGAAGGACAATTCTGATTTTGGGGTTCTGTCCAGTCGTTTTGCCCCCACATCTGGGGACATCAGGGAACTTTTCTTGGGCAGCAAAGAAGTGCTCACGCTCTGAATGGGGACTTAATGGAGGGAACCAGCCTTGATCAAGCATAGCGTGCTTGTTGACAAGCCCGGTTAGTGGATAGGCCCATCCCTTTGGACGCCCACCACGTCTCATACCTCCCAATGTTGAAATGTATGCATGGTGATAAGCCTCCAAATTGCACATAACATCTGCAATTTGACCCTTATCCATTCAACTAAGACAAAGATCTGAATAATAGTGGACTTTTGATTCATTTAATAATATTGGATAAGCTTTCCAAATGATTTAATATTTTTTGGATAAACGTTTAAAATTATGTAATATTATGAAAATATTTTAATTTGGTAATTTTTTTATATTTTCTATATATTGGTAATATTTTTATATATTATTTTATATATATATTTGATCCCAATCTCTCCCCCCCACACACTATAAAGGCCTTATACCACCTAACACAGTCAGACACTGCACCCCTCACACACACTGCACTCACACGGACAGCCACTAGAGATGCATCTGTAGTAAAACTTGGCTATTTCAATTAGATGGTCTCATAGACACGTGCACACTAGCCCCCAAAGCTTCTTTATGGGAAAGCACTTGATTTTCAGAAATCATCAACACTAATTCTGTCAGCTAAGTAGGCAGGGCCAGCTGCGGAGAGCAACCCGAGATAAAAGCTTTTTAACCCTTGCAAGGGGGTCACCTTAACAGTGATTAGGACACTAAAGTGTTAGGAATGCACATTTGTATTCCTAATGCTTTAGTGTTCCTTTAATATATTTTCTGTACTCATTCCTCTGGAGAAGAAAATACACTGTATAGTACATGTTGTATTCAATGAGTGAAGGTCTTCTATCACAGACATGAATCCTTACAAAACATAATTTCAAAGTGATACGTATACATTCTGACTGTGACCTGCATCATCGCACTAGTACAAAATGAAGACTGCATTCCACTCCAACATAAAGGACTACTAATAATACACTATAGAAAGAGACACCCTGCATACTGAGAATGTAGGTCATATTTACTAACTAGTTCTATTCTTTAAAAGTCTAATGAATACAAAAGCACTTAAAAACCTTACTTGGCACCTATTAATTCCCAGCTGAATCTGCACCTCTCTGACCTTTCCATTTTTCATTCTGACCATTTGTGGTAAGATGTGTAGTCTTAGCAAACAGTAATGCTTAAGTCATCAAGTGCTGTTTGAACTTTAATGACAATCCTTTCTCTTCGCAGTGTCACACTGGCATATTCTTAAAAAGGCGTAGCAACTACAGTTTGCAAGAGTTGAAAAAGTATTTCAGTGCTGTAAAAAAAAAAATTTAAAAAAAGTATTCAAGAGAAAGTATTTGCTTTTTTTTTTTTTAAATGAAATTGTGTGTGTTAAAAATCATATCTGATATAAAATAGTTGGCTTGATATTTTACTGCAAGTCACCAGTAGTGATGTCGCGAACATAACATTTTCCGTTCGCGAACACGAACTTCCGCAAATGTTCGCGAATGGGCGAACCGTGCGAACCGCCATAGACTTCAATAATCAGGCACATTTTAAAACCCACAGGGACTCTTTCTGGCCACAATAGTGATGGAAAAGTTGTTTCAAGGGGACTAACACCTGGACTGTGGCATGCCGGAGGGGGATCCATGGCAAAACTCACATGGGAAATTACATAGTTGATGCAGAGTCTGGTTTTAATCCATAAAGGCATGAATCACCTAACATTCCTAAATTGTTTGGAATAACGTGCTTTAAAACATCAGGTATGATGTTGTATCGATCAGGTAGTGTAAGGGTTACGCCCGCTTCACAGTGACAGACCAAACTCCCCGTTTAACGTACCGCAAACAACCGCAAACAGTCCATTTGCACAACCGCAAACTCCCCATTTGCACAAGGTTGAATACCAAGCTAGCCATGTCCCGTTCCTTGTCCTCACTGATGTCATTGAAGGTCTCTTCCTCCACCCAGCCACGTACAACACCAAGGGAAAGGTGACAATAAGCCCCCTGTATTTTTTTTTTTAAATGTACACTACTGTTACACCAGATATGAGTTGCACTGGTGTGACACTGTGCCCTGGCAGGCCCTGAAACGCACATGTGTGAAGGAAACTGACTGCTATTATTTCACAGTCAAATTTATAGGGTTTTTTTATGTACACTACTGTTACACCAGATATGAGTTGCACTGGTGTGACACTGTGCCCTGGCAGGCCCTGAAACGCACACGTGTGAAGGAAACTGACTGCTATTATATTACAGTCAAAAAAAGTTTTTTTTTTTTTAAATGCAAGCTATTGTGACACCAGATATGAGTGGTGGCACTGGGCAAGAGGGCACAGTATACGCTGTGAGCCTGATACACACGCTGGCAGGCAGGCAACTGCAATTAGATTACACAGGAAAAAAAAAAAGCAGACTGATGTTCTAGCCCTAAAAAGGGCTTTTTGGGGTGCTGTCCTTACAGCAGAGATCAGATGAGTCCTTCAGGACTGTAGTGGACACTGATTACACTAGCCTAGCTATCGATTTCCCTATTATATCAGCAGCAGCTACACTGTCCCTCCTCTCACTAAGAATGCAGCTTCCGAATTAATCTAAAATGGATGCTGTCCAGGAAGTGGGAGGGTCTGGGAGGGATGGTCTGCTGCTGATTGGCTGGAATATGTCTGCTGACTGTGAGGTATAGGGTCAAAGTTTACTCAATGATGACGAATAGGGGGCGGACCGAACATTGCATATGTTCGCCGTCCGTGGCGAACGCGAACAAGCTATGTTCGCCAGGAACTATTCGCCTGCGAACCGTTCGGGACATCACTAGTCACCAGCTGTTAACATTTAAGTTTGTCTTAATTCCTTAGCAAGTGACATTTTCTTTAAAGAATAGTGAGGCCTTTGATTATCTATGGTGCAGGCCACCTAATAGTTCTGACTTGAGAAGGACAATTCTGATTTTGGGGTTCTGTCCAGTCGTTTTGCCCCCACATCTGGGGACATCAGGGAACTTTTCTTGGGCAGCAAAGAAGTGCTCACGCTCTGAATGGGGACTTAATGGAGGGAACCAGCCTTGATCAAGCATAGCGTGCTTGTTGACAAGCCCGGTTAGTGGATAGGCCCATCCCTTTGGACGCCCACCACGTCTCATACCTCCCAATGTTGAAATGTATGCATGGTGATAAGCCTCCAAATTGCACATAACATCTGCAATTTGACCCTTATCCATTCAACTAAGACAAAGATCTGAATAATAGTGGACTTTTGATTCATTTAATAATATTGGATAAGCTTTCCAAATGATTTAATATTTTTGGATAAACGTTTAAAATTATGTAATATTATGAAAATATTTTTTTTAAATATTTTCTATATATTGTTAATATTGTATATATATTTTTTAAATATTGATATCATGTTTTATTTGTAATATATTTTTTGATATTATAATATTTTCAAAAAAATAATTTTAAATGTTTAAACAAAAATCTTGCAAACAATATTAAATCAAGGCCTTTGTTGGTAACTTGACAAAACTGCAATATGTCTAGTTTTTTCCTTCTAATAATAACTTACCATTGTGTTTGTTAAGAATTAAGTTTATTGCATATATATGTGAGTTAAGCTTTAAACATGCAGACTTTGTTATGTTGTGTATCCAATGATTTTTCTTTTATACAAGGTAAATATTTAATGGTTATTCAATAATAAAAAAAAAGTAATTTACCAAATAATCTAAAGAATAATTAATTTTCTAAGTTATGAGCTAAATTTTATTGCGTTAATAAGGCACAACATATCAATGCTTTGCTGAGCATTATCCATTTATATAAAACAATATCAAGAATGTCCATGTATACCTTTAACCAGATAAGGAGTAGCCAAATCTGATGCAAACATTCAGACAAAGAGACCTAGAAGGGAGGGCAACCAGGAAGGAAAATTTGGCCCATGCATAAGTACATTTTTTTAGGGCATATTCCACAGGCAACACATTTTTATTGCTCTGATGTTTTAAAACATGGAATCGTATCTCTAAAGATGAAACAGAGGTATTTGACTAGCATATACTCTACATTTACCAAAGGAAAAACTCTGTAAAAAATCTGTGGAATATTTCCTGTTATCGACTTCATATCTGCAAAGTAACAGATAAAGAGCAAACAGAGACAGAGCAAACGTCAAAGACTGCAAAATAACAATAAATAAATGGGAAAAAAAAATAGGACCAATGCCAGGGATTCCAGAAGTCAATATAGTCATATACGAAACCAAGTCAAAACCAGAAAAAAAACATGTCAAAATACACTCTCAGACATCAGAAAACACAACAGGGCAAAGAGGAGTGGTTAAATTGCCCTTAAATAACCTAGAGCTTTTCTACTGGCATCCATCAATTATGTAGATGACCAATGTCACTTGAGTGATCCAGACCACTATGTTGAGGCATCAAAAAATATTTAATGTAAGCAAATTGTTCTGTGGGGTTGTTCATATTAAAAAGGACAAAAGACATTGGATCAATACAAGCACATTGTCATCCAGAGGGTACACAATTATCATTGATAAAAATCAGCTCACCTGTGTCTCACAATATGAAGAGCAAGGCTTGAAAAAGGAAGCAGCCAGTAAAGGAATCAGATATTTTAGGAAGTGTTAAGTCATGCACATTATAAACAGGAATCCCATATGACAAGGACTGATTTTCTTATGTCAACTTTTTGGTTTTGAAGCAAATATTACAATAATATAATTACAGCTTAAGAAACACTTTACATCTTCAAAATGTGATTTCCTCTTAAAATAATATATTTGGTTTTCCATACGCGTATACACAAACCTACTGAGTCCAATGACATCACTCATATAGAAGCTGTCTTCTCATGAATTGCATAGATGTGACATCCAATCACTATAGGTGTCAATCAATTGCACAATGAAGCATTAAGGAAAAAATCCAGAAGCTATCATGTATATTCTTCTCACACATCTGAGGTTCTGTTTTGGCAAAACATCCTGATTTTCATTGAGTTACCAATAATATTTTTTATCCATTTTTTGCCAGTGCATCATATACGTCTTAATCTGTGCAAAGTGACCAATAACTAACCAATAATTTTTCAAATTTGCAAGTCTCCACACTTGAAAAAGCTTTTTGTATTATACCTCTCATATTGTTTTTTTCTCTTGCTATCTTTTGTCTCAGTGCTTATTTTCCTTTAGATTGCTAGCTCATGGACATATGTTTGTGTCTCTAAGAATACCTATAATCAATTATACATCCCTCTTTCAGCAAGAATGCTTATAATCAACTGGCAAAATTTTCTAAAGCTCTTTCGATCACAGTTATATAAGAACTGATAAACATAAACAAATATGCACATTGTATGTTGTATTTTCTATCACCAGTAGAGTGTTAAGTAGTGATGTGCTCCACCGCAGGTGACAGTTGGTAGGGGGATACAAAGAGTACGATCTGAGAGCACAGTGCCTGCAGGCTGCTTGAATCTCATGAGACTGTACATATGAATGTATGTGAGTATGTGAATATAAGTGTGTATACGAATATATGTGCAATCAATTTCAATAATAGAGGGTTGGGGGCGCAGAGTGAGACATAAAAATAAATTGTACAGTATGGGAGTGGAGGGGGGGAAATACACACACAGGTGCCAAAACACATAGACAGGTACCAAGTAACCTAGGTACACCTCTAACCATCACACAACACTATGACACTGAGAGAGTTACGTCTTATTTTAGTAAAGTCTATGAATCATGTTCACAACATCTATTAAGTATAACTGTGGTCCATTGGAGAGAAATGGTAGTTTGGCATGCAGCAATATTCTTCCAAAGACACCAGAATTCTTAATTGATTTCTACACAATTTTTTTTATTTTTTATTACTACTTTAAGGAATACATTAAAGTTCTGTAAATGTAATATACTTATTTATTCTTTACAAAAATATAGAAAGTTATAATACTTAAAGGACCACTCTAGGCACCCAGACCACTTCAGCTTAATGAAGTGGTCTGGGTGCCAGGTCCAGCTAGGGTTAACTAATTTTTTTATAAACATAGCAGTTTCAGAGAAACTGCTATGTTTATCAATTAGTTAAGCCTTCCCCTTTTTCCTCTAGTGGCTGTCTCACTGAAAATCACAGTGAGAGCACGCAAGCGTCCATAGGAAAGCATTATGAATGCTTTCCTATGCGACCGGCTGAATGCGCGCGCAGCTCTTGCCGCGCGTGCGCATTCAGCCGACGGGGAGGAACGGAGGCGGAGAGGAGGAGGAGAGCTCTCCGCCCAGCGCTGGAAAATGGTAAGTTTTAACCCTTTTCCCCTTTCCAGAGCCGGGCAGGAGGGGGTCCCTGAGGGTGAGGGCACCCTCAGGGCACTCTAGTGCCAGGAAAACGAGTATGCTTTCCTGGCACTAGAGTGGTCCTTTAACATCCCTTAATTTGCAATATTCCATGCAGGGTATTAATGCAGCACTTTTGGCAAAACATTTTTATTGTCAAGTAACCTATTTATGGGCGTGTTGGTTAGTATCAAGAGGACATTTATGAAAATGCAGCTTCTTATAAAATGTCATCCTAATGTAAAATGTAGGCAAAAATGCAAATTCAACAATTATCAGTACTATACATGGGATTGTAGTATGCTACTGCAAAAATCATAATGGTAAACAAAATATGCCAAAAGCCCTCCCTTCTCCATAGCTGCTGGAAATTAGCTAAAAAGTTTTACCCACAAATCGGGTTGGATTTTTGATAAGGTAACCATGGTCAGGCTGAAGAGGACTACACTCCTGGACCATGCTGCTTATCATTTGTGGTACATTTGTGTGCTTGGGCAAAAAGCAGAATAGAATAACTCTTTCCCCTCTCCGCTCGGCACCCTTGGCGGCAGGTCCTCTCTTCCCCGCAGGCAGCCTAAGGAACTACAAAAACATTTGCTGACATTCTAACCTCCCAGTCCCTCTGTACGATTCAGCTAAGAATTTGCCAACAATGTCTAAAGTGTAGCATAGATACATTCTGAAACACTGAGCCACTACAACAGGTATTGCTAGGTGGATCGACTGGTTTGCTACTGCCAAATGCAAATCAGGCACAGGGAACCTCTGCAAAGCACGCTGTTATTGGAGTTGCTGTACTTCAATTTGTTGCATTTTACTCTCTCTCACGACTATTTTATAACATTTCTAATAAATCATTTAGTTTATTCAATGTAGACAGAAATTTCTAAAAACTGGCATATTATTATTATTAATCTACCTTGATCTGTACAATAACACAAAAACAAATGAAGTGAAGATTGAGACGAACACAAATTCCTCTTATTTTCAAGGATTGTATTTGGAGCCACTAATGGCAATAAAACAATATATGTAGAGAAGTCTCTGCAACTGATGGACAGAGAGATATTAAATGCAAGTTTAGCAGGAGATGCTCTTGCATATTCGTGTTTTATTCAAACAAAGGAGAAAGAGAATAATCGGACATTGGATGTTCTTAGACTCGGATGTTATTAGACTCCAACATACACTAGACTAAACTCGAAATCTCTAATACAGTTAACATTTCTCTATTTCATCTTTAGTTATTTGATAAGCTGAGAACTAGCAAACTTACTCGGTAATCAGTTTTAAAGTTGCTGTCTTACATTCGTTATCAATTTCAGTGAAATCTTTAGTGTATTTTTATTTCTCATAATTCAAAGACCCCACATTGGCCTTCGTTCAAAACACATTTATTTTATCGAAGCTTTGACTTCTGATGGATATAAGGTGTCAAAGAGAGAGAAGTATGGTAAGAAGTTATTATTTCTTGTGTGCTGTAAGCAAGGAATATGTATTTATTCAATTGTTCCTTGTGCTGACAGGAACATTTGTCTACTTGTAGATTTGAATAGTTTGAGATTATTAAAGTTGAAGGTCTTGATCTTCGATAACAAATCTATGCTTTTTTTTAAAGCTGCAGTGTTTGTGCAGTAAGAACTGCGTTGGAATGAAAACTCTTATCTCCATAACCCCTTTACCTGCTGTAACTAATTTAATACATTACTTACTATTTGTCAGACTGCAAGTTTAAAAGTCACATACTTTCATCTACAATTGAATAACGTTCTCGGAGAAAATGATAACATTTATAACATTTTGAAATATTGTTTTCAAAGGCTCTGCTATATAAGGGAAGAAAAAAGACCACTCCACATCTTCCGCCGCATAATTATAAACACAGCCATGTACTTTCAAACAGACACACACACTATACAGACACAAAGCACACAATAACGTCCCAAACTACATAGCTATCAGAGGTCCTCTTACTTGAACTCCATACTAAAGGACCTTAACTGCATAGATTGGGGTAGGCAACCGTTGGCACTCCAGATGTTGTGGACTACATCTTCCACAAGGCTGGCCAAGTATCAAGGGAGATGTCCCCAACATCTGGATTTCTGAAGGATGCCTAGTTCAATATTATGCCTTCAAAAGTTTGGAGATGCTAATGCTTGTTTACATGCATTCGTAGTAAATTATCATTGCTCATGAACACTATTGATCTCTATTCAAATGTATTCACTGATTTACTTGCTATAGCTCATTTCATCTAGGTTACGCATACCAAAAATACATATCATCTCCCAATGCTGTAACTGCTTGTACCCTATCCCAGTGTTAATTTGCCTATAGTTTGGTCTTCTAAAGCTTTCACAATCTTTTATCCAATTTAATTGAATTACCATATGCTAACAGAACCTTAAAAGAAAGTAACTAGGAAAGCAGGAACCCAAAGAAGTTGAACACAAATGTCCGTATACGTAGGCAGAAGATATGGCCTAAAGGTCAATTGCAGCTGCTATTCTAGATCCCTTGGGTTATTAATTCCACTGTTTGTTGACACTTACAACAATTGTAATATAGTTACACAGTATGATAAGGTTGCAAATTGTAGAAAATAACATCAATTAGCAATGATTTTAATAATCTTATTTCCCTTTTAAAATAGATCTACTGCCATAGATAGACCTGTAAAATAATGTCATTTTGTTTTCAATTTTTAGCAGACTTATTGGTTTATTTTGTTGTATTTACTTATTTGCTGTATTCTGTACCTATCCCTTTTCAGTTCTATTTAAAGCTGTGACAGAACAAGATGCCTAAAGGCTGGCACCTGCCTTTTAATCTAACATGCTACCTTTCTGTCAGGCAGCTTTCAATTATTGTGCTTCTGCGCATCCAAGTGCATCTTCGTCAAGAGAATCAAGATGGCAGTGACAAGCCTTTCTGGTACTTAAGGCTACGTGCATGACAGTCTACCTCTAACACTTGCATAAACTACTTTGCCTGAAGGACACGTGGTAGCCTGTATTGCAGAAAACCCAAATTTTTCACTGGATATAGTCATACTTTTCTATTCTTTTATAGCATGTTTACTTATTGCTCGAAAAATGTGTCATTGAGACTTTTCATGACTATAATCATTTCAAATGTTCATCATTGTTCTTGCTTCTTTCGACATTTGTTGCTAGGCTGGGAGAAATAAATACTGAAGATACAGAATTAAATCATATGAAAAAAGTATATAGCTAGTATTATCTACATATACACCCATATTGAATTGTAAATGGACTTACAAAAGCAAGAGGTAACAATACCTATAATAATAATTTAAAAAAATAATAATTGATAGGTTCTTACATCCAGCCTGCGGGATAAAAATAGACAGTACAATCTTAACACAATATGCCGAACTCCTCAATAAACGTCTGTTTCCATGTAAATCTTAGCCCTTAAGAAGGTTATATATCACAATGTTATTAAAAGGCAGGATTAACCTTGAATATCTCTTTTATAGTAAATCAATATATGATTTATTTATTTATTTATTTTAAAAAATGTGTACCTCCGGCCTTCTAATTCCACATACCGTGTATGGAATGCTAATGCAGGTGAAATTAGTGCTCATATCTACAATAGCTTGTTTTAGGTCGAACTTTTTACATTTTTGGACATGTCATTTTAATTGTACTTTATTATATATGATTAAAAAAAATACATCTTATTTTTAATATAATGGCACTAAAAAGCACAAACTCACTGTACATTTAGTGCTAGATTTTTTATCAAAGATATTTCAGAAAATACAGTGCAATAGGGAAATAAAGGGAATACTGAAATATAATTGATGCATTGAGAGGAATTTACATCATCTATCAGTGTCAAGGTGTAAAGGCTTCTTGTACATCTTCCCATCTGCTCCAGATTGTGATTAGGGTACTGACAGCAGAATGTGCTGAAAGAAATATGGTATATATCATAATATGATCTGCCAATTTTTTTTTTTTTAACATACCATTTTTTTTTTTTTTACTCGCTGCATAAGTACATGTCCTAATAAAAATGTGCAAAGCTAGTTTTAAAATACGAAAAAGGCTGAGAATTGATAGGTTGTAGAAACTCGTGAGGGAACTAGAGAAGAAGTTAGCAAATGTCTTTGTTTAGTGTCAAAAACTCTGTGTAAGATGCTAGATCTCTAGAGCAACCACCGGAACTAGGTCAAGCGCAATCTGAGAAACTAATAGGCAGATGACGCTGCAAGGAGAAAAGAATTAATCAAGATATGTCCATCTGACATTGTATTATAGAGATATATTAGATACTTCGAAGGAGATCCTTAAGTACGTTAAAGGTAACACAGTGAGTGAGTGAACACAAAGAGAAGGTCCAGGAGTGGCCTTCACAAATGACAAGATGTTGCCCAAGGTTACCAGTAAAGGGGGTGTTCATGCCAAATAAATCAAAATTTCACATAATAAGATGAGCTATGAAATTATGTCATACACAGTGAAATTATATACCACTAAGTTCTGCTTCACAGCAATGATTTTGGCTTGTGGTAAAGATGTTGTAGCGATAGCATCCTGAAGCAATTTGGAAATCAAGAAGAAAACATTTAATATGAACCATTCACCATGCTTTAAAACCATCCAGATGTTCCAGAATGTTATTACTTGTTGTTCATATCTCTTTCCATTCAGTTTCTTTATCAATGAACACATTTTTTTTTATATTATTATATATAATATAAGAGCTACGGCATTAAAGACATTTGATGTAATTATATGTAAAAGGGTTCATAAACTTGCTTACAATCAATGAGCACTAAATGAAAGCATGGACTTAAATATTATTTATAATGTAGATCAGAGTTGCCCAATAGGTAGATCTCCAGATGTTGTAGAACTACAACTCCCATGATGCATTTAGAATGACAAACCATCATGGGATCTACCTATTGGGCAGCTCTGATGTAGACTGTTTTGTTTGTTGGTTTATTACAGGGGTTGCTTATTTGTTGATTTGAAGCAACATGATTTTTTTTAAATATGTAGGAAAATTCTTACCCATACCTACTGGAATTTTCTGTTTCTGGCCATTTACATGGCAGCATCACTAATGGGTTAAATCCCCACTCAGCAGTCACGACAGGAAATATAAATTAAGAAATCTTAAGACAATTCGCCTCCCTCTGTAGAAGCCTCAGTCTTATTATAAAGCATCTACTGAAATTGCCCAGCAAAGAAAATTCCAGTAAGTATGGGTAAAGATTTTCCTATTTCCTGGCCAACATGGTTACATCACTAATTGTGAATCCACAAACCAAGAAGGGGGAGGCATAAGTGTACTGCAAAGGTGTATTCAAAGTGTTAAAGGATATGGAGGACAGAACATTGGGCCCAAACTTAGAACATTTAACCTTAGGAATGTCTCTGCAGAATGTCCTTTTGAAAGTAGAATCTGAAGCCCAAGTAACAGCCCTTCAAATTTTCCTGTGGGAACATATGCTTTAAGATGCCACCATTGTCCAGGTAGAAATCTCCACTCCTTATCCAGAGAAAGATTTCTCAATAGCCAGCAAGAGCTATTCAATAACTCAAACTCAACCGTATATGTTATTCTGAAAAACTCAAATACTGAATGTGAAAATACAGCATAACAGGATAACAAGCTTTGCAGATCTCATACAACCGTACGACAGTATATGAAGCTCCCTATATCTCGTTTAATAGTCAAGAAAACTCAAATCTGTATCTGGGTTCTGTCAAATATGATACAAATATGATACATATGAATAAACAGCAGAGCCCTCATGCCAGACCCAAAGAATGATAATGAGTAAATGGGGATAATCCATACTTAATAATAGTACATAACCATACAAAAGACCCCAATTCCCAGAGACTGATATATTCATGTGAACAGATAATGTCCATGTATCTGAAGGCTTAGTCACCTCCACAAATTTCACTACTAGTATATCAGTGCAGGAGAGATAATTGAAAAAAACGGATTCTTGCAAACACATATTCCTAACATACATCAGCACCCAAAAAGCAGACATCAAGCCCCTCTACAAAGTGCACTGGACATTTGTCCTAGTATCACAGAACCAAACATCACATGCAGGTTTAAAAAAATGTAGATCATCTGTAATCAGCAAATGATCTCTACAGATAAAGATGCACAAAAATTGGAAGAAATATTATGTCAAAATGCTAACATTCTGTATAACTATATACTGTCCAATATATTGAGGTTATTCACATAGGTATAAGCAACATAAAATAATCAGTTATTTATTTACTTATTTATTAAATATTTTACAAGGAAGGATACATTGAGATTTCTCTCGTTTCAAGTATCTCCTGGGCCCACAAACATTGCATTGTTACAATAGGGTACAGCATAATATTAAAAACACAAAATAATATTTAAATATGCATATACATTTAACACAGAGCAAGTAAGAAATATAGTAAACCATGATTACAGGCACATTCTGTATTGAGGTATGTTGCCATAGATCTCTTAAAGGAATTTAGTGTGGAGGAAGATTTAATTGTATCCGGAAGGGAGTACCAAAATTGTGATGCTCTGTAGGAATATGAGGATTGAGATACTACCTTTTCATGCGGAAGACTAATAAAGTGCTGGTACTGGATCTGAGATTATAGGAGGTGGGACCGGCCGGGGAGAGTATTCTACTCAGATAGGGTGGGAGCTTTAAATAAAAGCTCTTGAACACAAGGCTGGAAAGATGGAGGGTGCGTCTGGATTCCAGCGATAGGATGTTTAACATGTCACAATGATGGGTCATGTAATTACATTTATATTGTAATTACAGCTATCTTGTAGATATACAGGGAGTGCAGAATTATTAGGCAAGTTGTATTTTTGAGGATTAATTTTATTATTGAACAACAACCATGTTCTCAATGAACCCAAAAAACTCATTAATATCAAAGCTGAATATTTTTGGAAGTAGTTTTAAGTTTGTTTTTAGTTATAGCTATTTTAGGGGGATATCTGTGTGTGCAGGTGACTATTACTGTGCATAATTATTAGGCAACTTAACAAAAAACAAATATATACCCATTTCAATTATTTATTTTTACCAGTGAAACCAATATAACATCTCAACATTCACAAATATACATTTCTGACATTCAAAAACATAACAAAAACAAGTCAGTGACCAATATAGCCACCTTTCTTTGCAAGGACACTCAAAAGCCTGCCATCCATGGATTCTGTCAGTGTTTTGATCTGTTCACCATCAACATTGCGTGCAGCAGCAACCACAGCCTCCCAGACACTGTTCAGAGAGGTGTACTGTTTTCCCTCCTTGTAAATCTCACATTTGATGATGGACCACAGGTTCTCAATGGGGTTCAGATCAGGTGAACAAGGAGGCCATGTCATTAGATTTTCTTCTTTTATACCCTTTCTTGCCAGCCACGCTGTGGAGTACTTGGACGCATGTGATGGAGCATTGTCCTGCATGAAAATCATGTTTTTCTTGAAGGATGCAGACTTCTTCCTGTACCACTGCTTGAAGAAGGTGTCTTCCAGAAACTGGGAGTTGAGCTCGACTCCATCCTCAACCCGAAAAGACCCCACAAGCTCATCTTTGATGATACCAGCCCAAACCAGTACTCCACCTCCACCTTGCTGGCGTCTGAGTCGGACTGGAGCTCTCTGCCCTTTACCAATCCATCCATCTGGCCCATCAATACTCACTCTCATTTCATCAGTCCATAAAACCTTAGAAAAATCAGTCTTGAGATATTTCTTGGCCCAGTCTTGACGTTTCAGCTTGTGTGTCTTGTTCAGTGGTGGTCGTCTTTCAGCCTTTCTTACCTTGGCCATGTCTCTGAGTATTGCACACCTTGTGCTTTCGGGCACTCCAGTGATGTTGCAGCTCTGAAATATGGGCAAACTGGTGGCAAGTGGCATCTTGGCAGCTGCACGCTTGATTTTTCTCAGTTCATGGGCAGTTATTTTGCGCCTTGGTTTCTCCACACGCTTCTTGCGACCCTGTTGACTATTTTGAATGAAACGCTTGATTGTTTGATGATCACGCTTCAGAAGCTTTGCAATTTTAAGAGTGCTGCATCCCTCTGCAAGATATCTCTTTTTTTTTTTAACTTTTCTGAGCCTGTCAAGTCCTTCTTTTGACCCATTTTGCCAAAGGAAAGGAAGTTGCCTAATAATTATGCACACCTGATATAGGGTGTTGATGTCATTAGACCACACCACTTCTCATTACAGAGATGCACATCACCTAATATGCTTAATTGGTAGTAGGCTTTCGAGCCTATACAGCTTGGAGTAAGACAACATGCATAAAGAGGATGATGTGGTCAAAATACTCATTTGCCTAATAATTCTGCACACAGTGTAAAGTCATTATCACCACCAACCAAATCTTGGATGCAGTGGTGTAAAATATATAGCACAGTTCAGGATACAGGTTAATTAGACACTATAGTCACCAAAACAACTACAGCTTATTGTATTTGTTCTGGTAAGTATAATCATTCCCTTCAGGCTTTTTGCAGTAAACACTGTCTTTTCAGAGAAAATGCTAAGTTCACATTACAGCCTAGGGTTACCTCGAGTGGCAACTCCTCAGATGGCTGCTAGAGGTGCTTCCTGGGACACTGCCATTCCCCATTGCTGTATCCCCTCTGCATTGAGATACTGCATTGAGATACTTAACTTTCCTCATAGAGATGCATTAATTCAATATATATATATGTGTGTCTGGGTGCTGTGTGTGTTTGGGTGCTGTGTGTGTCTGGGGGTGCAGTGTGTGTCTGGGGGTTGTGTGTGTGTGTGAATGTATTAAAATATATATTTTTTATTAATAATAATAAAAAAAAGTTATATCCCCCCTCCCTTCTTACCTTTAGCCTGGGAGGGGGGGGGCCTTCTGCCTGGGTGTGGGTAGCCGTTCTGCCTGGGAGGGGGGAGCCATTCTGCCATCCTTCCCTGGTGGTCCTAGGGGTGAGAGTGAACTCTAACCTGCAGGCTAGAGTTCACTCTTGCGAGTGGCAGCGCTCAGACCTCATGAGAGGACCCTCCCTCCTGCCTCCCTACCTCCCGCCCCAGCCGGCGGCCGCATCTCAGTGCCTCTGGGCCAGTGAGGGAGATCTTTGATCTCCCTCACCGGCCCATGGGTGCACACAGCAGGGCCGGCGCTCAGGTAGCGCGCTGGCAGTGATCTCCCCTGCCGGCCTCGGCCCCACGGCCATCGCGGCCCACCAGGCATTTGCCCGGTGTGCCCGATGGCCAGTCCGGGCCTGTACTCATGTATTTGGTTCAAATGCATTTTAACATACATTGATTGTTCATGGTATATAAACAAACAAACAAAAAATAAACTGCACAGGATGGCCTTCTGTAATCAAAAACCTGGTAAGGTCAGCCCATATGTTTACATGCAGAAATCAAAATTAGACAAATCTGCAGAAAACACCCATTAAAGAACAGGACACAGAGTATTGGAGATCATTTAGTTTATTAGAATGAACTTGACAATGCGTAGGAAGACTTGCCCATTGTCAATAAAAATAAACACCAAAGAAAAAAAAAATGAACCAAAATGTTTCATTGCTAGCACTGCAACTACTTATTTAGAGCTCATGTGTACAGGTTTTTTTAAAAAAAAAATGTTATTCATGTTTATGGTCCTCACACAGAGCTAAGCAGTTATCATGTTCCAAATGTTTCATTTGCTATAGAATCAGGAGACAAACATATGAGTTATAATGTATGTATCATAGTGAAATCACAAACTAATGATCTCACAGTTCAATCCATGTAAAATATTGTTATAATGATGCTCGGAAGAGAACAATGCAAATAGGTGCAAAAGATGCACCCATAGCAAATGTTTCCAAAACATTAAGTACAAACAGTGAACAATAGCACCATTTTAGTTGGAAGTATTCTAAGAAAAAAAAATATTTTCATTCAATATAATACAGAGAGGAAATTATGTGAGATAGCTTGATCTAAAACAGTCAGTCTTCCACCGTGGTGAGTCCATCCCTCATTGTCTTCCAAGTCAAACTTCTTAGAGAAACTGGGCTACACAAACACAGTGAAAAAAAATAGTACAATAAATAAGCACAACATTATAGTAACATGACAAATCAATTCACATTTGTCTTGTTATTGCTTTGTTTGCTATATACTAGAAAAGATAACCATATTGAGGAGCCTAGGGCTATTGTCTATTTTGTATGATATTAATCCACCTGTACTTTCATGTGGTCAAGACTTAAAAAAATAGATACGTTTTGCAGGGAATCACCGGGGCTCGTAGTGAAGGATAGAGATTTTCAGTCACAAATCAAATTAGATGGTCTATTTGGTCTTCATGAATCCAGCAAAATATGTGATTTCTTCTGTAGCTTAACAGGCGAAAGGCTGAATGTGTCAAACACCTATGTGGCTAAAAGCTTCCATTTCATCTTGGCATTTATGTTTTTCTGAATTTATATTTTGTGTAGTAATGGCAGCCTGCACCTGTCTGATCTTTAGACTGAAGATTTAGACAGTTTCCTTAAAGATATAATATTTCTGATGTATTGTACACTAAGCATTTGTAACGCCGCTTGTAGAGAGCTGGTATTGATACCAATTTATTGTTCCCAATGGACTCCTTTTTGGGCATGATGATCAAGGTTGCATAAAAGGTATTCATTTCGAGTTTGTAATGGCCGACTGGAGAAACTCTGTCCCACATGTTATATATGTTTTATATATTGTCGAGTTCGAAGATTACCGTCAGCAGTTTGGAGGGTACTTGAAGCTGCTTCGTTCAGAAATTACCGCACAAAATTCTACTGCAGAGAGGACTGTGATTTGTGTGACATATTGTTCAATATGACTGCATAGCTTCCAAACTACTTACTTACTCCCTGACTTCTTAGAATTGTAAATAAGAAACACATTTTTATCAAACCGTCCTGCGGGTTTTTATGGGGATATCATTGCTAGAACATTACTCTGACAAGTTTGTTCTGCACATTTTGGCAGGACTAGTGAAATAGCACCTGCTGTTTAGCCTTATTTACATTATTAATAGATAGCTATTTGATTATAAGTATTGTATGTATTATGCTCCCTTGAAAGCAGTAGACAGGTTACACTTTTTAAGGGTATTTATAAGCAAACCATACAATGTATATGGGGGTATGATAGACCGGCGGGGCTTATTTAACTTATTTAACAGTTATGCCAAAAGATTCCCTGCAAAAACTTTCATCCATGAAAATTGTCCTTAAAGGGAGACTCTAGGTAAATATGCTACTATGCATCTAATAGAGATTTGGGAAAAACAAAGTACCACATTTTTTACATGATGCTTAGAAAGCTTGCAAAATATAAGACTGAACCTGTTCTCACCTTTTTCTAAAAATAAACTAGTAAGAAACCTAGAACCTCCGATGAACAACAATGCATGACATATTGCACCATGTCATGCTTTATTTAACAAAAATAAAGTCAAAATTAAGAAACCATGTGCAAAAAACTAAGTACACCTTATGATTCAATAGCTTGTAGACCCACCTTTATCAGCAATAACTTGAAGTAGTTGTTTTCTCTGTGACTTTATAAGTCTTTCACATCATTATGGAGGATGTTTGGCCCACTCTTCTTTACAAAGTTGCTTCAGTTCAATGAGGTTTGCTGACTTTTGTTATACACTACTCTCTTAAGCTACTGTCATAGCATTTCAGTCGGGTTGAGGTCTTGAATTTGCTTGAGATCGTTGTCCTGTTGCATGCACCCAATTTAGGCAAATTTAGCTTTAGTTGTTGGACAGATGGCCTCACATTTGACTCTACAATACTTTGTTATACAGAGTAGTTCATGGCCACTCAATGATTGCAAGGGTCCCAGAACATGTGGCTGCAAAATAAGCCTAATCATCACCCCTCCACCACAATGGTGGCACGAGGTGTTTGTTCTGATATGCTGTGATTTATTTTTGCCAAACGTGATGCTGTGCATTATGGCCAAACATCTTTTTTTCAGATGCAACTTTGCAAACCTCAGCCATTCTTACATGTTCTTTTTATAGACAAGAGGCTTTCTCCTGGCAAACCTTCCAAACAAACCATACTTATTCAGTCTTTTTCTAATTGTACGGTCATGACTTTTAGAATTCAACATGCTGACTTAGGCCTGTGGAGTATGAGATATAATGTTTGGGTTCTTTGCAAGTTCTTTGGGGATTTGTCTGACCTTAAGGTGAATTTGCTGGGACGTCCACTCCCCTAAACATTGGCAACTGTCTTAAATGTTTTACATTTTTGCAATAATCTTTCTCACTGTAGAATGATAGACTTTAAATTGTTTGGAAATGGCATTATAACCATTCCCAGTTTAAGAGGCAGCTTTTCCAAGATCATTGCTGATGTCTTTCCTCTTGGCATTTTGTTAACACACACATGAATGCTCCAGACCAGCAAACTGTTAAAACTTCAGCTTTTATAGAGGTGGCCAGACTTGCTGATCATCAATTAATCAAGGACATTTAAATAGCAGCACCTGAAGGTATATTTCCATGAGTTAGGAATAATCTTAAATCATGGGTACCAGCTTCATATAGATTAATATTATATGTTTAACTCTAAATATGCAGGATAAAGAACAGCACACAAACATTACATATTGAAACAAAATACCTGTTATAAGTCATGAGAGGCGAGTGTGCTTTTGGCTTAATCTTTATATTCAGGTAGATCCCTGAGATAATTTCCCCAGGTCTTAAATTTAAAGTTCACTTTGAATTCACCTTGATCTCACTTTAGTGAATAACCTTAAGGCTAAAGTGAGAATTTCAAGAGTAGCCAAACTTGAAGTATAGCTGAATAATCCTCTATGTGACGTCAGCTGTGTATCATAAATATAATAAAGGTAGACTGAAAGGCAGAGAGGGAGACAGTGAATTCATAAATCCAGAAAGATTAACCTTTATACAGTAAATGTATATGAGCAGTGTTTATTTCCATTATATATAACACGTACAAAGTGGAAACCAGACTACAAAGATTTTCTCTACTTAGGCATATTAGGTTAACATATTATATTTAGATTATCTAGTGGTATATTAACTCAAGTGGGTGGCACAAATTAAACTGCCTTGTTTATTTGATATTTGGCTACATGATTCGACCATTGTCTGGCACAACATGATATCATGCTGGGGGTAAGAATAAGAATGTATCGACTGATTGGGATCTTGACAGGATACTGCTTGCCAAACAAGAGACTATATGGTATGTTTAGTTAACGTTTTGCCATATCCAATAATACACAGGAGCTGGAAATGAATTGCTTTAACACATATTTTATAAAGTAAATGCCAAATAGAATATAGAAATGTTTTGTATTCCCAAGCTTGTTTCATAAGTATAAAAGTGTATAAAATATGAACTCATTATAAAATATATTTGTATACTGTTAATTTTCAGAACTTTGCCCCATATTCTGTTGGAAACACTTCTGTAATGCACCCACAACATCTTGAATAAGATGTCAGTGTCCTTTCCATCCTCTGCTTCTCTAAAAAGACTATATTCAGTACACTGAAACAAAATGTCACCTGCAAGCTTTAACCCTGCTTGTCCTACCCAAAAGCCAATATTTATGTTTTATAGCATTTTAGAAACACAGCAGGTTTTATTGACATAGTGTCCATTTAGATTAGGGTTTCCCCAAAAAGGTAGATCCCCAGATGCTTGAGCACTACAGCTTCCATGATGCTTTGTAATTCTAAAGGCATTTTAAAGGCATGCAAAGCATCATGGGAGTTGTAACAGCATCTGGGGATTTACCTTTTGGACACTCCTGCTTTAAACAAAATCATGTATGTAAACAAATAGAAACAACAAGATCCCAACTACTCAGGCTGTTAAAATCTAAGATGAAAAATTACCTAAACGTTATTAATATCTAGACCAGGGGTAGGCAACCTTTGGCACTCCAAGTGTTTTGAACTACATCTCCCATAATGTTTTTACAGTCACAATGCTGGCAAAGCATCAAGGGAAATGTAGTCCAAAACATCTTTAGTGCCAAAGGTTGCCTACACCTGATCTAGAGCATAGCTACTAAATTGAAAAGAAAAAGGTAAATCCACCACAAGTGTAACGTCTCTGGGGTAAAACCAAAACTAATGTTAAAGGTATTGGTAAAAGTGAAGAGGTGGATGGTATCCACCAATCAGGTAGGTAAGTGCTAGGGCGAACTGGTGTATCAAGGGAAAACAAATCCCTATATATATATATATATATATATATATATATATATATATATATATATATATATATAGGTAAGACTATGGGAGTCTATGAGTCCAAAACACCCATACAAACGTAAGCTAAATCAAAGCATAAATACGGCATACAAAAGGGATCACATGGACTAAATGCTTATCTCCCATTCCTACTAAAGCCCAGCAAGAAAAAAAAGGTATGGAAACATACTCATTCATACATATGATCTAATTAAAAGTCCTATCTCATATAGTTCAGTTAATTCCAATGATTATGCGAATTGTAATGAAATAACATTGCACTATTCAATAATACAGAATATACTGTAAAGACAGCGAAAGCAAAACCTGAAATAAAAATGTTATTTATTTCACTTTGATCCTTTCACAACATGGTGCTAGCTATAATTTAAATGGTAGGTGTATTTTAACAGTGAGAGACAGATTAACAAAAAAAAATGTCAAAAAAGTTATACATTGATTTGCATGTCAATGAGTGAAATAATTTTTTGATCCCCTATCAATCAGCAAGATTTCGGGCTCCCAGGTGTCTTTTATACAGGTAACGAGCTGAGACTAGGAGCACTCTCTTAAAGGGAGTGCTCCTAATGTCAGCCCGTTACCTTTATAAAAGACACCTGTCCACAGAAGCAATCCATCAGATTCCAAACTCTCAACCATGGCCAAGACCAAAGAGCTGTTCAAGGATGTCAGGGACAAGATTGCAGTCCTACACAAGGCTGGGATGGGTTACAAGACCATCACCAAGCAGCTTAGTGAGAATGTGACAACAGTTGGTGCGATTATTCTCAAATGGAAGAAACTCAAAATAACTGTCAGTCTCCCTCGGTCTGGTGCTCCATGCAAGATCTCACCACGTGGAGTTTCATTGATCATGAGAGCGGTGAGGAATCAGCCCAGAACTACAAGGGAGGATCTTGTCAATGATTTCAAAGCAGCTGGGAATGTAGTCACCAAGAAAACAATTGGTAACACACTACGCCGTGAAGGATCGTGTAAAGTTTGCCAATGAACATCTGAATGAATCAGAGGAGAACTGGGTGAAAGTGTTGTGGTCAGATGAGACCACAATCGAGCTCTTTGGCATCAACTCAACTCTCTGTGTTTGGAGGAGGAGAAATGCTGCCTACGACCCCAAGAACACCATCCCCACCGTCAAACATGGAGGTGGAAATATTATGTTTTTGGGGTGTTTTTCTGCTAAGGGGACAGGACAACTGCACTGCATCAAAGGAGCCATGTACCATCAAATCTTGGGTGAGAACCTCGTTCCCTCAGCCAGGGCATTGAAAATGGGTCATGGATGAGTATTCCACCATGACAATGACCCAAAACACACAAAGGAGTGGCTCAAGAAGAAGCACTGTAAGGTACTGGAATGGCCTAGTCAATCTCCAGATCTTAATCCCATAGAAAATCTGTGGAGGGAGCTGAAGGTACAAGTTGCTAAACGTCAGCCTCGAAACCTTAATGACTTGGAGAGAATCTGCAAGGAGGAGTGGGACAAAATCCCTCCTGAGATAATTGAAAACCTGGTGGCCAACTACAAGAAACGTCTGACCTCTGTGATTGCCAACAAGGGATTTGCCACCAAGTACTAAGTCGAAGGGGTCAAATACTTATTTCACTCATTGACATGCAAATCAGCTTAGAACTTTTTTGACATGCGTTTTTCCGAATTTATTTTTTGTTATTTTGTCTCTCACTGTTAAAATTCACCTACCATAAAAAAATTATAGACTGGTCATTTCATGTCGGTGGACAAATGTTCAAACTCAGCAGGGAATCAAATACTTTTTTCCCTCGCTGTAAGCAAGTTAGTGTACAGCTGCACATGTAAAAGCAATGCTTCTCTAAAAAAGGGTGACCAAACACAAATGTGTCTTGGCAAAAAAAATATATAGATTCAAGTTGCAAGATGCAATTAATAGGTTTCTGAAAAAATACAATAAATATATTCAATTTTCTTATATGAATAAAAAAAATGCAAATAAAAGCAATAGATGTAATTTTAAGCAGGTCCAGTTGTGGAAAATGAAGAATTTCCACAAAGCACAGTTTCATCTAATGGCATTACCAACATTTACCAGAAAATGGAAATGTTTGACAGACAGAAGCAAAATAGGCATATAACACGCCTAGAGAACATTAAATTATTTAATTATTTAATAAATGCCCTTAAGGGACACTTCAAAAACCTAAAGCACATTAACTTGCTGAAGTGCTTTATGTGTGAAGAGTGTGTCCTCTTTTTAAATCTTACAAAAAGTACAGATTTCAGTGGTAATTGGCACTTTTATAAACTAGCCTTTTTACACCCCCTGGCTGTCAATCAGACAATTGGTCCTGGTACTTCCTGGTTGTTTAGGACAGCAATTGCCCAGAGCACCTGCTTTGCAAAGATTTCTAATCGACCTGCATTGGTAAGTCTGTGATTCAAAAGCCAGGTATAGTTGGACTGGGAAACCCGAGAACTTGAAAGGACTGCTTACAAGGGACCTGCAGCTTTTGCAATCAGACTTTCGATATATGTTAATTGAAACAATGCATAATTCAATTATTATGTTTTCTCTGGGGGTTTATATACCAAATTGTGATTTTTTTTTTTCCCTCTGCATTTAGACAATGGAGTGTCCCTTCAAATGGTTCTGGAGCCAATATAAAACATAACATGAGATGAAACTTATTTTGAATACTATACGTTCTACCATTTGCTGTTTTCACATTTCATTTTATTTTTTTGTTAAAAATTTATTATATATGAAATAAGGCACACATTTATTAAAGAAGATATTCAAACTAACATATCAGTAGACAAATTCAAACACACAAATCAAAGGTGTTCCATCCCTGAACACTGCATCATGTTGAGTGCCTGGCAATTTCAAGTTGAGGAGAAGGGATCTGGGGTTTCACCTCATTCTACACATCTGCACAGACAACAGCTGGATATAGAGAGTTACCATCTGTTTTAATTCAGAGCACTAAACACCAGAGCATTCCCTTGTGTGCATAGTTATCTGAACTGCTGAGTGTGCATAACAGCCAACATAAATTAGACATACAGAGAAAGAGGGAGAGGTGAATGAGCTGGCCAGCAAGTTAGCAAGTTTCTATAACTGACATTAACCTGATAGCTGAAGTAAGTTCAGACTTGCAAATAAAGAGGATAAGATGTGAAATTATATCCCATCTTCTCCTTTGGGTAGTCTTACACCAAGCTACCGTGGGACAGGGGTTCCATAAAGAATTGTTGAGGGTTAGTGATGCACCGAACTGTTCACTGGTGAATAGTTCCCGGCGAACATACTGTGTTCGCGTTCGCCACGGCGGGCGAACACATGCGCGGTTCGATCCACCCCCTATTCGTCATCATTGACTTAACTTTGACCCTGTGCCTGACAGTCAGCAGACACATTCCAGCCAATCAGCAGCAGACCCTCCTTTCCAGACCCTCCCACCTCCTGTACAGCATCCATTTTAGATTCATTCTGAAGCTGCATTCTAAGATAGAGGAGGGAAAGTGTAGCTGCTGCTCATTTGATAGTAAAATGTACAGGGAGTGCAGAATTATTAGGCAAATTAGTATTTTGACCACATCATCCTCTTTATGCATGTTGTCTTACTCCAAGCTGTATAGGCTCGAAAGCCTACTACCAATTAAGCATATTAGGTGATGTGCATCTCTGTAATGAGAAGGGGTGTGGTCTAATGACATCAACACCCTATATCAGGTGTGCATAATTATTAGGCAACTTCCTTTCCTTTGGCAAAATGGGTCAAAAGAAGGACTTGACAGGCTCAGAAAAGTCAAAAATAGTGAGATATCTTGCAGAGGGATGCAGCACTCTTAAAATTGCAAAGCTTCTGAAGCGTGATCATCGAACAATCAAGCGTTTCATTCAAAATAGTCAACAGGGTCGCAAGAAGCGTGTGGAGAAACCAAGGCGCAAAATAACTGCCCATGAACTGAGAAAAGTCAAGCGTGCAGCTGCCAAGATGCCACTTGCCACCAGTTTGGCCATATTTCAGAGCTGCAACATCACTGGAGTGCCCAAAAGCACAAGGTGTGCAATACTCAGAGACATGGCCAAGGTAAGAAAGGCTGAAAGATGACCACCACTGAACAAGACACACAAGCTGAAACGTCAAGACTGGGCCAAGAAATATCTCAAGACTGATTTTTCTAAGGTTTTATGGACTGATGAAATGAGAGTGAGTCTTGATGGGCCAGATGGATGGATTGTAAAGGGCAGAGAGCTCCAGTCCCACTCAGACGCCAGCAAGGTGGAGGTGGAGTACTGGTTTGGGCTGGTATCATCAAAGATGAGCTTGTGGGGCCTTTTCGGGTTGAGGATGGAGTCAAGCTCAACTCCCAGTCCTACTGCCAGTTTCTGGAAGACACCTTCTTCAAGCAGTGGTACAGGAAGAAGTCTGCATCCTTCAAGAAAAACATGATTTTCATGCAGGACAATGCTCCATCACACGCGTCCAAGTACTCCACAGCGTGGCTGGCAAGAAAGGGTATAAAAGAAGAAAATCTAATGACATGGCCTCCTTGTTCACCTGATCTGAACCCCATTGAGAACCTGTGGTCCATCATCAAATGTGAGATTTACAAGGAGGGAAAACAGTACACCTCTCTGAACAGTGTCTGGGAGGCTGTGGTTGCTGCTGCACGCAATGTTGATGGTGAACAGATCAAACACTGACAGAATCCATGGATGGCAGGCTTTTGAGTGTCCTTGCAAAGAAAGGTGGCTATATTGGTCACTGATTTGTTTTTGTTATGTTTTTGAATGTCAGAAATGTATATTTGTGAATGTTGAGATGTTATATTGGTTTCACTGGTAAAAAAAAATAATTGAAATGGGTATATATTTGTTTTTTGTTAAGTTGCCTAATAACTATGCACAGTAATAGTCACCTGCACACACAGATATCCCCCTAAAATAGCTATAACTAAAAACAAACTAAAAACTACTTCCAAAAATATTCAGCTTTGATATTAATGAGTTTTTTTGGGTTCATTGAGAACATGGTTGTTGTTCAATAATAAAATTAATCCTCAAAAATACAACTTGCCTAATAATTCTGCACTCCCTGTATAGCTAGGCTAGGGTATTCAGTGTCCACTACAGTCCTGAATGACTCATCTGATCTCTGCTGTAAGGACAGCACCCCAAAAAGCCCTTTTTAGGGCTAGAACATCAGTCTGCTTTTTTTTTGTGTAATTGCAGTTGCCTGCCTGCCTGCCTGCCAGCTTCTGTGTCAGGCTCACAGTGGATACTGTGCCCACTTGCCTAGTGCCACCACTCATATCTGGTGTCACAATAGCATGCATTTAAAAAAAAAAAAACCTTTTTCACTGTTATAGATTGAATAGCAGTTAGTTGTCTGCAAGCGTCTGTGCTTCAGGCCAACAGCGTGTACTCTGCCAGTGTTCACAGTGTCACTTATATCTGGTGGCACAATAGCGTGCATTTAAAAACCCACAAACTTTTTTTTTCACTGTAATAGATTGAATAGCAGTTAGTTGTCTGCAAGCGTCTGTGTGTCAGGCTCACAGTGGTTACTGTGCCCACTTGCCCAGTGCCACCACTCATATTTGGTGTCACAATAGCTTGCATTTAAAAACAAAAAAAAATGTTTTCACTGTTATAGATTGAATAGCAGTTAGTTGTCTGCAAACGTCTGTGTGTCAGGCCAACAGCGTGTACTCTGCCAGTGTGCACAGTGCCACTCATATATTGTGGCACAATAGCGTGCATTTAAAAACCCACAAGCTTTTTTTTCACTGTAATAGATTGAATAGCAGTTAGTTGTCTGCAAGCATCTGTGTGTCAAGCTCACAGTGGATACTGTGCCCACTTGCCCAGTGCCACCACTCGTATCTGGTGTCACAATAGCGTGCATTTAAAAACAAAAAACTTTTTTCACTGTAATAGATTAATTAGCAGTTAGTTGTCTGCAAGCGTCTGTGTGTCAGGCCAACAGCGTGTACTCTGCCAGTGTGCACAGTGCCACTCATATCTGGTGGCACAATAGCGTGCATTTAAAAACCCACAAACTTTTTTTTCACTGTAATAGATTGAATAGCAGTTAGTTGTCTGCAAGCGTCTGTGTGTCAGGCTCACAGTGGATACTGTGCCCACTTGCCCAGTGCCACCACTCATATCTGGTGTCAAAATAGCGTGCATTTAAAAACAAAAAACTTTTTTCACTGTAATAGATTAATTAGCAGTTAGTTGTCTGCAAGCGTCTGTGTGTCAGGCCAACAGCGTGTACTCTGCCAGTGTGCACATTGCCACTCTCATATCTGGTGTCACAACAGTGTGCATTTAAAACCAAAAAACGTTTTTCACTGTTATAGATTGAATAGCAGTTAGTTGTCTTCAAGCGGGTGTCAGGCCTACAGCGTGTACTCTGCCAACCTCTGCCAACCTCTGCCACTGCACAGTGCCACTCATATCTAGTCTCACAGTAGCTTGCACGCATAGTACCACTAAACCAAAAAAAATGACAGGCAGAGGCAGGCCACCCCGCAGGGGCCATCGTGGTCGTGGTGCTGTGATTCCCTTTTGCCCTAGAATAATGCCCAGTTTTCAGAGGCCACGTAACCTGAACTTGAAAAGTTGACTGGCTAACACAGGACACCCAATCTTCTACAGCTTCTGCTCGGAACCTTGACACACCATCCTCCTCCAGCTTAGCTTCGGGCACCTCTCAAGATACCACTCACCCGCCTGCCGCCACCACCAACAATAGCACCACAGCCGCTTCACTTGGTATGTCAGAGGAGCTATTTACACATCCGTTTGAAGAAATGAGTGATGCGCAACCATTATTGCCAGAGGATGTAGATAACAGGGATATGTCTCAGGCAGGTAGCATTACACACATGGACGTACGGTGTGATGATGATGATGTTGTACCCGCTGCTGCTTCCTTTGCTGAGTTGTCAGATACAAGTGAAGCGGTTGATGATGACGATGCGTCCATGGATGTCACGTGGATGCCTGCTCGGCAAGAAGAAGAACAGGGCGAAAGTTCAGATGGGGAGACAGAGAGGAGGAGGAGGAGACGAGTTGGAAGCAGGGGGAGATCATCGCAAGGAGCTAGTGGCACAGTCAGACAGCATGCATCGGCACCCGGGGTCAGCCCGACAGCACGCCAATCAACGCATGCTGTGTCCACCACCAGAATGCCGTCATTGCAGAGCTCAGCAGTGTGGCATTTTTTTTGTGTGTCTGCCTCTGACAACAGCGATGCCATTTGCAACCTGTGACAAAAGAAACGTGGGAAGTTCAACACCCATCTAGGTACAACTGCTTTGCGTAGGCACATGATCGCACATCACAAACGCCTATGGGATCAACACATGAGAACAAGCAGCACAGAAACTCAAAGCCGCCATCCTCCTCCTGGTCCAGCATCTTCAGCCACGTCAACCACTGCTGTCCTCCTTGCCCCCTCTCAACCATCCGCCACTCCGTCTCTCGCCTTGAGCAGTTCCCGCTCATCTGCCCACAGTCAGGTGTCTGTCAAGGACATGTTTGAGCGTAAGAAGCCAATGTCAGAAAGTCACCCCCTTGCCCAGCGTCTAACAGCTGGCTTGTCTGAACTATTAGCCCACCAGCTTTTACCATACAAGCTGGTGGAGTCTGAGGCGTTCAAAAAATTTGTGGCTATTGGGATACTGCAGTGGAAGGTACCCGGACGAAATTTCTTTGCACAAAAGGCAATCCCCAACCTGTACTCAATTGTGCAAAAGGAAGTAATGGCATGTCTGGCACACAGTGTTGGGACAAGGGTCCATCTGACCACTGATACCTGGTCTGCAAAGCATGGTCAGGGCAGGTATATCACCTACACTGCGCATTGGGTAAACCTGCTGACGGCTGCCAAGCATGGAATCCGTGGCTCTGCAGAGGAGTTGGTGACACCGCCACGACTTGCAGGCAGGCCTGCTGCCACCTCCTCTACTCCTCCTACTCCATCCTCTTCCATAACCTCCTCGGCTGAGTCCTCTTCTGCTGCTGCGTCTTGCTCCACATCAACGGCACCCCCCAGCTCCCCAGGTACTATTCCACATCCCAGATATGGCAGTGTCACACCGTCTTGGGTTTGACTTGCTTGAAAGCAGAGAGTCACACCGGACAAGCACTCCTGTCCGCCCTGAACGCACAGGTGGAAAAGTGGCTGACTCCGCAGCAACTGGATATCGGCAAAGTGGTTTGTGACAACGGAACAAATTTGTTGGCGGCATTGAAGTTGGGCAGGTTGACACATGTGCCGTGCATGACACATGTGTGTAATCTGATCATACAACGCTTTGTGCATAAGTACACAGGCTTACAGGACGTCCTGAAGCAGGCCAGGAAGGTGTGTGGCCATTTCAGGTGTTCCTACACGGCCATGGCGCACTTTGCAGATATCCAGGGGCGAAACAACATGCCAGTGAGGCGCTTGATTTGCGACAGCCCGACACGTTGGAATTCAACACTCCTAATGTTCGACTGCCTGCTTCAACAAGAAAAAGCCGTTAATTAATATTTGTATGATCAGGGTGCTAGGACAGCCTCTGGGGAGCTGGGAATTTTTTTGCCACGTTACTGGACGCTCATGCGCAATGCCTGTAGGCTCATGCGTCCTTTTGAGGAGGTGACAAACCTAGTCAGTCGCACCGAAGGCACCATCAGCGACATCATACCATTTGTTTTCTTCCTGGAGCGTGCCCTGCGAAGAGTGCTGGATCCGGCCGAAGAAGAGTGTGAAGAGGAAGAGGAAGAGTTGTGGTCACCATCACCACCAGAAACAGCCTTATCAGTATCGCTTGCTGGACCTGCGGCAATGCTGGAAGAGGATTGTGAGGAAGAGGAGTCAGAGGAGGAATGTGGCTTTGAGGAGGAGGAGGAAGACCAACCACAACAGGCATCCCAGGGTGCTTGTTGTCACCTATCTGGTACCCGTGGTGTTGTACATGGCTGGGGGGAAGAACATAACTTCAGTGAGATCACCGAGGAGGAGCAACCGGAAATGAGTAGCTCGGCATCCAACCTTGTGCAAATGGGGTCTTTCATGCTGTCGTGCCTGTTGAGGGACCCTCGTATAAAAAGGCTGAAGGAGAATGACCTGTACTGGGTGTCCATGCTACTAGACCCCCGGTATAAGCAGAAAGTGGCTGAAATGTTACCAAATTACAACAAGTCGGAAAGGATGCAGCATTTGCTAAATAAATTAAAAAGTATGCTTTACACAGCGTATAAGGGTGATATCACAGCACAACGGGAATCTAACAGGGGAAGAGGTGAAAGTAATCCTCCTCCTCCCACGACCACGCCAGCAAGGACAGGACGCTTTAACCCCTTAAGGACAAAACTTCTGGAATAAAAGGGAATCATGACGTGTTGTTGATGGAGGACATGTGGAGCTTTTTAAGTCCTACGTATCGCTACAGCCCTTCGGGATCCACCCTCAGAGAACGACTCGACCGACAGGTAGCAGACTAACTGCAGATAGCGACACTCTGAGGAGCGATGAACCCCTTGACTACTGGGTGTGCAGGCTTGACCTGTGGCCTGAGCTATCCCAATTTGCGATAGAACTTCTGGCCTACCCCGCTTCAAGTGTCCTTTAAGAAAGGACCTTCAGTGCAGCAGGAGATATTGTCACTGAGAAGAGAAGTCGCCTTGGTCAAAAAAGTCTAGATTACCTCACCTTTATTAAGATGAATGAGGGATGGATCCCGAATGGACTGACAGTGGGCGATACATTCGACTAAAAAAGGCCTGATGAGATGAGCTTCCTTGGGCTAAAAATGGTGACCCTATGTAGGAGGAACAGTCCCTATTCTGCTCTGTGTCTGTGTGTATCAGGGTCCCTGAGGACAAGTGTCAATCCATATCTGCCAAGTGACCCTATGTAGGGGGAACAGTCCCTATTCTGCTCTGTATCAGTGTGTATCAGGGTCCCTGAGGACAGGTGTCAATCCATATCTGCCAAGTGACCCTATGTAGGGGGAACAGTCCCTATTCTGCTCTGTGTCAGTGTGTATCAGGGTCCCTGAGGACAGGTGTCAATCCATATCTGCCAAGTGACCCTATGTAGGAGGAACAGTCCCTATTCTGCTCTGTGTCAGTGTGTATCAGGGACCCTGAGGACAGGTGTCAATCCATATCTACCAAGTGACCCTATGTAGGGGGAACAGTCCCTATTCTGCTCTGTGTCAGTGTGTATCAGGGTCTCTGAGGACAGGTGTCAATCCATATGTCAAGGTGTCAATATGTCATATGTCAGGTGTCAATCCATATCCATTGTGATTTAGGAATGTTAGGTGATTTATGCCCTTTATGGATTAAAACCAGACTCTGCATCAACTGTGTAATTTTCCATGGCATGCCACAGTCCAGGTGTTAGTCCCCTTGAAACAACTTTTCCATCAGAAAGAGTCCCTGTGGGTTTTAAAATTCGCCTGCCCATTGAAGTCAATGGCGGTTCGCCCGGTTCGCCGGTTCGCGAACATTTGAGGAAGTTCGCGTTCGCCGTTCGCGAACCGAACATTTTATGTTCGCGACATCACTATTGAGGGTAATATAAACCCAAATAATTCAAGGGATAAAGTCACCAATGTGAATTATGGTAAAATCTGTGGGAAGTACAGGATATAAATAAAATAAAATAACAGACAGATTGCATATTGACATATATACATGTCCTTTAACCCATGCATGTCTGGAATGGGAAAAATTTTCGCTCAGTATGATTTCACTGCAATAATTGTTAGGAAATGTGTTTTTGTCACTGTCAATGATTTAGAGAGGAATCTTCTAGTCAGCTGAAAAAGAGTCATAATCATGACTTATGTTTGAAAAAAAAAGTTGCAATAATCACTGTTTTATTTTTTGTTTGTACGACCGCCAAATAAATGGGAATAAAATGAAAATAGTGTGAAACAGAAAAAAAAATTGCGAGAAAAAAGCACTTGGAAAATATCACTCGCAGGAAATACCATGTATGTGTATTTTACCACTCTACTGAAGTTACATTAAATGTTAAAACAATTAGATGCTCATCTAACACTTATGAACTTACAGTTCTACGAATGCAGTAAAAGATAATAGAGTGCGTGGTGCTGTTATTAAAACTCACATTACGATCCATGATTTCGTTCTGCCCAGGACAGCACAATTATTTGCAAAGAACGGCAAATTTCTGCATCTCAATTGCTCTAGGATGTGTTAGATATTTTCTGGTTTGGCCTTAGGGATAAAGAAAAACAGTTCATTAGGGCGCTGTACTTCAAACTAAGAAGCCTTACTGTTGTCCCAAGGGCCTGATTGGAGTAGTTTTATTGCTGGAAGAATAGATGTTGAATGGTCTCAGTTAGGTGTACTATTGTCATTGAGCTTAGTACATTTCAACCTATTATTTTTAAACTCAATAGAACGTTAACCCTTTACAATTATAAGATAATCCCCACATGGAAAAGTAACTTACTTAAATATCTTTTTAAATGATTAACATTTTATTTATAGCTGCTGACTTGACGAAAAGTGCATTTTCGCTGAAAACCGTATTGTCATCTGCCGACTGAAGTATTTTTGTCCCTCTTTCGATATGATTTGCACAGATAAAAGATTTGGACTGTAATTGGATATACATAATAACCAAGCAGTCTAAAGGAACTATGACAGAATAAAAGCATAATAACTATGATTAATTCTCTCTAGTCAAAAAAGCCAGTGTACTTTGATTAGCATAAGAAAAAAAAAAAAAGAATTATAATTCATCACATTAACCTATTTATAATTAAATTGAAAAATATGCATTTGCTTTTACAAGTCTGAAAAATACACTCGATTTTAGCCTAAAATGTTACATTTAAATTATACTAATAAAATGTATCGGAAACAAACAAAAAAAAACATGTTTTTTTTTTTTTTTTTAATTTAGTAAACCCAATACACTTGTTATGCTGCTATATTATTTGGAGCCACAAAAGAGCACAATTTGGATAAAGTATACAAGCCTACTTTATTAACTTCTTTTTTTTTTTTTCGAATAGAATTATTTTTCTATTCCAGTGCTCTAATCACTTGTGATAACGTTTATTGAATTTCTTCAAGTAGGCATGAATATTTTTGTTCCAGAGGATTTCTGTCTTATAACATATTCCTAGAATATTTCACACAGTAAAATCGTAAAGAAATAAATCAGTTTTACATATAACTAATTTTGTTTACTATCCTATAAATTAAGCAGTACTTTAATTATATGTAAGTATTTGTTTGCACAGTGTCCCCTTAAAGTGAACATTTTCCTACACATCCAATATCAAATACCAATAGCTATACATAAAGAAATTCTGATCTTGAATCCTAAAATGATCACCCTGTTAAGAACTGCCAATGAGATGTTAACGATGTCAGAGTGACGACAATCGCTCAAATCGGCATTGTTACGTACCCCAGAGTACTCTTTAAACAGGTTAATTGTTGGATTACTAGTAACAAAGCCCATACTTATTGCAATGTTAGAAAAATATTGGCGGAGCCTAGCAGCGAAGTAAGCGGTCGCATAATCCCGGAGCTCCGTGATAGAAACTGAGAAAATCAGCAAATATACAGCCGATACTACCCCCACTAACCGCTGTACCGCGAGGTGAACTTCACCAAGCCCTATGGGACGCAAGCATAAAAAGCTGATATCGGACAAAGCAGCCCCAGGGCTCACGATAGGCGAAATGTGGCAGCAAGCACGAGGCCAGAGCGGAGCCAATATGGCGGCGCTCCATGGAGGCTGCTCTGATTTCTCGGATGATGGCACAGGGGGAGACGAAGAAGACTATCTCCCAGCCCCAGACCCAAAACCGAGGGCAAAGCTCAATAAACCGAGAATAGACCACGACGTTGATCTGGTAACTACCGGAGTATTAAAGAACCTGCTAGCGGAACTACAGAAGAACATCCTCTCAGATGTCACAGCACTCAGGGGAGAGCTGAAAGGCCTAACGGGCCGCATAACAAAGCTGGAGGATTCCTGCCAAGAACAACAGCGGAATACAGCCTCACTGCAGCGGGAAATACAAGACCTGTGCCACCAAAATATGCTGTTTGAAAGGCGGTTTGCGGTCCAGGAGGACACGAGACGGAGACTCAACTTAAAGGTTAGGGGGATCCCGGAGGGGCTACCAGAGGCAGAGCTGCCGCAAATGATCAAGCGTATGCTAACTTCTGTGCTGCCCCCAGGCCAAACCAAGTCTATCACACCAACGGGCATCTTCCGGATCCCGACACCAACTAAGGCCCCAGCTGCGGCCACAAGGGACACTATACTTACCTTTAGAAATCGATCGGACAAAGAGGTGGTCCTTACTGCCCTACGAGGTAAATCTCCCATGCGGTTTGAAAACACGGAATTAAACTTCTACGCCGACCTATCCAGTGGAACCCTAGCATGGCGCAGATCACTCCGACCACTCACCTCCACTCTCCGGCAACACAACATACAATACCGCTGGGGGCCCTCCCATACGCTACTTGCACAACACGGAGGGAAAGCGCATCAACTCCGGGACATGCAGGACGCTGCAGATCTTCTGCACACCTTAGACATACCACAGGACTCGCTACCCCAATCGGGGTCCCAAACTCTCACCTCCCCGGCCCACGACTGGGACCCAGCGAGAATTGCCCCATTTGTACCGCAGAGCACCACACCAATGACTTATGCCTCTGTCACCACCTAAACGGCAACATGGGACGGACTCTCTAGCCGCAGGAACACCAGAAACTACCCGTACCAGATCGCTACACATGCTCTCTATGAAGACCTGGAGCCCTCCGGGGCGCAGACAACCCCTGTCCCTCGACATGAACATTTGCCCCCCCCCAAGTGATCCTACCATACAGAACCGTCTTCTGACCCTACCCAATTCAAATATTGACTGAACTGACCTCAGGAACGGAAGGCCTCAACACCTCCACTCTTAACTGAGAGCCGAAGGAACTTGGCCCACATGGACTCAAGCCTCGAGGGGACATTGGTTGACTGTCTGCTAGTTGGGCCCGCTCGTTTATGCGGAACCTTCAACCTTCCAAAAGTTTAAGGGCTGTAATGCTGTAGGCTCCAGATCAAGCGGCTTAAACGCAACACAATGTTCATGCAGGTTTTGTTTTTTCTGTTTAGTACTCCCCTTTTATAGCACCCCAAGGCATACCTCTTGAATAAGGCATTGCCTATATAGTCTGTGTGCACTCTACTTGTAGGTGCAGCACATACGACTGAACGGATAAGAGTATCCATATTTTTCCTACTTGTACCTTGCTGGGGGTACTAACTCGACTTATGTGTCACGACACTTTTAACTACCTACTGACGCAACTCTTCATAACATATTTAATATACGTAATATACCGCACTTACTCTAAGGGGAACATGACAGGGATAAGCGACGACTATACGAATATTTACTGTGTACCTAGACTAGCCAGTGTTAATGCTATCCATATCACATGTGTAACTCACTCTCTAAGTCACTGGTCTGACCATAACCACCACTGCCTAACAATCCTTGAACCTGCTATCACATACTTGACTAATATAACGTACACCCGGTAGAAAGCTACTACATGACTTCAACCCAGATAGGGGACCCTGGCTAACATCCCAGCTCCTGAAAGTATCTTATATAAGCGTTAACTACGCCACTTGTTTTACTTAATACTCCAAGCAATCAACAGTAGTAGTCGCAGAGCTAAGGCTTTACACAGCACTAACTATTCTACCTATAAGATACCTAAAAAATTGTGACTAGTAAATCTCAACATAGCAATTAAAATGCGCAGCTTTCCAATAACCCCCACAAGAGCGACACACTGTGTAAACCACACACACAGGCCGGCTAAGACCACACGGCAAAGCGCAAAGCTGCAACTGTTTTAGCGTCACTAATGTAACTAGCCTAACACGGATAAGTGCTGCTGTTTGTTCCCCTTTATGTTTCTATTTTTGTTTTTATTTCTAATCACTCTATATCACGGTTCTTATGATTTAGCCAAGCTGCTGATTTAGCGCAGATTAAGATAGTCACTTTAACTGTAAAAGGCAACTGATGTTAACCCATGTTCTGTTTCTACTTTTATTTACAAAAATGTGCATTGCTCAAACGCCATCATTGTAATATCAATGTGCTATGTTGATGCTTGCGAATGCTATTGTGGCAGAGCGAGCTGTTTTGTCTACTTATGCACTCAAAAATAAAGAATTAAAAAAATATATATATATATGTAATAAAAATGTGTTTTTTCTCAGTATACCACCTAATCTTCACTTGAGTTCTCGAATTCTAGTTTCTAAGAAATCACCTACAAAAACAAGCTAGTTAGGGCTGCGTTATTCAGTTCACACAGTTTATTTCTCATTTAAATCCTCCCCATTCCAATTCTAGCCTCACCTCGGCATGTGCATGCAGTGCTATTTGTAGCGTTACTCACCTTTTCCAGGGGCCGGCCGCGGTCCTCTCTTCAAGCCGCGCGTGGTCATGCTGCTGCACGAGCCGCGTGCGGCTCATCTGACTGCTCACACAGGAAGGCGGGCAGTGACCGCGAGAAGCGGTCACGTGTCCCGCCTGAATCTAAGAGCGCGCCGCGAATCTCGGGCGCGCTCTTAAAGAAACAGTGGGAGCCTAAATTGCCAAAAGGCTCCCATTGGCCCATGTCATGCCACACACCCCATACACTTACCTTTTGGGGGTGTGGATATGACAGGAGTCAATCACATTAGTTTAGATGCTACATATACTTACCCTTTTCCTTTAGTTCCTTGCCCTATCGTGGTTTCTGCTACAGTTCCCTTTAGCGCTTGTGGTGTTCAGTTGTGTTCCTCCGTATTTGACCTTGGCTTTGTATTCTGACTTCGTTTTCGCTTTATCCTTATCTGTTCTGTTTGCCGGCTTGCTGTTTCCTGTGTACCAGTCTCCGGCTAGTCCTAGTTTACGCTGTCTCTTTGTGCCCTTGACCTCGGATCGTTCCTGACTCTGTACTTCTCCTATATACGTCGAGTCCGGCCACTCTAAGGACCGGTAGACGTATCTTCCCTCTGTGTTGTCTTCTGTTTAGCTGGATCCTGCGTGTAGGGGTATTATCTCGTTACACTATTGCCCCCACTTTTTCTCACCATGTATTCTTTCCATATATTTTTCCTTCAAAAGATATTCACCTAATTTCCCAGTAATATTTACCACTTAATAATCTTGAATACTACAATGTTATATTGTTAATTAAGTTGTTAAAAAGGCCATTAAGTTCAGTACTATCAAGTACATTTGTAAAACCATGGATATATGAAAAATTACTCCAGAAAGAATCGGATTTTTCTCATTGCATCAACATTATTTAAGCAAATGATGTGGCAGTTTATTGCACATCTTAAATGAATATTCAAGGCTCAAATTATACATACTCTGCTTATAGAACATGTTGTAAAGATAATGCATAAAAATAAATAAATAAATAAACTAAAACAGGTACTCCCCTCAGAATGTTCAAAAAATGCAGAAAATGCAAGCAGGTTGCTGGTTCTGAGACGTGCAGAAACAAGGAATGGCTTGGATATCTATGCCAATCTTAATCTTTCTATTAATATCAATGAGTGTGCTCTACACATCCTTTATGTCCTATGGAAAATCCAGTATGAACAAAACGAGGGATGATTTCCTTAAAGAATTGAATGTTTGTGTACGTTATTAGAATCTATAGAGAAGTTTTGTGTGTGATAGATATTATTTATTTATTTATTTGTGTAAATGCCTTCAAAGGAACTTGAAGGTCATGTTCAAAAAAGCTTCACCTTGAATAATCTTCTACCATAAAGACCATACATGGTAGAAGGTGTTACACAAAAACTCCTGTGTATCATTTGTGTTTAAATAGTTTGTTGATAAGGAACACAAACTCCAATCACTTGTATATTGGACCAAGCATTATCCAAGTATGTTTGACATATGCAAAATGCACATATAATAATGTTTTATGGAATTTTACATAATGTTCTACTAGTTATTGAAAAAGAATATATGTGGTATTGTGGGTAAGAGAAATATAGAATGTAAAACCAAAAATCTATAATTTGTCAAAGGAACTATTAATTTAATACCAATGCATTTATTGGTATTTTTCTAATTAATCATTCTGTGGCAATTAAGAATGTGGAATTGAGTATTTTAAATATGAATTCATCATTGTGTAGCAGTCTGCATCTGTATTAAACCTCAGAAGAGCAGAGCAATAAAATGCTTTCATGCTAATCTTCTACTGACGTACTCTTCGGCCTCTCTGATTGTATTCTGATTCCACAGGGAAGGCTGAGAAAAAAGATGATATGCTATTGGGGATATGAATGTGGTTTTGCTGAGAAACATGTATTTTTTTTTTGTATAGATACTAAAACAAACAGAGGACTGGTGAGGATTCATGCTAAAAATGTTGACATTAAACATAGATGCAAAACAACTCCGAATGAGGGTGCGCTGTGTCTTTAAGACCAAATTTCTAAAGTGCCACAAGTGCAAATTGTAATAAAGTGCAAAGTGATATAAAGTGCACTCAATGTGTTAAAAAAAACTTATACATACATATATGTGTCCTCTCCAATGGCAGTAAACATATGAAAGGGAGAGACATAAAAACAATAATAGTGTAAATCTGTTTAAAAAAACAATTAATAGTATAATATAAAAGTTTACACTCACAAAGATAGGACGAATAATTTCATTCACATATTCATCAGATCTGATGAAGCCGTGAACACGGCGAAATGCGTCATCACGCACCACGCATCACGCACTACCAGTAACTCCTCCTCCCGGAAGTCTGGACCCGAGACAGCAGCGACAGTATCGGCTGAAAACTGAGGGACTTGTCGACACCCCAAAGTATATACGGCCTGTTATATTTTATCGTGTACTGTATGCAGAGGAAGGTGAAGTACCTGTGCAGAGTTGGGCATTAAATATGTGAATGAAATTATTCGTCCATGCAGTCCTTTTCCTTAAGGAAATATTTGAAGAAGCTGATACAGTTAGAGCAGGCTTTACACTATTTTTGTTTTTTATGTCTCTTACTTCCATATGTTTACTGCCATTGGAGAGGACACATATATGTATGTATAAGTTTTTTTTAACACATTGAGTGCACTTTATATCACTTTGCACTTTATTACAATTTGCACTTGTGGCACTTTAGAAATTTGGTCTTAAAGACACAGCGCACCTTCATTCGGAGTTGTTTTGTATTGTATAAGTGTTGTGTTGGAGCTTTACACTTATTTAGGTGCAGGTTTTTTGTTTTTTAATATTCCTTGGTATTTGTATTTAGACTTTTAGACAATTTTTACTAGCGCCTATTCTTTACTTGCTTTTGGTGTATATATTAAACATAGATGTTATATAATGTTGGGCATCAGTATAGCCCTGGGCACACTGCTTCACTTGGCCAGTAACCAAGGGAAATATAATTCACAGCACAATGAGAGCAGGATCCGCAGTAACCATAACTTACCTTAACTATTAATACCCTTAACATTAAACAAAGTTCTAACATTAAAAAAGCGCTATTCTTTTTTTTACATAAGGAGTGTCCATTTAATCATGTAGGTGCCAGGTGATCTCTCCATACAAGAAATTAATAAAGGTTAACTTCTTCTCTAGCAGCAAGTTCCTCCCCAGGGAGATTGTCAGTGACAACAATCTCCCCTGTTCATAAGAAATTGCAACATATTTGGCAATTGCTTAAAATGGGCTAATCAAATGGGACGATTTCAGTGATTCAGTGATCAAATTAGGAAGCTCTCCTGGCTGTCAACATGACTGCTAAATAGGGGGTTCTCAAATTAATACATGAAAGTATCAATTTCTTCTGTAAGGGGGGCAAGGGCGACAACCAGTTAACCCCTAAGGCAAGCTGAAGTGCTTTAAGGGACTAGAGTATCATTTTGACTTTAACTACACTTGACTACCCTATCCCTAAAATAAAGGGACACTATAGAAACCAGAACCACTAGTGCTCAATGTAGTGATTCTGGGGCATATAGCTTATCATGGAAGGATCAGTAATGTAAACGCTTGTCACTTGGACAGTCACTAGATGGACTTCCTGGATGAGTTCCTGCAATCTTTGCAGTACCTATATTAAGTGTCTCCATGGTCTGCATGGAGACACTGAACATTCCCCATAGAGATGCATCGGGGATGAGAAGATGCTGATTGTCACATTGCTGTGATGTGCTGTGCATGAGCACTAGCTTCCCAATGTTACGGGGAAATATTGTATTGGCTCAGATCATCAAGATTGGTGATCTTGGCTAAGGGAGCGAGGCTTCAGCTTGGTGACCAGCATGTTGTGTCATAAACAGTGAGCAATTTTCGTTTTATAAGAGCATAGAGGGCAAAGATCTTAATTGTTAACATAATGCTATGGCATTAGGAATACATATGTGGATTCCTAATGCTATAGTATACCTTTAATCATTACCTAAACAGATATTCCTATACCTAACTGTATAATTCTGTTAGAAACTGTGTTGTTTTAAACTGTGCTGTATATAAACTGTGTTGTATAATTCAATGCTATTATAAACTGTGTTGTATAATTCAACTGCAATATTATTAATATTTCTGTATTGTTATAGCATAATTGGTATTTCAAATAAATCAGTCATGTTAATATGGATTAATATTGATTAGGAGGTAGTAAAGTTAGACTAGAATTCGTATGTGTCTCCCACATATATTTTATATTTATAGAATCCTATTTAAATGTACTTTATAGAAGAGATAGTTTTGTAAAAATAGATTAAAAATTGGATTTCGATAAGTTTTACAACCAAATGTTGCATTCTATGTAACTACAAAATGCTACAACAAAAATAAGCGTCTTAGCTAAAACTATATTTTGATGCCTAACACATCCAACAATTATTTGAACACACAACATATAATAGTGACATAATATTTAATAATTAAATATATACACCCTAGATGCACGTTATATCGTTTTATCTTTCACACATCAACATCTAAATTTTCTGTTATTTTATCAAATCTTTCATGAAGACACGAAGATAAGATAAATTGAGAAATGCTTACTTTTGTCCAAGTGACATCATTTTTTCTTTAATTCGTAAAGCCTGTAATTGGATGAAATGGTGTGTTTGTTATTAACATGTCAAACTGTGCCTTAACCCACATAGAAAACTCTCCTTGGAGAAATAAAGAAAATAAAGATTTCCACTTTCCTTTTAAAGCGACAACTTTTCAACTAAATTAGAATAAAGAATCTGCCTGGACCACTATTTTACATTCTATATTTTAGGATGCCCCAATTTATTTATAAGCACAACCATATATATGTAATGTAAGTATATAAATGTATCACATAGCAAAATATCATATCATCAAAATAACCAGTATTTCTGTATGGCTTTTATTCTTTTTTATTAGCCTAATATATATTAGTACTCGAGCTGCTGACAAAGCATGGCAGTGAAAAACGTATTCAGCATCCAGTCACTTTCCCCTCTATTTTTTGAGTTTTACTACATTTTGCTGTACTGTAGGAGTTTTGTTAATGATATATTTTTTCAGTTTTTTTTTTCTTTCATTATTCAATAAAAGTCTATATCTGATTTGTACTGATAATCGCGCCATCAAGCACATTTTTGGAAGTGCATCTTGGTTATCCGGTAGAGTTTAATGTCACATGAAGCATTTGCTTTAGACCTGAAGAAGAGGCGAAACGCTGAAACTCTTTCTTTTAATATTTATTCCTAAGGCTATACTCCTGTCATTTTTTTCACATACATGTTGTATATTGTATGTTTGATTGCATGGGTGTGAATGTGAGTGTTTGTGTGCGTAAAAGCAGGGATGTATTTGCATGCAGGTGCAGTGGCTGTTATTTGTAAATGTAGGGGTTTGCAAATATAAAATGTAGGTATGTATGAAGGCAGTATCACTGTTAGCAGGTACGTTAATCTCAGGGGAAAATGTATGCTTTCAATTCAAGGTTCTACAATGTCACTGGTGTAGTGAGGGTAACTGCCCGTTTACATTCAGTGTCATTTGCATATGCCTTGTTACCTATATCTGCCAGTTCATATAGAACTCTAAATAATATGGGAAGGGAGGTGCAGAGAAGCAGTGCCGTCAAAGTATCTTCAAATCTGAGTGGAGGTGTATAAATATGAAAGATAAGAGGGCAGGAGAACAGAATATAGTGTAGTACAGCGGTGCCCAAAAGGTAGATCCCCAGATGTTTTTAAACTACAGCTTCCATGATGCTTTGTCATTGTAAAGGCATTCTAATTAGAGAAATAACCATTTTGTAGAGGTTATAATGACCTCCAGATATGTGCGATTCGATGGTACAATCCCAAAAAGGATATGCCGGTGGTCTTGGTCATTTATTGGGAGATGTTTCAAGGCCAGTAGAAACTTTTGATGGTAAGCATTGAAAGGGTTCTCCTTCACTGTGCGGTATTGTTGGAGTAGCTTCCCCCCTCCCATACAGTATACACTCATGGCCAGAAAAAAGAGGCTCTGGTTTGGGAAGTTCAAACTGCCATACGTATACTAGCCAAGTGCCAGAAATCCTACTCTTTGATTTATTCTAAATAATACACCTATACTCCAATGACTGGCTGTCATCCATAGCTCTCAGTGATGTTACTTATCGTCATAGGAACACTGCAAATGGCCATTCAAGTGCGGGTTTAGACACTGAAAGTTACAAGAGGTATTAAAGTATACTACCTATCACAGATTTATGGGGTATATAGGATAACCCTACAAATATTTATAAGTTGGGTTTACTGGACATCACCAACAGACCACATGTAATAATAAATAGGATAGGCAACACTTAAGTATGGAAGAAAAACAATACCACGTTCAGGCAGTCAACTGCATATGTAGCAGGACATGTCACACAGTGCGCCCAACCTCTGATGGTGACATTGTGGATAAGATACCTACCTTCAGAGGAATTATCACATTTTTAGTTGAAAGACATGCTGGATATGTATATCACCTGAGATTAACTTACCTGCTAACAGTGAGTAGGAGAGTAAGTGTTCGACCTCTATATGATATTTTGTATGTAAGGCAGCTGTACATCTTTTATATACTGGGTATATTTCTTTCTTACCCTTTTCATACTTTCATTGTATAGTACAATCAATTGCTAATTTCGACACTCATTGCCATTTTGCTGTTTTCCCAAAGGTATTTTTCAACTATTAGTAATTCGTTTTTGGTATATTGCATGCAATATCCTCAAATGACTAAAACAATAAAAAATATATTAAACAAAAATCACTACAAAAATTAATAGATAACTATATCGGAGGTGTTTAGAGACAAGCATGCATCCATAACACATCAATAAGGATTTGTAAGTGGTGTTCCATTATGTTTAACCTCTAAAGGATTTCAAAAGTCAATAAAATAAAAACAAAAATAACAGTAGTCTATGGACATTGTAACAATAACTTACTTTAGCACAGTTAGTTGCATTTTGCCAATAACCATAGCATAAATGAATTTATACTTTAAACAACAATGTCACATTTATAAGATTTGTATGCAAGAAAAACTAATTTCCTTCAGTTAACGGTTAGCTTTGTACTTCTGTACTTAGAGTCTTTGCTGCAAGGCAGTTCTGGCTCAGAAGTATTTAAAAATCTGATCATATAAATTTTCTTTCATATAATAATGTATGATCCGCATATTAAAATGGTTATTGATGTCTTTAATGATTTATCTTGTGCTTAAACTGTATAACGTACTTTAATGGTTGATGTTCCTACTGCGACACTGCAGGGATTTCTTCCTGCTAGCGCTATCTCTGATGATGTCACTACATTGTAACAGAGACAGCTGGCCAACAGCGGAAACACGTTGTGCGTTGTATTCGAACACCCTCGCCCCCTATTGCACTTCACTTTCCATCCCTATAATTACCATGAGTTCACAGACCGTTGTCAGTAAGTTACTGTATTATATTGAAAGCATTGTGAAACATAATGACATGATGGAATTTCATTTCATGTTCTGCATAATAAAATTGGCATTGTATTACTAGAACATAATCTTAATGTTAAAGCAACTGTGTATCATCAAAGGGACATTCCAGGAAGCCAAGCAAAAGTGATGCATACAAAACCTAATGTTAAAATGACTTATCGTCCCATGGCGTGAAGAAGAACTGTGAGCTTGGAGTCATTTCTTAGATTTCTTTTTTTTTTTTTTTTGAATTTGACAATTTTTATTTTGTGGTCAAGGGTAAGAGATACAGAAGGCAAGATGGGATGGGGTTCAGTGTATATTCATACTCATTATTTCAATAAAGTTATACATAAGGGTAGGAGGGTACAGAAGGCAAGAGGGAGACAAGGGGGGTTATTCACATATCCATGTTCAACTTTTCCCCATAAAGGGGATTTCCTGCCCAGATGTTTACGTATATTGTCTATTAGTTCGTGCTAGGGCTATCATTGGTCGTAAGTAATTTCTTAGTAAAGTAATCCATCCCTGTTTCTGTGTGTGCTGTGTCTTCTTTGTGGTTCGGGCTGGTGTGGATTATGGGTGTAGGGCAGTCTTCATTATCGGTGGTGGACATGTAGGGTTCAGAAGGTCGGGTTGTGAGGGAGTTAAGTATGAAGCGTGTGGATTCGGTGGGTGTGTGGTTACAGAGCTTGTTTGGTCATATCAGTGTGTGTAGTCTCAGTGTAGGTGCTATGTGGGTGTGATGCGTGCGTGTTGTGTGTGTGTGTGTACGAGCCAGTATGTGCATTGCTAGGTCGCCTCCTATCGGGGAGACTTTTCATTTGAGAGGGTTCTGTCGCCAGTGTTTCAATGAGGGTCTGGTGGTTTGTTTCGGTCCCATAGATTCCATGCTTCAATCCAATAGGGATTCGTTCTGCTGGATTTCCGTGCCATTATTTCATACGTTTTGGATGTTTCCACTGCTGTGATGCATTGGGTGATCGTTGGGGCTTTAGATTGTTTCCAATGTCTACTAATAGTGGCAAGGGCCGCTATACAGATGTGGTATAATAGATATTTAGTGTGTATATGCTGCGTTGGAGGTAATAGTAATAGTAGGAATGTTTCTGGCGTGAGGGAGACACGTAGTTTGGTACAGTTCGTTATTAATTCTAGGACTTGTGTCCAAAATTGCAGCAATGACGGGCAGTGCCACCAGATATGCAGAAAGGTACCTCGGTCTTTTTGACATCGCCAGCATACATCTTTCGCCTTCGGGTAGCTGTGTTTGAGTATTGTTGGGACTAGGTACCATCTATATAGTATTTTGCGGGAGAGTTCCATGTGTGTTGTGCACAGGGTAAGTTTTTTGTTAGCGTGAAATATGGTTCTCCATTGGTCTTGTGTGAATTTACGACCAATGTCCCTTTCCCATGATTTTTGGAAGGAGGTCTGAGCCACCGGAGTTTCGGAGGTTGTGGAGGCATAGATCTGTGAGATGAGTTTCGTTGCCGGCTTGGCTTTAGTGCATATTTGTACTAATTTGGCCCAATGTGGGTCCGTTGGTGTTGTGATATGTTGTGGCCTGTTGAGATTGATCCATGATTGCATCTGGATATAGGAGAAGATCGCTGTATTGGTTAACTTGTATTCTTCGCAGAGATCTGAGAGGGGTTTAAGGTGGTTTCCTTGTAGTATTTGTGATAGTGTGTATATGCCATGTCTCTGCCAGAGTTTGTGATTAAAGTCCGGAATCAGTTGCCGTATTGTTTCAATCGGGGTTGCTGTTGAAAAGGGTAGCGTTATCCCCTTCTTTCGGCAATAATCATCCCACACTGAGAGTGTTAGTTTGGTGGGAGGTAATAAGTCTGACGGTTTCGGTCTGAGGCTGTTCGGGAGCCATGCTAGTGCTGGAAGGGAGATCCCTTTGGCATGATGTCTCTCCATTTCCTCCCAAGTCAGGGGGATTTGTCGGTGTGACGCTGCAATAAGTGGGGTCATGTTGGCTGCTCTGTAGTATTTCTCTATATCCGGTAGGCCCATTCCGCCCTGATCATGGGGCTTGTACATCGTGGTCATAGCCACTCTTGGCTTCTTGTAGTCCCATATATACCTGTTTATACTGCGTTGCAGGTCCTTTAAGTAGGTTTTGTTGAGTTTGAGTGGGAGCGAGCGGAATAAGTATTGGATTTTTGGCATGATCACCATTTTAACAGAGGCTATCCTGCCTGTCCACGATATATATTTCCCCTTCCAACTGTGCAGCAGAGCCTTAATTTCTTTGTGTAGTTTGGTATAGTTTGCTTTGAATAGGGTATTGGTCGATGGGGTGAAGTAAATTCCAAGGAATTTAACATGGTCATGTCTCCAGTCATATTTAAAGTTCTCCTGAAGAGCCGTTAGGGCTGGTTTCGGGATATGAATGCCTAGAGCTAGGGTTTTGGAGACATTTAGCTTGTAGTATGAACATGCACTGAAGCGGGATAGGATGTTGTGAAAGTTGGGTAAAGATATGTGCGGCTGCTCCAATGTGAGCAGGATGTCATCCGCAAAAAGTGACATCTTGTATTCTTGGCCTTTGGATTTTATCCCATGTATATTCGGGTCGTTCCTGATTAGTTGTGTGAGGGGTTCAAGCGCCAGTATGTATAGTAGTGGGGAGAGTGGGCAACCCTGTCTAGATCCGTTGGAAATGGTAAATGGTTTTGAGGCAAACCCACCATTGACTACCCTGGCTGTTGGTGTGGAGTATAGTGCTTGAATGGTGGCTAGGAACTGTGGTGGGAATTCGAATTTTCGAAGTACCGCATTCAGGAAGGGCCAGTGGAGCCTATCGAAGGCTTTTTCCGCATCAAGGGACAGCAGGACACTAGGGTTTCTGCTCTCTTGTATCGCATAGAGCAAGTCTAGGGTTTTCCTAGTGCCGTCTGTTCCCTGTCTGCCCCCGACAAACCCCACCTGGTCCTCCCGAATTAGTGAGGGTATTATTTGTGCTAGCCTGTTGGAGAAGATCTTTGCTATAATTTTAATGTCCGTATTTAGTAGGGAGATAGGGCGGAGGTTTTGGCTCCTGGTCGGGGGTTTCCCTGGCTTGGGAAGAGTGGCAACATGGGCCATCAGCATCTCTTGTGGTAGTTGCCCTACTTGTATGGCGTGATGGTAAACCTTTTGCAGGTAAGGAGCTAATATTGGTGCGAATTGCTTGTAATAGGCATTGGTCATTCCGTCTGGGCCAGGGGATTTCCCTGATGGTAGTGAGGTGATAGTGTCTATGATTTCTTGTATAGTAATCTGGTGTTGTATGTCGTCTTTTTGGGTGGTGGAAAGTGTTGGGAGTTCTACCGTTTGGAGAAAGTCCTCTATTTCCCTGAGAGTCGGTTGATGCAAGTTGGGGTCTAGTTTAAGATTGTAGAGGGAGTGGTAGTAGTCTGCCATACAGTCATTGATGTCTTGCGGGTTATGTATTTTGTCTCCTGCGGTTGTGATCAGATGTGGTATTTTAGAGTTAGTCTGTTGTTTTTTAAGTAGGTTGGCTAAAAGTTCCCCTGCCCTGTTGCCTTGTGTGTACGTTCTCAATTTCAGTTTTGCTATGGTATGGGACGTTTTTTGGAATGTCAATGTGTTGATTTGGTTGGTGATGGCCACTATTTCTTTAGCTTGAGCCTCAGTAGGATTCAGCATGTGTGCAGAAGTGGTATCTCTCAGTTTCCTTAGTAGTTCCAAGTGTTCCTTTTCACGTTTACGTTTTAGGTGCGATGCCCGACTGATGAAATGGCCTCTCATGACTGTTTTATGGGCCTGCCATATTGAGAATATGGAGGCCTCTGCGTTGTCATTGGTCTCGAAGAAGTCTTCTAACTCAGACGTCATCGATGCTGTGAATTCTTTGTCAAGGAGGAGGGATTCATTGAGGCGCCATGGTGGCTTTCCTCGGTGCAGGTAATTGTTGTTTAGTGTCATTGTCAGTGGGGCATGGTCAGACCATACTATGTTGCCTATAGAGCAATCTTCTATACGGGGAAGCAGGTTGCCAGAGGTTAGTATATGATCTATTCTTGAGTATGTTTTGTGCACTTGTGAGAAGAATGTGTAGTTCCTGTCCGTAGGGTGTTTTGTTCTCCAGACATCATATAAACTGTTTTCATGGATGAGTTTCGCAAATGCCTTATTGTTCGGGCCTAGTTTAAAGTGTTTGTCCGAAGTGCTTGGGGTTGTCGAGTCCAAACGGGTATCCATCGTGTGGTTGTAGTCCCCACATAGGATTTGGGGGTCGTTCGTGTCATTTGGTAGTTTATTGAGGACCTTGTGGAGAAAGTTGCGTTGGTGGTCGTTGGGGCTGTACAAGCATGCTAGGATGTATGGGTGGTCATTGATTCTACAGTGTAAGATAAGGTATCGTCCTTGGGCATCCTTCTTAATTCGTAGAGTTTCTACTGTTAGTGAGTTATGGAATAGTATAGAAACTCCTCTGGATTTAGAGGTGTGAGTTGCATGGTATTGCGTAGGGTAGTCTCTGCGGGCGAAGTTAGGGACCCTATTTGTTACGAAGTGCGTTTCTTGGACGCAAACCACATCTGCTTTGAGTCTTGTTATATCATCTAGTAGCATACGTCGTTTATGTGGTGTGTTGAGGCCTTTGGTATTATGTGAGTAGATTATCATGTTTGGTGGTATTTATTGTGGCGTGTGAGGGTTTTGTCTGTAAGTTCAGTAGTGTTGACTGGCTCTTGCGGGTGACTGTGATGATGAGGGGGTACTGGTGGTGGTGGTGTGGGCGGGGTTGGGGTGTTAAAGTAACACGGGTACTATTTACAGAGACCGTACGGTCTGGCACGCTACTCGCGCCGTGGGGTTAAGGAGCTAGAGCTTCCAAGTACGTGGCTAACGGGCTCCAGTATGTGTTTTGATGCGGAGCTGAAACCATGTGTAATAAAATGATAATATAAACCTGATAGTATAACATAATAACATTAGAAAATAACAGTAAATAACCTTGCGAGGTGGTAAATAAACAGCAATATGTCCTTCAACATTATAGGTTAATCTAAATTTTGCATGTCCTATTCTTTTGAGTGTCGCAAGTACACCCAGCTTCCCAAACCCTAGTGACGGCCTGCTGACCTGCGGGTGTCCCTTGGCATCATGGGGTGGTGAGAGCATATGGCCATTGATCTTCCCGTGCCCAAGGGTGTAGCGTTGTAGCTGAGGGCGAGGTACATGCCTGTCAATATGGTATGGTAAACGGTGCGTAGGCATCCTCCATTTGGAACCTCTTTACTGAGCCCCGGGCTTCTGTTATTGTGATTAGTGAGTAAGCTAGGTGTTTTAGCGATAAGAGTGTGCCTTTCGCAGTACTTATAAAGCAGATATAGTCTGTCTTAGATTTCTAAGCTTGGCATTCCCCTCTTTATATGCCTCCGCACACCCTACTTACAGCGGTAGTTTGCAATACAGTTACCTCGGGTCTAGGGGATAGTCTGGGGTGGGCAGCTCAATCTTTCGTCAGTATACTGCCTAGCCGGCCCCCCTGCAGCAGCCGGGCCTAACCCATGAGAGTCTGATGGGCTTCGGATGCTCGCAGGGGCACCCGGCCAGCGGCAAGTGCACATTAGTAGGGAGGACATGCTATATACGTGGCATAAAAACAGTATGCATATACATTTAAATAGCAACCTATTTGCAAAGAAACACTTGTGGTTAGTCAATGATACTTGCGGTAAGCGCCTTCAGCGCCTCCTGACAATTATGTCAGTTCATGTTTGTTGGTCTATGGAGACTGCGGTCGGTGGAAAGGGTGTCCTCAGGAGGTTCCCTCAGTAGACCCCACTTTTCCATGAGTTGCGTGCCTTCCTCCGGGGATGATATGGCAAACGTTTTCCCTTGTCTTGACAGGATCAGTTTCGTGGGGAAGCCCCACCTGTAGCGTATTCCTTTGTTGCGGAGTATAGTGGTGGTCTGGGTGTAGTCTTTTCTCCGGCGTAGAGTAGCCGATGAGATATCCGCCATGAGGCGCACCGTTGGGAAATCTTCGTGCGGAGCGTCCCTGCTGCGATAGGAACGGAGGATCAGCTCCTTAATGTGGAAGTAGTGAGCTCGCATAAGGACATCGCGTGGGATTGAGTCGGGTAAATTTTTAGGTTTCGCCACCCTGTGTATTCTGTCTATCAGGAGCATGTCCGCAGGAATATCTGGGGCATAGGCCTTCATGAGGCCTCGTGCATGTGCTTGCAGATCGTCTGGGAGGACTGACTCGGGCACTCCCCGGAGCCTTAGATTGTTTCTTCGAGCTCTATCCTCGTGGTCCGCCATGCGCATTTCAATTATTTCCATTTTGCAGCTTAACTCCTGGAGGTGCTGCGAAACTTCGGATTGTGTGGAGGCTAGCTCCTGGCATTGTTTTTCAACTACGGAGGTTCTGGTAGTGAGGTCCCTCACCTCCTTCTTTATCTGGTCAGCCGTCGTCTGCCATGTGGAGATCAATCTTGTTGCCATTGCTTCCATAGCTTGCTCGAATTTGCTCTGCGTTAAGTAGTCCACAGACTTAGGATTCTCCGGCCTTGTCGGTGTCGGGCTGGGAGTGGTGTCCTCCGCGCCCTCGTGTTCCGCCGTCCGCATAGTCTCTGCTGTTGAGGCAGTTTTGTGTCCGAAAAAGTTCAGTTTTTCTGCCTTGAGTGCAGCCTTCCTCGCTTTAGTTGATGCCATCAGTTTTTGATCAAATTATAGGTTTCAGCTCATTGAATATCGTTATTTAGCGGAGCCCTCGTGCCGGAGCAGAGATTTAGACGTCCATCTTGCTCGGCGGTTAGCCACGCCCCCATTTCTTAGATTTCTGTTAGTTTTTACTTCCATTAAATACAAGGTTATTCTGGTCAAGCCTGACATTTTGTGGTATTAAAAGACTGTGAAAACCTATGTGAAATTCATAAACATTCATGGACCTCAGGCATCATTGGTGCCCACAAGACTCGACATCTCCTGGGTCCCATTATCACCCAACACTCTTCTGCCAGTGTACTGGAGAATAATACAGTAGGGACCACTTATCAGGCCCCTACTAAGTATTTTTGAGATTATTTTTGAGGTGATCTGTTATGTTCACCAGGTAGAGAGAGATTTTAAATTTTTAAGAATATTTGGAGCTGGTAAACCTTAGCTTCAAATATTGAAAACCAAGTGGTAACTAGCGGATAACAGCTACCGTAATAATCTATAGGAGTCATTAATATTAACATCTGTTGGTAATCCCTGCTGCTTTTGTTGAAATTATGCAGTTGAGAAACATCTGCAAAGTTAGCAGACACTTTAGTGAGGAACGGCTGGTTGGTAGAAGTTGCCAAAAACATCATGACAGACCAACTGGTCACCTGTCCACATCCCAGTATGCACTGCTCACTAACTGCTAGCAATCAGTTATGTGCTTTGCATTGATGGTAGTGGGTACACTGAGAAAATGAATGAACACTGCTCATCAAAGTAAATGGTTGTTTTTCTTTCACATGCACAATCTTTTTTTTTACTAATAAAAGGACATTCACAAGTTAGTATGTTTATAATTATCATTTAATGAACACGTTAATGTATTACATGTATAATGCATTAGAAATATATGATAAATCTACCTATAACCCCTGAACACCGCAGCCAAATGTACAAGTTGTGAACGAAACAAAATGTAAACAAAACCTGGCATTTGCGCTATATGTCTGTCAAACCGTAATTCACCTCTTTCATATTAAATGCACCCCCCCTTATTATATATCATTTTATTCAGGGGAAACAGGGCTTTCATTTAACATCAAATATTTAGGTATTGAACATAATTTTATATAAAAAAAATTTTTTAGTTCTATGTGACATTTTAACTGTGGATGTCAAAATACTGTTTGCTTTTACTGCAATACAATACACATATTTGTATTCAGCGATGTCTCACGTGTAAAACAGTACCCCCTATGTACAGGTTTTATGGTGTTTTGGGAAGTTACAGGGTCAAATATAGCGTGTTACATTTGAAATTGAAATTCGCCAGATTGGTTATGTTGCCTTTGAGACTGTATAGTAGCCCAGGAATTAAATTTACACCCATAATGGCATACCATTTGCAATAGTAGACAACCCAAGGTATTGCAAATGGGGTATGTCCAGTCTTTTTTAGTAGCCATTTGGTCACAAACACTGGCCAAAGTTAGCGTTAGTATTTGTTTGTGTGTGAAAAATGCAAAAAACGCCAGTTTTGGCCAGTGTTTGTGACTAAGTGGCTACTAAAAAAGTCTGGACAAACCCCATTTGCAATACCTTGGGTTGTCTACTATTGCAAATGGTATGCCATCATAGGGGTAATTTTCATTCTTGGGCTACCATAGGGTCACAAAGGCAACGTAAGCAATCTGGCGAATTTTTATGTGAAAAAAATGAAACACAAGCCTTATATTTGACACTGTAACTTTTGAAAACACCATAAAACCTGTACATGTGGGGTACTGTTGTACTCGGGAGACTTCGCTCAACACAAATATTTGTATTTCAAAACAGTAAAAAGTATTGCAGCAATAATATCGTCCGTGTAAGTGCTGTTTGTGCGTGAAAAATGCAGAAAATGTCACTTTTACTGGCGATATCATCGTTGTAATACATTTTACTGTTTTGAAACACTAATATCTGTGTTCAGCAAAGTCTCCCGAGTAAAACAGTACCCCCCATGTACAGGTTTTATGGTGTCTTGGAAAGTTATAGGGTTAAATATAGTGCTAGCAAATTAAATTCCCTATACTTTCGGCATGGGTTGTCAGGCAGGTCCCGCTAGTTGTAATTAATTAGGATACCTAATTATGTAAAATTATTACATAAATATATGTGTAGAATTAATATATGTATATATATACATATGTGTATATATACGTATATATATATATAATTTTTTTAAAATATTTGTATTTATATATAGGTATATATATATAGTGATATATACGTATATATTTATGTATATAGATATATATATATATTATGATATATATATTATTTTGTTCTACGTGTATTTTGATATAAATATATATTAATATCACAATACAGTTAGAACGAAATAACACATCTATATATTTTTTAATTATTTATTTTTAAATATTTTTTTAATTTTATTTTTTTATGTATTTACATATATATATTTTTTTATATTATATATAAATATATATAACAATAATTATATATATATTTAATCAGTATCAGTCTACGTGTGATTTGATATTCATATATATATATATATACGTCGTGTATGTGTAAATGTGTGTGTGTGTGTGTGTGTGTGTGTGTATGTGTATTTATATATACTTAGATCATATATATATGATATATATGATCTAAGTATATTTTATTTGTAACTGTAATTTTTTTTATTTCTTTTTTTAACTAATATTTTATTTTTATTACAGGGCAGGGGGCAATGACAGTGTCAGCCAGTGATTTCACATCACTGGCTGACACACAGGATCAGTGATCACTGTGACTGCCTGTCACTGTGATCACCTCCTGCAGATTGGGTAATTGACCACAGGGGGGAGTGCCTGGGTGGTACAAGCACTCCCCCCTTCCAATCTGCAGGGGGATCACTGTGCCAGTTACATGTGTCAGCCAATAGGCTGACACATGTAACACTGATCGCAGTGACAGGCTGTCACTGCGATCAGAGAGCTCTGAGATCGCAGTGACAGCCTGTCACTGCGATCAGAGAGCTCTGAGATCGCAGTGGCAGCCTGTCACTGCGATCTCAGACTTAGCAGATCGCGGTCACTGACCCCAGGGGGACTGCCTGGGGGGCCAGGTAAGTCCCCCGACCGCGATCTGCAGAAGGGGAAAGCCGCCGGCCGCATGTGTCAGCCGATTTCAAATCGGCTGACACATGCTGAATACTGGTCGCAGTGACAGCCTGTCACTGCGATCAGAGACTGCAGATCGCGGTCACCGGCCACAGGGGGGGTTGCCTGGGGGGCCAGGCATCCCCCCGACCGCGATCTGCAGCGGGCGATTAGCGCCGGCCACGTGGGCGGCCATTATGGCAAGGACGTAATATTACGCCCGCCGGCGTTTAGAGACGGTTCCTGCAGGGCGTAATAGTACGTCCTCCGGATTTAAGGGGTTAAAGTGGCTCTGTTACTTTTGGATTCTTTGCATATTTTGCCAAGAACCCAAAAATGAAATGGTCACTTTGTATGTGACAAACTGAGTAAGAAGCTAAAGTGAAGCTAAATTTAATCTCTTGAAGCTGTCCATCTCTGGCACCACCATCTTCCTTCTGGCACATCCTTCATATACCAGGAGTCAGTAACTCTCACTCTCACACAATTCACAGGAATATAACACTGAGATCTATGATCAATCTAGTAACAGGTTTACAAACTGACAAAACTTTTTAAACTTTTGATGACCTCAGACTTTACCATAAAACGAACTAGTCCCTACTTTGCCTTATGTTATATGATTCTGGCCTCAATAATATTTTTGGGTAAGCTTTTAAAATTATATTATCAAAATATTAAAATGTCAATATGTAAATATATATATATATATATATATATATATATATATATATATATAATATAAAAATATCAATATATTAAATGAATATATCATATATTAAATACTTTTCAAAGTGTATTAAATATTAGGTCATTCTATATATATATTATAGGGGTTCAGGGCACTTGGATATCAAAAGTGTAGGCAAAAGTCACTGATAATAAATTAAGGAGGGAAGGTACCTGCTTGAGTGATATAGTTGCCTTGCTTCCTAAAGCACTTCTAAAGTAATCACTTCATCTCGGTAAAGTGGTCTGGGTGCAGTGGTCCTTTAGTTTTAAACCTGCAATGTAAAATATTTAAGTTTTTTTTAGAAACTGTAATGTTTACATTGCTGGGTAAAATCTACCTCAAGTAGCTGGCAGCCACTAAAGGTGCTTCCGCTGAACTGACTAAGCAAAATGAGGTCACATGATATAGAAGCTCATAGGAAAGCTTTCATTTTAGTGCTTTTCTATAGGAAAGCTTGGATGTGATGGTAGCGCGTGCGGTTAAAGTCCCCCAATGCTACTCTATGAGGAGCATTGAATTGGACTATCACTGGAGAAGGCTATGCCTCTTCTATAACTTCGATGGAGTTGGAGAGGGTGAAGGAGTCTCGGCATATAAAAAAGATAAGTGAACAGGGGAAGGGAAACCACTAAATTAGAAAGGGAAACTATAGCATTAGGAACAAAGGTTTGTGTTTCTAACGCTATAATCTTCCTTTAATATATAAAAAAAAAAAAAAAAGTAACATGGTGGAACTCTGCCTATAAGTAGGTATTTTTATTTATTTTGCAATCATGAGTCCAGCAGGACAGGACCGCCTCAAAACAGCTTGATGCATTATGCATCTTGTGTCTTAATCATGATTGCATAATTAATTAGAATACATTCTTTCCAATACTTTGGCGTTGTGACTGTACCTATTTCTCTAAATCCATGCTTAATTATTTTGGATGCATATCTTTAAGCCATTCTTTAACTCAATACTAATCCAATAACTTTGTCACTGTGCAAGCTTCAAATACACTCTACATGGGCATAGGCATGGTTATTCACTTGTAAGTTGTTGGGTCACAATTCAAAGTTTAGTCTTAGCCTGCTGAAAAAAACCCATAGCTGATTTGGAGATTTTTTTTCTGTTTTGTTTATTTTGGTCACACTGTATGACAATGAATCTAGGGAAAACTTTTGTATTTTTGTTTATAATTATTAGATCTAATTTTTGCTGGGCATATATTTTATGACTATTTGAGTTATATATAGTGTATTGTTTGCAAGTAGCTCACTCTATACTGGAGAACTTTCAGGCATTTTCAATCTAGATCACTAGATATCATTCTGACATTCATGCTAGAACTTCTTATTTCACCCTATCACAGACTGTCGAGGATGTTAGTGAGATGTTGAAACTTGTTTTGTTGTTCTCCACAGGCATTTCTTGTTTAAGACATCGTCTGGAACTACACCTTTGTTTAGCAGCTCATCTCCTGGATATCCTTTAACATCGGGAACTGTTTACACTCCTCCTCCAAGGCTCCTGCCCAGAAACACTTTCTCCAGAAATGCCTTCAAGCTAAAGAAGCCGTCCAAATACTGTAGCTGGAAATGTGCTGCCTTATCGGCTATTGCTGCTGCAGTTCTTCTAGCGATATTGTTGGCGTACTTCATCGGTAAGTCATCTGTTCCTTTCATTTTGAATCAAGGTAGTGTGCAAGTAATTTGCGGAAAACGTCAGTAGTGTTAAAAGAGGGTTAGTTGTCTCCATGAATGAATATTTTTAGTGTTGCTGGCTTTTGTTGGAAAATGTTCTTGTTTCTTCTTAGTTGCTTATTTTCTGAAAGCGGGAAAGATTCCTAGATGTGGTTTTTAGAAAGGAACAAATCTGTCTTGTATCCAAATATCCTCAGTTTCTCTTAGTGAGCTGGAGTGAAAGTGTGAAAAATATATTTGTTCCAATTCACGCACAGTAGTCATTATATTGAGCATATTGTATAAGATGATCTTTGCAGGATTCTATAGTCTTTAATGGACATTCCGTAGACTCCTATCTATTACTCTTATGCAAGCATGAGCATACAATAAATATACACCTTCTGGTATCTTTAAAAAACTGAAGGGGGTAATGGTGATGTGGAATGTGATCTAAAGGTAAGAAAATTTGCTGCACACATTCTTCCCCAGGCACCTTAAAATGCTATAAGAGGGTATCTTAGCAAAAAAGACAAGCATCAAGGAATAAAAAAAAAAAAGATTAAATTGTTGACCAATATCTACTATAAATTGCACATGTTCTGCAGAAACAAAACATTAAGTGGCAACCTACATAATGCTTACATACACACTTAAATGTTTTTTTATATAAGCCATTCTAATTACATAGTATTACCTACAGTTTGCGTTTTTTGTTGTTTTACCATTTAGGATATAAGTTGCTTGTGCACTGTTTACCCAAAGTGCTTAACTTTGCATTTTTCTACATTAAATTTAAACTCCCAATCTATCTAAATTCCTCTTCAGCAAATTCATATCCCGCTCAAATTTATTACTTTACAGAATGTTGTGTTATCTGGAAACACTGAAAAGTGACATTAATAAATATGTTAAATAGAAGTGGTCCCAGAACAGAACTCCGAGGGACACCACTTAGCACATTTGTGCAGTTTGAAAATGTACAATTAATGACAACTTCCTGTATCCTTAAGCCAATGTTCTACCCAAGAACAAGAATTTTCATCTAGACCAATATCTTTTAGTTTTAACTCTAACCTATATCAAATGTCTTGGCAAAATCCAAATGGATCACATCCACTACAAATATAAGTTGTGGTTGGTTTTGCTCTCTTTGGCTATCACTTTCCCATATCTCCTTTTTGCATGCATTATTGGCTTCCTTATATCTTATGTAGGATGCCTCTGATTTAAATAATTTAAATGTCCTTTTCTTGTTTTTTCATATAGTTTTCTTCCCCATAAGTCACACTGGTTTCAATGTGTTTTTTTTTATATTTATTACCCAATGGTACATACTGAGAAATGTACCTTTATCTTCATACCTAATATTTGTATAAAGATATTTCATTTATCATCAGTGTTTTTTCACTAAAGAGTTTATGCCAGTCAATATGTTGTAAAGATGCCCTTAATTTATTGAAATTTACCTTTTTAAAATGATATATTTTAGTATATCCTATGTCCATTAGCTTTTTTGACTTTATTTCAGTAGACACCATATTGTGATTACTATTTTCCAAGTGCTCCCCTACTTCAATGTTGGTCAAAATCTATTTTATTGATATGCTTCATTTACAATTATGTTCTTGGTGTTCCGTTGAATTTTGAAACCTACCCAATCTGCTCACTTGAGGTTATGTTCTAAACTTTAGAACCTTACCAGACCTGGCCGAATCCATTGGTCTGTAATCATACCTCATCTTGTAGTGAAGAGAATAACGTTAAGTAGTTGTTGGTTGTTTTTTTTAATTACAAATGTTTTTTTTATTTTTTATTTTATTTCCCCTCAGGCCATATTTCCCAATTAGAGCCCCTATTCTCACACTACAGCCCCATATTCCACCACTACAGCACTTATTCCCTCCTTTATTGCCCCCACTTCCCCCAAAAAGCCCCAGTTCCCACACTACAGCCCCAATTTAAACACAACAGCGCTTATTCCCTCCTTTGTTGCCACACTTCCCCCAAAAAGCCCCTGTTCCCACCACCACAGTCCTTATTCCACTACAGCCCCATCCCACCACTACAGCTCCAATTCACCCTCTACAAGCCCCTAACCCCTAACTACAGCTCCTGTCAAACCACTACAGCCCCTAACCCCCAGCTGCAGTTATTATCTACCCACTACAGCCCCTATCCCCACCGTATAGCCTCTATCCGCCTAATTACAGTCCCAAACAAACCCAATCAACACGCTAGAGCCCTGTTACAACCCCTATCCACCCCAAATACAACCCACTTAGCCCCTGGTACAGTCCCTATTTCCCCACAACAGCCCCACAACAGCCCCAGTCACACACCACAGCTGCAGTCTCCCACTAAAGCCTCAGGCCCCCGCATTACAAACCTTATGTAACACAATGATTTACATATGGGTGGTGCATGTGTGTGGGCCTGCATGTGTGTGGGCAGGGCTTACATAAGTGTAGCTTGTAAGTGGGCCCTATGATCTCTTATTGCCTACTGGCAACATGAGTTGATAGTTCACCCCAAATTCCATCCTCTGTATGCAATCTGTTATTATACTATTACCCCGTTTCTTGTTGTAGTTTTATTTATTTATTTTTACTGAATTTGACTATTATTGCCCTTATTGACATAACGTGCTATGTAAGGATCTGTGAGAAGCCCCTAAACTATCACTAGAGCACATATTCCCCCTCTAAATCTCCTAACTTTTATAAAAAGTTTATTTAATGCATATTTTGTCACTTTTGTGAAATATTCCAAAAATATTTTAGTTAACATGTAGTTGCACTTGACTTTCCACACTGATTTTTGTAGCTATATTTATTCTAGACAACCTTGAAGATTTAAGATATTATTTTCATTTGTTTTTAGTCTCAGCTAAAATGTAACTTTGGAATCTAGCAAGGTACCAATTAAGAATTTTGTGGAGTCATAGCACAATGGATTGTAACGTGAATGCTCCAAACAATGATTTGCCGAATTCTTAATAACAGGTTCATAACGATATATTTAAGTATGTTAAAATATTGCACAAAATACAGGTGGGTATACAGGAGAGAGACTGAAATGCAAGGTCATCCCCGCTTGTTGAATGATCTAACCTTAGTTAGATAGTGTTTAATCTGAACTGAGTGCAATTATCTATGCTGTACCTACAATAAGCATCTCACCGATACCAAGCACAAGGCTCCGCATGAAATCTAGCAGTCCTTCCACAAATGGATTTTTAGAAAGCTATATATCTTGATTAAGCCAAAGCTCACTGTGCAATGCCTTTGCATAAATCAAAAGCTTAAAAGTGTAAAAATGACAAATTGAAAAACTTTACTTAGATGAATAAGCAGACTCATATATCTTTTCCCATCCAATATTTCAAGGCATACAGTTGGAAAAAAAATCCAAAACATAATACTGTATATAAGATATATAGATTGCATTTCAGTAATAATAGTGATATCGTTATTAGATTTCTGATTCACACAGATGGTCTCAAACCAATTCTATCTTCCAGCCATATAACACTGTAGTCCAGTGTCTGAGATAACAAAAATATTTGTTTTATTAAAACACATTGGATATGTTTTCTTTGAAACTTATGAAAATAGTGTATTAAAAGTAGATAGTTAAAGAGAAGATAATATATAGAAATAAAATAAACAATTTAAAAATGGTGGGTTATTTTTACAAAAAATCAATATATTGAAAGCATCAACTTTATTAAAGCATCACTGTCATGCCGAACGTACCTTTCCCTAATTGCTTCCTCTTCTCCCCCTCTCTCAGGATCTGTTCTTCATTTCTCCCAGTCTGCGCTAGTTTTATTTAAAACATAAGACAAAGTAGGCACTATACCCACAATTCTCACCTTTCCTCAATGATCTCGCAATGCCTCCTTTCACTATTCCCGAACGTCCTGTCATTTAGACAGGATGCTGGCGAAACTACCGAATTTCGCCATAACAGAATAAAAACAGTTTGTTCATTCATGTTAAGATGACAATTGGTACTTTTAGGTCAGTTTGAAATTTAATTCGAATGAATTAAATTCTAATCCATGCTGCGGCTGCAAGAGGGGGGTAGGTAGGGCTATATTTACATTTCTTGGGTGGGGGGTGACTAGGAGCTTGGGGACCGCTAGTCAAGTCTGGGGGGGTATTTTTACATCTAGCCCCCACCCGTCGCCCATGGGTGGGGGCTGGGGGGGTACAATAGGTCCCCCTATTGTCTTTTAGGGCCCCCACCTGCCGCTCATGGATGGGGGATGGGGGGAGACAATAGGCCTCCCCACATTGTCTTTTAGGACCCCCACCTGCCACTCATGGGTGGGGGCCAGGGTGGACCCTATGTTCCCCATTTAGTTGCATAGCCCCCACTCGCGGGGCATGGGTGGTGGCTAGGCAGAGACATTGTGTCCCCCCTGCTAGTTAATAGATGCCCCACCATGGGCTGCTCACTGTTTAGTAGACATGCCCCTACTCACGGCACAGCGAGTAGGGGGCATTCGGGAGATTTCAATCTCCCTTATGCTAATAGGGGGATCATATTGACCCCCATAGAGTGAGGGAGGACATAGGGGCTATGAAGTGGCAGGGAGCACAGCTCTCCTGCCGCTTCTATTTTTACATATTACAAGGAGGGAGCTGCACCCCGTTAGCTTCCTCCTTGTAATAAACTGAACGAACGAGCACCGATGGTGTTTGTTGTTCTTCTGAAATTTCTTTTCATTTCTTCATCTTTCTGACGAATTAATGAATAGACTAAATTCCCGTAGCGAATGCCCCATTGTTTAACTGGGCATGTGTGGGAATTTCATAGTGCTATCTAGTGTGGACAGATGACGTATCCCACAGGGATATCATCTGACCACACAAAGATGGCGGCACCCAGGACCTAGGTCCAGGCAGAAAATAAAGATGAAAAATAGGTAATATGCAGGGCTTAGGGGCACTTGAGGGTGACAATGCCGCTTTAAGGTGTGTTTAAAATGTCCCCAATAGAACAACCCACTAAAGATGCAGGCATTATAAGCAAGCAGTGTCATGCCTATGTATCTAAACAGGCATGAGAACACTCTAATAACAAGTCTACAGCATCGTGAAATATCTCCAACATTAATAGCCTCTTGTTCTAAATACACCCTAACACTAACTACTCCTTAATTAGGAAACTATAGGAGGGGTTAAAGCCCCTGTTCTTTTGCCACATTGCACAAAAGAGTCTATTACTGACTGCCGTTGCATGGCGGAACAGTATACAGTATACAGTGATGTAGATATGAGGTCAAACACTGTCAATTATTTTTTTTACGTTTTGTGCACTTGATATTTTACTAGATCAGAAGCCTTTTTGATAATTTTTCACCGCATTATTCAATTGATCATAAAATAACAATACAATTATATAATCAACCAATCAATACTAGTAGTGCATACATCTAAAGTTTCAATTATGAAATTATGATAATTTGCACAAATGGACTGTCATTACTCACTACATGGATGACACACAGACACACACTACGTGCATCATTGACACTAATGCTAGCACACAACTTTGTAGTGACTACACGTAATTAATCACTGGCAAAGTATAGAATGTTAAAAATCTTGTTACTTGACTTTCAAACTCTACTACTGTGTAAATTACTATTCCATAGAGTAGTGGTTAAATAAGAATACATTTTTAAAAATATATTATACACCTTGCAGCAATATTCATTTGTGACATTTAGCATGTGTGAATCGAAAGTATGAACCATTTTAAATAATATGTTCAAGAGATAATTAATGCTTGGTACAGGTAAAAACAATAACTTGACCTAAACATGCAAAAATATGATTTATATTTATCAGTTTTACAAAGATTAGTCACATTACACATTTTCATTTCTAAAAGAATCCAGAGCGCTGATTCATGCCTGGAATCTTAAAAATCTACATTTCATTTTCTTTTATCCTCAAGTTATCTGCCATTATATTTTCACGCCCTTATGTTCTTTAATTGCGTTAGTCTCAATGGAGTTCAGATAACATTTTCTGCAGAAAATAAAGATTCTGATTTTCTTTTTTTCCAAGCATTTAAGACTGTTGATGGTAAAACTATTAATAAATAAATAAAAAAAAAAAAATAGGTCTAATCATTCTTACAATAATTGTACATTTATTTATTTGATTAACTAAAAAAAAAAAGTCAGGTTTGTTAACTAACTGTTTAAATTATGTAATTGTAAACTTGAAGATTTTTTTTTTAAAAAACAATATTCATGTCCATCACAGAGAATGTTATAAACTAATTGTGTTTGGATGTTTAAACATCAGCAAAGGAAATGTTTAATTAATGCCACCAATGTTATTATTGCTCTTTAAACTGGCCTACAAGACTAGTGATGGCAAGAAACTCAAATGTTCTGTCAAATATTTTCTTTTCAAAGATTTCAATGTCAGTTCAGTTCAACCGAATGTTGATTTGGAAATGAAATCAGGAGAACAATTGGAACTCTTTGGTTCGCTGATCAACTGAGGAAAAGCAAGGAATAGAGGGAAAAATAATTGAAGATATGCATTTTTTTTCTAAATTTATATATTCGCTATTTATTAAATATTGCATTGTATCTACTGTTTTCCCTCTATTGGTTATTTCTCACTTGATTAGTGAATAAATCAATATTTAGTTGATTTCATTCATCAACTCAATCATCTTTTTTCCCATGAATCATCTCTTTTTTTGACACCACAAGTCGAATCCAGAACAATGATACTCTCCATCCCGAACAGCATAGCACCTTCAGTTAGTCTATACTTTTCATACATTTTGTCTCGAAATTCTGGATTTTGCCTGAAAACACAATTATCTCAAATTCAGTCAAACTGCAGTTCAGTACAAAACAAATCTCCAAGTCTATTGTCCACATTTTCTCGCCTAGCAATATTAATGGCCCAACGGCTCATTTCACTGCCTCCACTATGGAGCTTTCTTCACAAATTTAGCTATATACTGATTTTATACCTGATATTCTCATCCCCACAACATTGTTTATTCTTGTTTGCTTTTACTGATTACTTCCTATAGCTTGTTAGATGAATCTATTGCCCTTGTTAACATTTATAATATTTATCTCGTATTATGTATTAATTGTCATATCCCCATTACCAAATTGTCAAGCTCTACTAAATACGGAGGCTAACATTGTATATGACAGGGATAAGGTATTATATACCAGTTCAGTAAAGATGAATTAACACAGTACAAAAATATGTCACAGTGATTTGCAATGTAAGACACCATGCTGTGGCAAAGGGGGATTGAAATCACTTTGTAATAATAAAATGGAATATTGAGCAAAAGTTAAAAAAAATATATGAGACTGAATATTGCATTCATTTTAAGACAACTACTAGTAAAAAATACTGTGATGAGAATGTGGAGACTTTATTTCAGGCGTGATATATAATTTTAGTTGAGATCTGTCAGTGAAAGGTTGTAAAGAAGAACTGAACTGTGAAAACATCATGAGATATGGGCATAATAAAAATCGAGGTGCATACATACAGATAGAAATATAGGAATTCATCCATCCATAGATCAGTTGTGGGTGGTGAAGTTTTAAGATGGTGGGGTGCAAGACTCCTCCCCTAGAATTTTACTCCTCCCTATACTGTACAGAGATACTCATACAATAAAACAAGCTGGGCACTGCATAAGGACATCTATAAAATACACAGAGCTTAGAACAGTACATAGATAACCAGATATAATAGATGGAGCTGGGCACACCACAAATATAGAACTAAGTATAATACAGATAAATAACCCACAGAACTGGGCACAATATGGAGATACCCATAACTATCTAACACAGCCAGGATCACTGTGATTTATTACAATACAGAGTTGCAATACAGAAATACACATGCTATACAATGTAAAATACTCTAGCTCTTTCTCACTGTCTATCTTCCTAGCCCTCTCTTAGCTCTCCTTTACACAATCTCATCTTTAGTAGTGATCCTGATAGCTTTCTATTAAATATTTCTGCTGTTATGAAAGATGTCAGCTACTACATTAGCTCTCAGTACACAGTGTACACATGGTTAAAACAGCAAATACTTATAAACACCTTATTACCTGTTAGCTGGCAATATAATTAATCTGCAGTGGTAATATAGAGCCATGAAGTAACTGGTACAATAACACAATCAACAATAATTACATATTACAACATAATGAAATTAGAATCAGATCAGTCCTCGGAGTCACAGCTCCAGTCCTATAGTTTAAAGCTTCACACTTTTTCAAATATTGTGAGTGTCTCAGGTCTCAGCTGTAGAGTGACTGAACACTTTGAAGAAGATGGTCGTATGTGCAGTAGGAGTTATTAAAACTATTATTGGAGGGGCTCTGTGTTGGAAATGCCCACCTCCCCTTGTCACTCCTGGACTTCCCTGGCTTTATATATATATTAATTAAATCCTTGAGTAAACTCACTTGCTTACTCAGCCCTTAGGTAATCAGTGGGGCTATTGGGATGAGAAAAAGATACTATTATACACTAACATTTGGCAGGAGCCAGGAGCTGCTGTTGCTGTGCTCTCTCTCTCTCTCTCTCTCTCTCTGTTACTTCCAAGATGGCTTCTTCTCTCTCCTGTGGGCACTGTAACCCCAGCCGCTTGAGCAATCAGCCAATATAGCACCTGAATAGAGAGGCCAATAGTATGCCTTCACTCATGGGCAGATGGCTCTGTTGCCTAAAGGGCAAATCAATGGAAATTCTTCAAAATTCATATTAAAGGACACTAGGCATGTGCAAAACCTGCTGAAACATGGCATATTTTAAACAATTTTTGACATGCCTAGATTCTCTCAAGTAAATGTCTCCATTTGTTTTGAAGTTGTTGTGGTGCTTTACATCGTTAAGTACGGCCTTTCAGTATGAAACGCATCACATATTTAAATATTTTTCATTGCTGCTTGAGAGTTCCAATGAGAGTTCCCAGCTGGCTAATGGCAATTTTCACTAATGTCAACGCTGTGTATTCTTTACACAGAGGGTCCTTCATTGACCCTGAGCACTCTGCTGATGCTCTTAGCCAATAAATGACTGTCAGAATTGGCATTCAGATCCTGCAGCTCTACTTAAGTCAAATGCACATCACCCAACATTAAAGGAGGCACGATGCCCAGCAGGACCCAGGTAAAAGGCAAACCATTGCAAAATCGTATGTCCCATAACAGGAAACGGGTTGAGAAACTAGGGTGCATAGAGCTCCCTGCAGTTAGTTAAATTTACTGTAAATCTAAGATAGCCGCTCAGAGTTTTAAATCAGGCTGAATGGAACCAGAGTTCCAAGCTGCTTATATCAGTTGGTTTCATGTTTTGTGTGCAGTATATACATGCCACACTAATGATATGGACTGAGCTTACTGAGCTGTGGACTACACGTGCACAGACAATAGCTTTGCATAGGACTTAATTTAACCCCATTCAGTAAGCAAAGAACTATGGGTAAACTGACAGTAGCCATGGTATGCATTATAAAATAGGGGGTAATCTGTGCCCCATGGTTTACTCTATTTTATTTTTTATAAATATGAAAGCAACAGAATGCACACAAGCTATTATAAATAAAAATAGAGAATGGGGAATTGAATATTATATTGATAATCCCATCACAGAGTTCTAGTGGCATCATAAACCACTCAACCTTTGGTCTTGCTACCTATATCTTTCAGCTTTTCTAAATCAATACTTGTCTTTCACATCCATGTGTATCTAATAATATATATGGAGACTGTACTAAATAGGAAAATCAGCATTTTGGAATATTTTTCCACTAAATTATGTTGATTTAATATTTTAGGGATATTTTATCACAATAAATCAACACAACTCACTTTTTGTACAAGAGATTCGTAGATAAACTTTTTCTTTTGATGCTTACCACACCAATACTCATTCAATATTTCTTTTTTACATCCACCTTTTTCTTTGTATGCACATTAGAGTCTGTGGGTTAGGCAAACTTGAAATCCCAGTTGCTGTGTTGTGTTCGTTTTCAATTTGTATTGTTATTAATTCTGGATTATACTGTTTTTTTTTTTGTTTATAGCAAACAAAAACAAAAAGAAAAATGGAAAAAAACAAACACAGAAACATTCTTACCCTTAAACCCTTAAACCGTATAAAATGTGCAAACAGTGAAGATTAGGAACATACGAATAGCGAAGTAACTGAATCTTGTAGTATGAAGCATGCATTTTCTTTGCAGATTAAGTTCCAAAGGATGTTTAATTATTTGGAACAAAACACAGGGCACAATAAAGCAGTAGTCACGGAACTGAATTAATTCATAATCACCAATAAAATGGGGCTTAAAGAGTCTTGAGTCAACACTACAATGCTTGGGACTTCTGAAAGTGCATTATTTCGTTTACTTAACTCCAATATTCATTAGGTTGCTGTCACTTTGAATTTCAGAGATATGCTAAACCAAAGTCAAAAATGTGGATTAAAGCAGTTTGCTGGAAAGTCAGAGTACAAAAAGCCAATCTACTGGTCCATTTTTCTACAATGTGTTGAAAAGAATACAATTGAATATTTAAGTTAAAGAAACATTTTTAAGTGATTATTGCGGACATTCTTTACTATCTATGTCTGTCCGTTATTATGGCATAGACAATGTACTGAAAAAAATCTAAAATGTTTTCAGTTTTTTCTTTAATTACAACCTTGTAAGTATTCTGTGTATAGTGCACATTAGCTTAAGTGCATCTCATTCTACATTTTGTGAATAGTGAACGCAGTTCCCTTTATCTTATAAGGAATAAAGAATTAAAGGGATATTTCCAAATAACAACAACAACAACAAAAATAGATATATCTCCAATGAAAGCATGCATACATTTATTTATTAAATATTTTCAAGGTAGGAGATCTGGGCAATTATCTGTCTCTTGATTTTAGCTCCATAAAGTTAAACAATTGGGGAAGTAACAGGACCGGTTGTTTTATTGAGGGTGTGTAACAAGGTTAGTTTATAACAGTGCCAATTTTCTTTTGGTAAAATAAAAAAAAAAGAGGACACATTCTTCACACATTAAGCACTTCAGCAAGCAAAAGTGCTCTTGTTGTTTGTAGGGTTCCTTATATTTTAATTTTGTATTCATATTATTCTAACCCAAGCTAAACCTAACTAACCATAGCTAAACCTAACACTACCAATTTCTAGCTAACCCTAATTTTTTAATATATTGGCCTCCGGGTTGAGTGAACATTGCAAGAGCTAGTCACAGTGATCATATTGCCTTAGCTCACAGCAAAACAAGTGATTAATGTGATTGACTCCCTGCATGATAAGTGAGCTTGGAGGCCAATCAGTCAGTATTACTGGAATGCTTCTCTAGTGAGGCAGCTAATAATTGCCTATTGCCAGTTTAACCCAGCATGCACTTCTGCAGTCAGATGTGAAATGTCAAACACAGAATAGGACTGCTGTGATTGGCTTTCACACATGTCTTATGGTATATGGTAGGGTTTCTAGGCTATTAGTGGACAGCCTCATAATTGAGGGTTTTTAGTAAGAGCAAACACACTCTGTGATTACTACAATTGCAGAGAGTACTGTTCTTAATAAACGCCCACATGCCTGCTCAGACAGATGGACTTGGGAGGTCTACACATTGGTAATCTGTTTACATCATCTTTAGACAAGCTTTATGGCAACACATTAAAGGCAACACATTACAGAGTATGGCAGTCGTCACAAAGTGCATAAGTGGCAGTGGCATATCCTGTACAGCGGCCGTCATAAATGGATTAAAATAGCTATCCAGGTTACAAAATTTTAATGGAATTTTTTAAATGAAATTTATTGATAATTCATTGAAACATTTGCTAAAATTTAAAAAAAAATTAAAATGAATAAAAGATAAATAAAATGTTGCTTACATTTGAAGTTGTTGCATCTACAATAATTTCTCAGCCTTTAAATGTTTTTGATGGCCCCAATTCAATTTTCATGCCAACTACTTTTTGACAGGTTCGCGATCTGTAAAATGTTAGTGCTTAATGTAAGATTAGGGTATATTTTTTATAAATCCAGTATTGCTAAAAGCAATGTTGTAGATTTTCGCAACGGTTGGACTGAGATGGTGTTAACATTGGTAATGACTTATTGGGAATGTGTCAATAAATATCAAATATGAGATTGCATCTAGCATATTTTCCTCAGAGCCAGAATTGACATGGCTTTCAGAATTTCATCAAACAAACATCAGTCATTTTATGCTTCCACATGCGCACGTTTCATATCTGGAAGGCTTTCTATTCTTGCTTTTAGTAAAAAGGTTTTTCTTTTTTTAATTATTTAGAGATAACAGTGTCCTTGTGATACCTTTTGGATTGACACAGTGCTATTCTTGATGATATCTAGTGAGCAGCAACACAGATTGCTCATAGGAAAGATCATATTTATAGCTGTCAGGAAGATGAGAAGAAGATTGTAATTCAAGAGCATCCTTTTACAACAATGAATCATGAGATCACCATACGATTCCAATACAGGAAGTCCGAGATACACACCACTCAGATGTTATGATGATTTGGGACATAAATTCTGAAAAAAAAAATATTCTGCAATCATCTCTTGTACTGCTACAGAAGGTGGTTGGCTAAATTTGACGAAATAAAACTTATATATGTGGTTGGTCAGTAATGAAAAAAAAATGACAAACAATTTCTTCTACCCTGTGAAATGTTTCTAGTGACAATCATAGATACTCACAAAGGCCACTCTGTTTGTGGTACCCACAGGCCCATTTTATTAATAAAAAAAAATCACAATTTACTTTGCTCTGTTATGCCAAAATATGGTGAATTCAGATCAAGTATGTTTTATCCTGAAAGAGCACACCCAGATATGGCATGATGTCAACTTTCTTTTAGGAACTAGAGATATTTAATTCTATGTTTAATTCATGCTTATACTGAACGTGGGGAAATCACTTTTTTAAAGAAACAATACAGGCACCATAACAAGTTAATACAAATTAAGTTGGTATGGTACCAAGAGGTCCCTGGTACTTATCTTTTTATGAATGGGAAACTGATTGTCTGAAAATATTAACTGCCTGCAGCAATGTTTCAGCATTTAAGCAAGAGGAAGGACAGAGGGGCAAAAATATCCATGCTGGAACACAGACTTTGGGGTTGAACAATATGAGAACAACTTGAACCCTAAAGTTGTTATGGTGCCCAAACTAGCATTAGATATGACACTAATTAAGTATACTAGGTTTTTGTGACCCCAGGTTAGAAGCATCTTCCCTTCTTTCCTTTAAAATTCTGAATGGAACTCGGCTGGGGTCTCTGCTTTTCCCTTGCAACTGATTTCTAATGATTGCTATTAGATGCAATTCAATCACATCTAGAGCTTAAATACGCCTACACCCAACTTTTATTTAGATTATATGCAGAATATATATTAGCCTGCACTGGACTAATTCCATTTGGATACACAATCAACCACTCAAGGAATGAAGCCTTTACTTTGATCCTCCTTAACCATCTCTTGAAAATGATTCACTTGAATGTAGATTTTAATGGAGTTCAGCTTGTCTTCAATATTTATCTATCAAACTAGCACTTTTCCCTTTACAGAGCAATCTACCCCCTTTTATTGTGTTTTCTGAGATGATCTCCAGAGATGTTGAACAAACATTGCTCAATGATGATGGGGAGAGTGTTTAAGATGAAAAAAAAAGAAAGAAAGAAACAATTGGCTTAACTTTGCCGGTAGTGTCATTCATTGTAATCACTCGGTTGGTCTCTCAGGGAGGTAGTAGAGTGCTGCACACTAGTATCTTGATACAACAGAGCTCTGTGAGGGAGGTCAGCTAGCCCCCAATATAAATCCAGAAGAATAGAGCCACATGCTACACAGTTCAGGTTGAAGAGTTTTTGGGACCACAATAAAATATACTTGACTCTTCACTCTTCACCCTGCACTGTAAACCCTGTGGGTCTATACTTTTGGGTCTACCCGGAAGGTTTGATTTTGCCTCTTGAAATTGAATAATCAACTTTGTTTTCCCGGTATGCAACTCTCGTGATGAATTCTTGAAAAGGGTTTTAAAACACATCTGAACAAAACATATCCTACTCTAAGGCAACTTAATGTACCATCCCAACATATATTAGATAGGGATAGGTATACTATAACAGCATTGTCTGAGATAAGTTATAAAGAACTAGGATTCATTAAATCAGTTTCACACCTGTTGAGTATGCTCATTGATCAAATAATTCAGGTTCATTTGAAGCCCTATTATAAAAATAAGTATTGCAATAGAAAAGCCATTATGGTAACTATTACCTAATCCCAGAATAAGCTCATTCACATATAATGCATGGCAACCTCGAGAGCAAAACAGAGATCTGTTCCTATTGTTCTGCAAATCAAAGCTAAAATATGTGGTTTGATGTAGTTGAGCATCCCTTAAAGCTTCTTCACATGACACCCACTACTGCTTGCTCTCTTTTCTTCACTACTTGTCAACTTCCTTTAGGTTCAAACATAGGCCTCCATTTAATATTTATTGATAAGCATTTCAACTTAATTAATGTTTTTTGATACATTTTTAAAATGAATTAATATTTTTAAAAATATTATAATATTTTTTGATTTATTGACATATTTTTTATATCTGGTATATTTTTTTAAAGTGTATTCATTTACAAAAATCATTTTTTCTGAGGAAAACAACTGTTTATTAGCTTGCATGATATAGTTGTCGTTGTATTTGACCACATACTGATTTTCCCTGGAATATAATTATCTGCTGTTTTTGTAGCGTCACATTTTTCTGATCAGTAATAATTGATGTGGAAAATTCCTTTGGAAACATATATTTTTGCTTCAGTGTTAAACAACATATATAGTTTGAATAAATGAGAGATTCAGATTCAATGAGAAGTCCAGTGTAAATGGCTTGTGTTCCCTTTGGGATCGCAGGGAGTAAGTGGCAAGACTTGCAGTGGAGGTGGAACCAATTGCCATATAGCTGGTTTCTGGAGTGCCGAAGGTTGCCTAACCCTGCACTAGAGTGTCTGCTTTAAATGGTCCCCTTCCTCATCACCTGCACCTCTACAACTTGGATGGGCAGGTCAGGAGCACAAAAGAAGGTGCTTCAATCCTCCATCCATGTCTTGGAAGCCTTGGCATCAGTACCAATCAGATGGAATATCTGGGTCCCAGATTGCATTTGGATTAGCATGGAGATCTTAGAGGTCACTTCAAAGTATCACTGATTTTTTTCTTTCCTTTCATTTTCTATGTGCAACAAATACTCACAAAGGGAGGGGAACAAAACCTAAATTACACAGATCTTTCCTGTTTGAAATACTGAAGAACCTAAACACATTCCAACAGACAAGCTATGGAACGTTTACTTGCAGATCTACAATCAAATTGAAATGAGGCAGAGTGCTGTTTTTTATTTCTTCTTTTTTGTCAGTGCAACATTTTCTTTTATGTTTATTCTGAATAATTAACGCTATTTCTATTCATCCTTTGAGAAGCTTAAAACTCCTGCTAAATGACCTTTAACTAAAAATTTCAATATACAAATTAATATTATATCAAGTCACTAAGTGCATGAGATTTGAATTATGCTGTTATAGAGCTAGCATCTTCACACATAGAAACCTCCAATTATCACCGCCATCTGAGGAAAATGACTGGATTGTTTTTTCATGATAAGGTAACATGATAATTATTCAAATATATACCACGGAAAAAAAATGTGCATTTAACTTAGAATACGTCTTTAACTCTTTAAGAGCCAATAATCTTCTATGCTGTCAGATGCAAACCTCGAATATTCTATTTTACATTGCATTAGCCAACTCAGAGCCTCCCCTTTCAGTCGCACGTTCCATGACAAATGGTTTTTAAGGACCAAATTGCTATAATGCCACAGATCATCATTATTGTTTTTTTGTGCTGAGGTATTTTGGAGGGGGTTGGGAGGGGGGGCAGGAATCGACAGTTTCAGAGCACATTGTCAGTAATAAAGCTTGCAGTCTAACAATAGCTGGACAAAAAGTGATTGTCTTTGCGTAAACAGAAGACAGCAATATAATCCCCGTTTTGCATGATAGCAAAGTTAAAATGTCGTATTTTTGGTGCCAGTGTTGTGTATGTGTGTTCAACACTTAGCTCAGGTTGACATGGTAACCTGGAGGATTAGGAGTTGTCTGATTCTTGAAGTTTCCATGGTAATCTCAGCTCTATGATTAAATCCCTGCTGGTTAATAGTGCAGGTAAATAAATGGACATTCCACTATATAACAGTAGCCTGATGTGCATCCATCTGCAGTACATAAAGTCCAGATGTGGTTTGGGCATGGGTGTTTAACTCTTCCCATGCTAAAATTAACTGCAAAGCAAATAGGTCTGCAAACCCTTGTATTATATTGTTTTCCACCTAATGCTCGTCATTTGGAAAATGTCATATCGGTTTATTTGAAAATTAGTTCTTAAACATAGATTTTTGAAAAAGGAAACATTCTAAATATTATACCTAAAATTACATGAAAACTGGCTCTGAATTTTGCAGCATTCCATATTGCTTTATAACATTACATTTATATAGCTGCGTTGTATACCAAGTGAGAGTTACATATTTGAATGAAAACCAGTGGACTGTTGCTTAGCTCAGTGGAGCTCAGTGGAGCTAAACTCAAGTGTCAGCAATTGCTCAAAGCACCTGCCTTGCTTAGAGCTGAAGTCTGTGATTGGACAGCCACAAACGAAGGTTAGAAGGGGAGGACTTGCAAAGGCTTCAGACAAGATATCTGCAGCTTTGCAAGCTGTTTTTTATATAACTGAAAATGAAATGGTGCATAATTAAGTGCATCTAGGTTTTCATTTGGGGTATATCTCAAATAGTGATTTTTCTTTTTTGGATTAGGGCAGTAGAGTGTCCCTTTAAAAAGTATTAAGATAGCCAGCACGATTATTCCATGTCTATTTTGTCTACTGTGTGGCATTTCTTTGATTATGAATTATTGATTGACATGGGAAATCGCCTGCATTTGCTTATAGTGGTAACCTTTAACCTATTTATTTATTGCTTCTACCTGTGTTTGAAAAATCTAAATGCTAGAGAAGAGTGTTAATGGTACACTCTAGGCCAGAGGTAGGCAACCTTTTAGCCGCACTGTGCCGAAATAAGATTGTAATGTCCCGTAGTGTGCCAGTCCTATTTTTTTAAATTGAGGTGTGTATGTTGCCGTATTCTGCTTGTGTTATTTATACTGCAGTTACGTTGTATCATTGTGCGTACGTGAGCTATTATATTGCATATGTTAATGAGTAGTTTGTGGTATTGTGTACCTATGAAAGTGGGCTGTGTATGGGGTCTGCTTGCAGAATTGTGTGTGGATGGATGTGTCACATTGTGTGTTTAGTGGGGTGTGTATGTGTGTGGCTGTTTGGGGTATTGCATGTGAGAGGCTGCATGTGGATTGTCAGTGGTGTTGCGTTTGTGCAGATTGTGTGTGTTTGTGTGTAGGCTGTTCATATTATTTGTATGAGGGGAGGGTTATTGTGAATTTCTTGTATATCTAGCAGTATGGGTGGCTTATCTGGGGTCCAGTGGGGACCAGGCTGGCCGGGCAGGAGCTGCAATAACTGTTGTGGGCTGCTCTACTCCAGTGTGGATTCCCATTCACAAGTGCTGGAATGAAGTGACCTGAGATCACTTATTCAACGTGCTGCAAGGCATAAATTGAGGATTGTCCTTCATCACCTTTTCGTATTAGCAAATATCTGAAGTTTCACTGGGACTCCTGATAAGCCAGAGCATGTTTGGCTCTAGTAGCCTTGAGTGCCATGCAAAGACACCTTGAGTGCCGTGCATGGCACACGTGCCATAGGTTGCCTACCCCTGCTCTAGGCACTATAATCACTTCATATCATTGTTGTGGTTCTAATGCCTGGAGTTCCCTGGTGTAATTCTTCTGTTAAGTGTTAAACCATTTTCAGCCACACACAGTCTGGCCTCTGTTGGAGAAATAGCTAAGGTGGATATTACATTCCACTGTAGTGAGACCACTTCATTCAGTCTCTTTGGTCTTCCCTGCTTTACTCCCTGCACAGAAGCAGGGAAGACCAGGGAGACTAACTGTTGGCTTTCAAACACTGACTCCAAGTGCATGTATATATTGATCAGGCACAAGATTAAAACTACTGACTGGTAAACCGAATAACATTAAATATATTGTTTCAATGGCACCAGTCAATGAGTGGGATATATAGGCAGCAAGTGAACAGTCAGTTCACGTGTTGGAACCAGGAAAAATGGGCAAGTGAAAATATCTAAGTGACTTTGACAAAGACCAATAGTGATGGCTAGGTGACTTTGGCAGAGCATCTCCAACATGGCAAGTCTTGTGGGGTGTTCCCAGTGTGCAGTGGTTAGTATCTGCCAAAGGTGGTGCAAAGAAAGACAACCGGTAAACTGGTGTCAGTGTCATGGGTGTCCAAGCCTCATTGATGCATGCGGAGAGCAAAGGCTAGCTCACCTGGTCACACAGAAAAGATACTGTAGCTCAAATTGCTGAAAAACATAGCACTGGCTTTGATATAAAGGTGTCAGAACACACAGTGCATTGCTGTTTGCTGCATATGGGGCTGCATAGCCGCAGACCAGTCAGAGTGCCTATGATGACCCCTGTCTACCACCAAGAGTTCCTTAAATGGGGATGTGATCATCGGACCCGGATCATAGAGCAATGAAAGAAGATTGTCTGATCTGATGAATCATGTTTTCTTTTAGATCAGGTGGATGGCCTGGTGTATGTGCATCATTTACCTGGGAAAGAAATGGCAGCTGGATGTGCTATGGGAAAAAGACTAGTTGTCAGAGGAAGTGTTATGCTCTGGATAGTGTACTAGTGGGAAACCATGGGTGTTGGCATTTTTGTAGATGGTACTTTGACATGTACCACCTATCTAGAAATTGTTGCAGTCCACGTAAACCCCTTCATGCCAACGGTGTTCCCTGATGACAGTGACCTCTTTCAGCAGGATAATGCACTCTGCCACACTGATAATTATTCAGGAATAGTTTGAGGAACATGACAACGAGTTCAAGATGTTGCCTTGACCTCCAAATTCCACAGATCTCAATCCAATTTAGCATTTGTGGGATATTTTGTAACAACAAATCCAATCCATGGAGACCCCACCGTGCAAGACTTTAAGGATCTGTTGGTATCTGTCTTAGTGCTAGATGCCCCAGGACATAATCAGAGGTCATGGGAAGTCCATCCGTCAATGCATCAGAACTGTTTTGGCAGCACGAAGAGGACCTACACAATATTAGGCAGGTGGCTTTAATATTGTGGCTGATCAGTGTTTGGCTAAAGGAATTCTAAATTTTTCTAAGTTTTATACATATTTAACAAATAATCTATTTCCTTTTAAAACTAGGTAACAGTTATCCTTTAATGTGTGGCTGATTGGGTCAAGAGTGAGTTCACAGAATACACAATGTTTTTTTTTTTAATAGCTATATAGTGTTTGTGTAGTCCTCATGCTTACTAGTAGTTTTTTTTTTTTATTAATATCAAAAAAATATTTTTAAGATGGTCTTGCTGTCTCTTCTTCCTTACTCAAATGTAAAAATTATTACTGGAGCAAAAAAGGATTAATGGTATATTTTTCTAGGTTGCAGTAGACAGGAGCTCCCTTTTCTTTTACTCTTCATTCATTCTTTTTTCTTTTATTTTTACTTTTAAAAAAAGCACTCCTGTAAAAAGTGCATTTCTTTACATATATATATATATATATATATATATATATATATATATATATATATATATATTGATATATATATGTATATAATTTTTTTTATTCTGGAACTTGCTTTCAGACAGCAGATAACAGAAACTCATACATAAAGAGTTAATAATATTGTAGAGCATTTTTTTTTATATCATATTTTTCATAGTATCTTTTCTGGTAAAATATTTTATAAATAAATAAATAAATAGTAGCAAAAAACATGACATTTTACCTTTTTTTTTCTCGCTCTCTTTTATGAGCCTGAGCCATGAGCCATCATCTAGTCCTGGGACAAATATATATATATATATGTGTTCCCTAAAAGGAGAACATTTGGTTCTAGAATCTCAACAATAGGTTTGTCCTTGAAAAATGGGACGAGTGGGCACTTATTGCAGAGCTATGTTGGCTGAATTTCTAAAAGATACTAAAAATATCATAAAATCCAAGGATAAAGAATACAACTGCATTCAGTACTGTAATACTTTCTCATGAACATTCATCAGGCTGCCAATAGACTGTGCCATTTTAGATCACATATGTAACATTCCATTTGGACTATGACAGTAAAGAAAGGGTTACAATTATGAATGTCAGTTGGATACAACGTATAGGTTAGATTCCAGCCCCACTGATATCCGTCTAAAACTAACTGACTTGCTTGTTTCTATTTTAAACCCTTAGGGGTGTCCAGATTTATTCTGTTATGCCAGGTTTAATTTTTTAAAAGTAATATGCATAATGCATAGCAGTGCTGCAGTTAATTTAATTTTAGCCTTTTTTAATTTGCTGGTTCAATGCTTAGCTGTTTTGGTTTTTTTCTCAAGATTTTTTTTTTCCTGTGTTCTTAGGAAATTAGCTGAAAAAAAAAGAAAATTAAAAGGTACTGTAACAACGCCGTAGTATTTTTTTATTTTACCAATATAAATGCACGCAATGATTTTCTTGTTATTTTATTTTCCCTAACAAAATTAACTCAAATCAGACAAGACTTTTTGAAAAGGTCAATTGGCCCTTTGCTAATATACTTGTATGCTAATGGCTTGTTTGATGTGAGCGGTGAGCAAGCGACCGGTCATAACTGAAATACTTTGCATTAAATCAAATTTAACTTGAATAGAAAAAAATTGCTTATAATGAGCTTTGTAGATGACTGAGGACCCATTTATACCATTTGATCGCTGATTACAAAATGTATCTGTGATGCATGAAGTTGTATTGTGCTGTAATATTAGTCGGTCTCTGACCTGTATAATGTGGAGAAAAAAAAATCGCATTGTTAATTTTGATGTGAAACCTGCTTTACATCTTGACATACTGTTAATAATCTGATTTTGCTTATATCATGAACTGCGTTTGTCAGTTTACAAATATATTTACTACTGAATTCTAAGCATCACAGTCAGTTAAGGTTAATCGTATGCTCTTCACACAACATATGGTCTTCACTGTTGATGTAGCTCAAACCAACAGCTTCATACCACAAGCCAAGGCCTTTATGCAATTCTATGTGCCTTGTTCTAAAAAGAGAATTTCTTAAAGTACAGCTGTCACCTGAAAATATTTTTTAATATAATCTTTTCATCATATAAATAGATTTTATTTTGATGAAGTCTATGTAAAATTATTGAAAAACTCATCCCTACCTTTAGTATATGACATGACTCTTCACCCATGTACAGGCATGTTGCGTTGGTTAGTTTTTGAAAACTGTTCATCTCTATGGTCTTCCATGCTTAAAAATATATTTTTGAGTTAACTGTTGTCTTTTATAAAGTGTGACAACTATGTGCAGCAGTATTAATTCTTAATTATATACCATATTTTTTAATTAACCCTGGAGTTTATTAGCAGGAATTGTAAAAAAAAAAAGTGAATAAATAGAATACTTTTTTTTCTTTTTTTAAATTGACTTTTTTTTTGCACTAACTATCAAATTCTGTAGTCTGTTCTCCACATGTGCACTGCACAGTTTGGTAAGTGTTATTTTGTGTGTAAATTAGTAGAACGTCATTACAGTTATTTAATTAAAATAAGCTCTGCTGTAATAGCACATTATATCATCTTCACATTTCTAGTTCCCACATTTGTTGTAAATCCCTAGGCTTTGCAGCTTCTCCAGTGAGATTTGCCTAGGCCACAAAGTCACGATTCGCTCCCATGTTTCTGACAGTGTAGAGATGATGCCATAAAGCTTGCAAAACAGTGCTCTATGATACTGATAGGTAACCTTTTGCACTACACAAGTTGTGGACTACATCTCCCATTATGCTCTTAACAGCCATATTGCTGGCAAAGCATCATGGGAGATGTAGCCCAAACATCTGTAGTGCCGAAGGTCGTCTACCTCTGCTCTTTGATTAGTAAATTGGCTGTCATCTTCCGCCAGCGTCATATAAGCCCTCTTAGTGAGCATTCCAAAAGTAGATTCCACAGCTGTTTTAACACCATCTCTGTGCAACCACCAAAAAAATGACTAAACCTGCAGGACACAAATTGTGTTTTTCAGTGATCTGTCTTGACATATGCATAGTCCCCCTTTTGGCTTATGCGTAATCTACTCCAAACCCCTAAAAATGCTCAGACACCTTGTATTGGGAAAATTATTATCACAGCTTTAACCCCTTAAGACCGGAGGGCGTACTATTACGTCCTTTTTAAAGCGGCTCTAAACGCCGCAGGGCGTAATAGTACGCCCTCCGGTTTTTAGTAACTTACCCGGTCGCCGGCGGTCCCACGCCGGCGATCGCGGTTGGGGGGACTCCCAGGGAGCCCCCCCACGGCACATCTTCCTCCTCCGGTCCCTCCCGGTCATGTGAGAGTGAGGTCCTAGCGAGGACCTCACAATCACATGGCCGGGATAGCTGGCTGCAGCAATGCCAGCAGGGGGACCAACTGTAATGACAGTTGGTCCCCCTGCTGGCTGAAATCAAATAAAATAAATGTTAAATAAGTGTAAAAAAAAATGTATACTTAGATCATATATATATATTATATATATATGATCTAAGTATATATATACACATATACATACACACACACACATACACCGTCTAGGTGTATTTTAATATTAATATATATATATATAATTATATATATATTAATATCAAATTACACGTAGACTGATACTGATTAAATATATATATAATTATTGTTATATATATATTTATAAATAATATAAAAAAAAATATGTAAATACGTAAAAAAATAAAATAAAATAAATAATTAAAAATAAAATATTAAAAAATATATAGATGTGTTTTATTTCGTTCTAACTGTATTGTGATATTAATATATATATATATTTATATCAAAATACACGTAGAACGAAATAATATATATATCTATATACATAAATATATACGTATATATCACTATATATATACCTATATATAAATAAAAATATTAAAAGAAAAAAAAAAAATATATATACGTATATATACACATATGTATATATATATATATACATATATTAATTCTACACATATATTTATGTAATAATTTTACATAATTAGGTATCCTAATTAATTACAATTAGCGGGACCTGCCTGACCACCCATGCCGAAAGTATAGGGAATTTAATTTGCTAGCACTATATTCAACCCTATAACTTTCCAAGACACCATAAAACCTGTACATGGGGGGTACTGTTTTACTCGGGAGACTTCGCTGAACACAAATATTAGTGTTTCAAAACAGTAACATTTATTACAACCATGATATCGCCAGTAAAAGTGACGTTTTTTGCATTTTTCACGCACAAACAGCACTTACAGGGACAATATTATTGCTGCAATACTTTTTACTGTTTTGAAACACAAATATTTGTGTTCAGCGAAGTCTCCTGAGTACAACAGTACCCCTCATGTACAGGTTTTATGGTGTTTTCAAAAATTACAGCGTCAAATATAAGGCTTGTGTTTAATTTTTTTCACATTAAAATTCGCCAGATTGCTTACGTTGCCTTTATGACCCAATGGTAGCCCAAGAATGAAAATTACCCCTATGATGGCATACCATTTGCAATAGTAGACAACCAAAGGTATTGCAAATGGGGTATGTCCAGTCTTTTTTAGTAGCCACTTAGTCACAAACACTGGCCAAAATTGGCGTTTTTTGCATTTTTCACACACAAACAAATACGAACGCTAACTTTGGCCAGTGTTTGTGACCAAATGGCTACTAAAAAAGACTGGACATCGCTTATTTGCAATACCTTGGGTCGTCTACTATTGCAAATGGCATGCCATTATGGGTGTAGATTTATTTCCTGGGCTACTATACAGTCTCAAAGGCAACGTAACCAATCTGGCGAATTTCAATTTCAAATGTAACACGCTATATTTGACCCTGTAACTTCCCAAAACACCATAAAACCTGTACATAGGGGGTACTGTTTTACACGTGAGACTTTGCTGAATACAAATATGTGTATTTTATTGCAGTAAAAGCAAACAGTATTATGACATTGACAGTTAAAATGTCATGTAGAACGAAAAAAATCAAAAAAAATCTTATTTTCTCCCATTTTTTTCATATTAAATTATGTTTCATAGCTAAATATTTGATATTAAATGAAAGCCCTGTTTCCCCTGAATAAAATGATATATAATAAGGGGGGGTGCATTTAATATGAAAGAGGTGAATTACGGTTGGACAGACATATAGCGCAAATGCCAGGTTTTGTTTACGTTTTGTTTCGTTCACAACTTGTACATTTGGCTGCGGTGTTAAGGGGTTAATGATATAAAGATAAACATATAAATTTATAAGGTTATTGTCGAAACAATACATAATACAATTTTAAACCCCATTCCTTTAACATAGTTACCCCGACAATTACCCACATAAACAATCATTGATACCACCTATAGCATATAAATAAACATAAAAACATAAACCATTGCCACCGAGGGCATGATTTTCCAGCTTTCACAATGTAGGGGCATACCAAGATACACCCTACACACACCAGGTTCGGAGCTACCATTGAGTTTGAATCTACCAATACCATTCCAAACCTAACTTAGTGAACTAAAACTATCATACCTATGAACAGATGACCTACCCTTTCTATCCATCCCCCGCCGCCGTGACAAAGCGAGAGCTACACAATAAAAAGGGAGAGTGGGACAACAACAGGTAAGTGAGGATTAAGTAAGATGGCCCCTAAATCAAAAATGGCCCCTTTATATACTTCCCTTACCCAAAACCCCACCCCCAATATCCACATAGCCAGTCCATACATACCCATGTTCTATACCTGTCTGCTAGCAATGTCAAGGCCCATTCCCCATAGCTGCACTGCTCGATGGACTACATTCTGTCCCCAGCTTCATGAATGACTGACATTATTGGGCAGCATATACAAATATAAACAGACTAGTGTGATGACCATATCAATGACAAATTATTCATAATGTTATTTGAGCTAAGTCCATTTTAGGTTATGGTACGGTATCTTAAATATGTGTTTTATTTGTTGGAAGTTTTAGATTTGAGAGGGAGTTCTCTGCGCTAGTCCAGATGACTACCGAATGACAAAGCATGCTATCTCCTATTCAAAACATCTTCACACAAGTTCCTGCCTGTAAATCCATAGGCTCTGCAGCTTCTACCAGAACTGAAGGTCCTTATTGTAGCTTCTGCTGTAAAACTCTACAAAGTAACTAAACTTCCTCCAAAAGCTTATGCTATGCAGCTTCTCAGAATAACTTGAGCAATAATGGAAGGAGTTGGGAGGAACAATAAGAAAAAGCTGTCTTTTAAAGTAACAATCTTAAACAATATTTTTTCCCCCTCTTATGCCAACCTTTATATGGGTTGATGTGAGGAGTCCCACATTTTTGGGATGTAAACCTCTTTCTTGGTGAGATGTGTTTCTTTTAACAGTACACCAATGACTTGCTATTTGTTAGGTCAGGCACAGTGTAGAATCTACATTTGCTTTTTGAGTCTTTAAATCATAATGTGTTTAATCTGAGGTTCACTTTAGAAGGGAGTGATAAAGAAATTAACTTTCTGGATTTCATTCTATCGCTCACTCAAAAAGGGTCACTTTGGGACATGTCTTTATAGGGAACCTACAGATGTAAATGCATTGCTAGATGCTAGGAGTTCTCACTTTTCATACAAAAAAAATGAATTTCAGAACATTTTTAAGGTTAAAATGAACTTGGTGTAATGAACAGTAGTTTTTAGTACAAGTGGCATATTTAGTACAAAGGTTCTTGATAAAGGGATATCCATTATGGATGGCGGATAAAGCCTAACATAGCTAGGAGAATGGACTCTATTGGATTGTTGAGCTTCAGAAAACCCCTTGCAGAAAATAAAGATGATATTCAGTACATCAGAGGAGGAAAAGGGAGATGAATCTAAGTACTGTTAATACTTGATATGCCCATAAAAAAAAATCATGATAAATAAAGACAATGAGGCATTCTTTTTCCATTTGTTGCTGTTTTTTTAACTTCTTGACTCTTTTTTGACATTCTACATATTCAATATATTTGAAAGTTTTTGTTTAGGCTATAACCGGCCTAATTGGACCGATTGGAATTGCTTCTGTTATTAAGCCCTTATGGTGTCCAGGTTCCACATTTCCATTTAAACAGGGCATGCACATTAGTAATTTGTCTTGATAAAGTATAACTGCAAAATGCGTGTAACACAGAGCTTGTCTCAAGATTATACCTTCTATTACATTTCCCCCTCTTTTTTGATATGCTGAAGGGTATTTATTGTGGAACCTTTTAAAGGACCACCAAAATCACCCAGACCACTCCATCTCAATGACATGGTCTGGGTGCATTGGTCGTGTCATTTTAACCCTGCAATGTTTACATTGCAACGTTAACTTCACCTCTAGTGGATGTCATACTGACACAAGAGGCGCCTCTGCACCACTTTCCAAGTAAAACTTGGTCATATGACATGGAACCGCATAGGAAAGCAAGAGGCGCCTCTGCACCACAAGAGGCGCCTCTGCACCACTTTCCAAGTAAAACTTGGTCATATGACATGGAACCGCATAGGAAAGCATTGCATTCAATGTTTTTCTATGGAGGAGAGTGGATGCTTGCACAATTAAAAAAAAAATAATAACTAAAAAAAAAAAGGCAAAAAAACACTACCAGCATAGCTAACTGCAGCCATAAAGATAAGGGACACCTGGAATAGCCCTGCTAGATAGTACTCCAATGGAGAACAGGCCTTCTATTAAATAACTCTACTTTGAAATTCTTGAAAAATGTATACATTAAAAATATATATTACAATGGTAGATAAAGTTAATTGTTTTATAATGTAAATATATTATTGCCTAATTTAATAGTACTTTGTTTATTTATTTGAGTAAGATGACAGGTTAGTTGGAACATTTACCCTTTATTGGAAGAGTTGAACACGAAACAGTATTTTTGTTTTGCTCTCATTTGAATTATGTGCCTTAGCAGTACCAGGACTGACCTGGACTGTCATGTCACTTGCTAAATCTTAATATACATTTAAAAGGAAGTGGAGCATCACATGAAATTTAAAGGTTAACCTAAGCTGTAGGTGATTTTCAATGTTTTATTCAATGACGTAAATACCAAAGAAGTAACAGTTCCCCATTATAATGGAACTTGCATCAAAAACAGATATAATTCATACAGAATCATTTTGAAGTAGATTGTCCAATCTGAATAAAAAACAATGCACAAACCTCAATTTACCCAACACGATTTTATAAAGTTTTACCAATTTGATTTGATCAAAGAACAAACATTTACATTGCAAGCTGAAGTACTTTATGTGTGAAGAGCGTCCCTTCTGTTTTTCATTTTACAAAAAGTGCAGACTTCAATAGAAATTGGCACATTTATAAATTATACTGGTTTACACCCCCTGGCTTTTCAAGCAGACAACAGGTCCTGTTACTGCCTGGTTTGGTTAGCTCAGTGGAGCTAAACTCAAGAGACAGGCAATTGCTCAGAACATCTACCTTGCAATGTATTGGCGGGTTTAGAAGGGAAAGGCTTGCAATGGCTTCATACAAGAGATCTAAAACTTTTGCAAGCTGTTTTTAGATATAACTCCAATGAAAAAGGCATAATTAAACACATGCATATTTTCATTGGGATCTTCAAAACAGTGATCTTTTATTTTTTTTATTTTTTATTTTGTCAGTAGAGTGTCTCTTAAAAAAAGAGACATGTATATGTTTCTGCCAGATAAAGTATTTTCTTAGTAAAACATAAAAATATACAAATTTTGTTTATTAAAGAGTAAAAGTTTTTTTTTTATCAGTTATTGCCTTTACCCAGACAAACATTATATTATAGCAATCAGTACAATTATATTTCAAAGTTTATGACTTTAATGGTTTGTTTAGTTAAGTGAGAACCAGCAAATTTAATTCAAAGTAAAATATTGGGCCAAAATAGACCAACGTAATATGTAGCTGGCCTATAAATTTCAGTTTGCGTGGGATACATTTTGAATTTCTGACAATCGACCCCTTATTGAATAATCCCATCAGAGAATTTTTCAAGTTCAGCAATTTACTTTGATATTCTTACATTTTACACTTCAGTGAATAAACTAACTAGATTTATATTTTATTTCCATGTGTGTCCCTAAACTTTTTTCCAGTATTATAGAAGCACAAGGCTGTCATCAAAACTACAGTGCTTGTCCAACATTCCTGCTACCGACATGCAAAGTGGCACGCAGAGGAAATATTTGCATCTGAGTAGTAAATGTAGAACTGAAATATTATCATTTTAATAAGGCAGACATATTAGTTGAGTGCTATATTTTAGCCAATAAAGATATACACGATGTGTTATACATATACATTTCCTATTAACGTATTAATATGGCAACCTTAAAGGACCACTATAGTGCCAGGAAAACAAACTCATTTTCCTGGCACTATAGGGTCTTTAGGTTCCCCCCCCCACCCTCAGGGTCCCACTCCCGCCGGGCTGAAGGGGGAGGAAGGGGTTAATCACTTACCTTTCTCTAGCGCTGGGCTCCCTCGGTGCTGGGGAAATCACCTCCCTCTTCTGACATCAGTGCTGAATGCGCGTGCGCAGCGCATTTAATCAGTCCATAGGAAACGTTACTTAATGCTTTCCTATGGACGTCAGCGTCTTCTCACTGTGTTTTTTACAGTGAGAAGCGCGGAAGCGCCTCTAGCAGCTGTCAATGAGACAGCCACTAGAGGCTAGATTAACCCTAATGTAAACATAGCAGTTTCTCTGAAACTGCTATGTTTACAGATGCAGGGTTGACTCTAGATGGATCTGGCACCCAGACCATTTCATTGAGCTAAAGTGGTCTAGGTGCCTATAGTGGTCCTTTAAGCTAATGAACAAAATTAATAGCTCCTACATGCAAAAAAGACACATTCACAGATTTTAATATCTCTATAATAACTAAAAGACTGCCAGAGAGACATGCTAGTATTTCTGCTAGTGATGATAAGGTTAAAACATAACATATGTTGGAATAATAAAAAAAATAAAACATTAATTGCATAAGCATATGTATTGCATATTGCACCTTCTTTGGTGTGTATTTCTATTTACACATATCACATTCCCAGGGGGTAGAGACTTAAGCTATTGCTTTCTTAAGATGCTGTGTTTTTCCATTATTTAATAATCCCAAAATAAGGGTTATTAAAAGCCATTTTGAGTCTCAAAAATCAAATAACGGCATTTTGCACTTAAGGTGAATCGTATGAACACAGAAGGTCATGTTGCAATAAACTGCAGAATGACTTCATGAATAATTTGAGATGTAATTGCACATTAATCTTGGAATTAAGATTGAATCTAGAGGGACACATATCTGTAAATAGCAGTTTGCTTTATTTCAGATAGGAAGACACAGCAATGTTTTAATAATTAAGGAGCCTATTCAATTCTACTTTATTCTGTTCCTTCAGCAGGATTCCTTAGCGATTAGTCCCAATATGAGCTACAAAACAGCGGTATTAATTTCCTTTCCAAATACCTACAAGTGCACTTCATACCATATGAATAATATTCATGATTATGTGAAATTCCTGAGGATACTTAAAAACAAAAAAGAAAAACAAAAGGGTTTTACTAAACTGGGGATTGACAGAGGAAATGCAAATTGTAAGCCAAAAAAAGCCAAATTGGACATAAATCTCCAATTCTACACCATTTTTCCAGCTCAACTATTTTTTCCTAAAATTTTCAATTAGCTAAGAGTGTGTTGCCCACCAATTGCATACAGAAAAACAGTTATTATTTAAACTGCAACTAGAAACACACATTATGAAATAAATCATACTAGCATACAAGTTAAGTTAAAAAAAATATGATTACATTCACGCACAGACATTACAGATAAGTAGAACTCTGCAAGGATGGGCAAATGGTAGATACACAACTGGCAATGCATTATGGGAGTTGTACAGCAGTCGAGGATCTACTTAGTGTGCACCCCTCTGCTATATGGGGCCTTATAAAAGTTTTGCACAAGTGCCATCTCTTCATTTGTTCCACCACTGCCTCAGGGGTTTCCCAATTATTAGATGTGTTGTGGGGTGCTTTCATATCCTATGAAGACAACTATCTGTCAAAATTATTACTAGCATCTCAAAAATGTGTATGCACTGTCCTTGTCAGTTCTCCCCAACATTGCTAACTAAGCAAAGCAGTATGTCTCACATTGCTAGTTTCAGTTCCAGCTATATCAGTCAAAAATTGCAAATTACTTTGCCAAATATTCCCAAATCATAGCATAGTGGATAAATCCCATGAAGGGTAAGATGCTTGCCTTAGAAAACAAAGTTTCATGAAACAAATGTACAGATAGCCGCCATTCCATTTCTGACATGTAGAGAGTCTCACAAAATGGCAGATGCAAATAGTTGTTTTTTTACCTCATAAAGCTATTCATAGACTGAAAACCATTTTTACATACATAATTATTCGCTAAATTGAGAATCGTCAGAAATTCATAGTGAATTTCAAACTTAAGGCTAAAATAGCTGAACTGGAAAAATTTTGAAAGTCAGCTAAGTTTTCAGTTTGGCTACTTTGGCCTTAAATTTAAAAATCCACTTAAAATTGCAATTGCAAGATAAAAATGATCAAGATGGAAACATTCTCTAAGTCAGCTAGGCTTATAGATTGGCTACTCTGGCCTTAAATTTGAACTTCAGTTTGAATTCTCGCTTTAGTGAATAACAATTTAAAACTTGCAGGGGTATTTACAAAAGTGAGAATTGTTGGGAATTCAAAGTTAATTGAATTTGGAATTCAAATAAATGTAGGTCAATATAAGCGATTTGGGAAAATTATCCAAGTCAATTCTGTTTTCATTTGTGCTATTTTGGCCTTGAATTTGAAAATCACCATGAATTCCCATAGTTTCTTGCGTTAGTTAATAGTTCTGTTGGTATTGCAATATATAGCACACCTTGAAGGCATAGCTTGTGGCTAAATGGATATTTTCCATTCAAGATGTCATTTCTCTCATAGTTGTCTGAAAGTTCTGTTACTTTGATGCAGATTTACTTAACAAGCAAGATTGATTTTTCCCAGTTCACACACTGTGAAATCAATGTGGTCACTTATTTGAAATATGTACATTAACACTTTCCCCGTCATTCTAAAACAATAATTAGATATGAATACAAGGATACGGCCAGAAGTACACGTGCTTGAAAGTTAATATTCTTTCTATGCAGAAGCAAAACATCATTCACAAAATCTATTCTAGCACCTAACTTCACTCATTATTAGAGAATTAAGCTAATTAAACAAATTGTGGCTCTCATTACATTATGTATATAAATATTTAGAAAGAGATAATCATAACTTTAGATAAAATATTACCTTAAAGATGGTTTAGAAAATCATGGACTTCAGAAATCTGTTGAATATTAACATGTTTTTGTTTACTTTCTGACCATTTTGACCAAATGTCAAATAATATAAATATGTAGGTTGCTCTCTGTGTATACATAGCCTCTTTGACGAGCCATTGGAAAGAAACAATGTGATACGCACATTTGTCAATAACGTATTTGTGCTTTTGAAAGATATAGATGCCTACTTTAATTACCACCTTTAGAAGTTCAGTTATTGTGAAAATGGGCATTTACTCTACCAGCATTGCAAGCTTAAATAATAGACAATGTAACTATGTTTAATTTTGATTTCATTTTTGCTACCCTTGAACTTGACTAGCCTTATTGATTTCACCATGTACTGACTACATATTGCCTACAACTTGTTCAGTGTTAAAGGAATACTGTAGGCAGCGCTGCGGAATATGTTGGCGCTTTATAAATGCCAGTAATTAATTAATAAGAAATAGGCACCTTAACAACTTCATCTTACTGAAGTTGTTGTAGTGCCTGCACCCCCCAAAACCTTTAATTTCACTAATTAGAAGTCTTGGAAGCACAGCTTCAAGCCATACCTCCAAGCCCTCTAGGTATGAGAGCCGGTAATGTTAATTCCCGGCTCTCATGCCATAACATACCATGACGTGACACACGCATGCACAACACCATCACGCTCTGCCATAGAGAATCTTTGTATTGTATGCACCTAAAGTCACCAATGACCCCAAGGGCGAGGTGGTCCGAAATATGTAAGGAAGATTTTTCTTTGTCTATTGTTTTTCCCTGTTTGTTTTTGTTGAATAAACCTATCATTTTGGATTCAGAATGCTTGCTTTTTCTGGCATTATTTTGTTTTGTGTTTTCTTTGTATCACCATTCACCAACGCTCCTCTATGAAGTGCATTGGATTGGACCTTCATCGTGGAGACACACCCCTGGGGTGATGTCACTCGAGGAGGAGGTCACGGCAGCAGTGAGGGAGACTTAGTGATGGAGAAAAGGTGAGTAATTAGTTTTATTTCAATTTATTTTGTTTTTGTACTTTTTAAAACCTTGAGGGGTCATAAACTAAACAGTCCGGACTGTAGCGCCATTAATACAGATATGTATTCCTAATGCTACAGTGTCCTTTAAGTAGATTAATAATTGGATCATCCTAAGACTTTTGCAATATGACCACACCAATCCAAAGTTTTAGCCAAGTTGTTGTCCAAGTACAGGTCTAGTATAAATAAAGGTCTAGAGCAGGGTTAGGCAACCTTTGGCCCTTCATATGTTGTGGACTACCGCCATAATAATGGCAAAGTATCAGGGTAGATGTTGTCTAAAACATCTTGAGTGCTGAAGGTTACCTACCCCTGCTCAAGAGCACAAATCAGAATGTGTGTGTGTGCACGTTTGCACACGCACACACACAACACGCACATTATGTTTTATATATTATATAACCTGATCCAAGTAGCACCTTTATGAAATATGCATGTCTGTGGTTATGTAGGGTAAGTATTACTAGCAAGACAGGAAAATGCGTCTAAGGCACATTGCCTTTTTTTTCTGTCTTCTTTTTAAAAGTCTAACAAACGTATCTGACTTTTAGTGCAATGTCTACATTTAATGTGCATTAATAACAGATCATACGGCACATGTATAAATATAGCTATCCCTTGTACACCTGGCAGACAGATACTGGCAGTGCTTTGCATGCTGGGTAACACATTTATTTTCTTATTTATACTGGTTTAGTTCCAGTCTGCTTTCCACGTGAAGTACTGTTGACTCTAGGTATTGTGGACCCGCGAGTGAAAATTGTTTCAGTTATTGTCAATTTGGGAGCAGCCAGACATATATGAATCAATTAGATCTGTCTTTATGCATTCCTTGCAATGCACTCTAGGAAATCCTCGTTCTAAGCTGTCATATTGCACAGACCTACAAAGTATCTGAGTATACAGGATTTATAGCAAATAGGTCAGAAAATGCTCTGTAATGCAAATGGCCAATAGCAATCCTGTTTGTATGTGTTTTTTCCCCCACGTAGACAAAATAAATCAAATTGAAACATTACTTACATGGCTTTATGTATCATAACATATATTATTTACCTCTAGCTGGAACTGTCCATTTAACAATATGTACAAATGTGTTTGAGATATTTTGTTTAACAAGGCAGTTCAACAGCACTGGAGGCTCGGCCTACAAAACCATAACACTCCCTCGGAATACACCTTGTATTAGTGACAGATTGAAATTACAGACATAAATTCAACTATTCCTGAAAGGGAGTGAAAATATCAGAGGGAATAATTAGGAATTTCCTGGTTTAGTGATGGCTGCTTTTACATGGACAAAATACACTATAGCCACTACTACAATGTTTGATTTTTAAGCGGTTTGCTTTAATTCCATTGGGGAAACTAGCTGGGTATTTGACAATACTCTATTTTTGTTACACCAACTATATGTTTAAAAATATTATATTTCTAAATATAACTCCAATTTTTCTGTAAACATGGAGTAAATAAACACACACACAATCACGAAAACAGGGAATTCCTTTGTCATTTTGCTAAATAAAGTGTGTGCCCTTGGGTCATCTATTATCTTTAACATAATAGATGACCTTTTAAATTTGTAATTAATTTGCTGAACTGTCCATTGTGCTATTTAATGCATTCTGCTAGGTAATACATTTGTGGATGCATACATTTGCCGATCTGCGTAATAATTACATTAATAACCTGGAGCTTGATAAATGAGCTGATGTACGGAATATTCCCCCTGTATCCTCTCTGATCTGCTTGAATTCAAAGCGTCTTGGGACAGATCAAAGAGTATGAAGAGTATGCGGGGTGAAGCACAAATGTACGCAACATTCCTTGTAGCAATCTATTGGGGCCAACTGTACGTAGATGCTAATACATTTTAATTCATAAAACGTCTAATAATCTGGCCATTTGGCCAGTGCGATGAGAAGGTGAAATTATTTGCACTAGATAAAAAAGACAACAGCAGAATACAAGTGACATAACCATCTGATTACAAGTCTGAAATATACATGTTTTTAAAATATATTCTTGAATAAAGTTGATATAACATTACGTTATGGCATTGCGTGAGACAGCATTCACATTTTCTCTCTCAATCTTTTATTTAGATCAAATATATTGTTTATGCAGCATAAAAAATGCATAAGACATAACAAGGATAGATACCTAATGCAACACTATAGGCACCCAGACCACTTCAGCTCATTGTGCAATGGCTGCAATGTCCCTATCCCCTTAATCCTGCAATGTTAATATTTGCAGTTTTAATAAACTGCAATAATACCTTTGCAGGTTAATTCCACCTTTAGTGGCTGACCACCAGACAACTGTTAGTGGGACTTTCGTGTTGTTAGGCGACTTTTGGTCACCTAACTACCCTCACACCCTCACGCTCTGCATGAAGACATCCAGCGTCAGTCATTTCCCCATAGGGAAGCCCCTTACATCGGAGGGAGCAGAAACAGTAAGTACCATAAGGGTTTATTAACCCTAGCATGACAGGGGAGGGGAAATATGGAGAAGCAGGGAGCGAGGGAGCTTTGTATTCCTAGCACTATACTATCCCTTTAAAGATACAATGTCAAACCCTTAGTGTTTATTCACTAGTCCAAGAATTAGGGAGAAATGACACTTTGAAATTACATTTTAATTTGTAGGCCAAAATAGCAGACTTTGAAAAATAACTTTGTGCAATTAATCCACCTTGGCTACCTTGGTCCAACGTAAAATAGGTAATTTAGTAACACCTAAGGGAGATTAGTACAGTCTGGATGCAATATCCAGACTGTACTAATCAAATGAGTGGAGCGCTAGAGATATACACGTACCCTAAAATAGGGTTAAATCTCATATGTATGTTGGTACAAATGAATTATACAGGAAAATACAACACAATATAGTGTAAATCTGAAAATAAAGATGTATTATAGTGATGTTTCCAATAATCAAACTCACATAGATTAGAGCCTCAAAAGGGCAGGCTCAAATCGCTTCCAACGTAGTGTCGTATGGAGACACTTCACCCTTTAGCTGGAATGGGTTTCCTCAGGAAAAGAAACAAAAAAGGGAGACTTCCTAGTGTACTATGTTTCAACATGAATCGAAATTGCAGTAGTTATGGTTGTGCTCACCTTTTTCTGAGCCAATGAAAACCTGGCTCTGGATGGTAGACTTGGGTACCACTAGGAAGTCTCCCTTTTTTGTTTCCTTTCCTGAGGAGACCCATTCCAGCTAAAGGGTGCAGTGTCTCCATACGATACTACTGTGGAAGCGATTTGAGCTTGTCCTTGGTTCATTACTATATTTAGTGGGGAAAAGAGAGCACCCACTAGAGTGTGTAGCTACTTTCCATCACTCAATTACATCTATAAGCACACTTGACACAGCAATCACCATTTTTTGTAATTTAGTAACACCTGTTCACTTTCCCCACTTCCCAAAAAATATGGCTAACAGACAGTTAAATCCAGTAAGGGATATGCTCACTAAGTGTCTCCTCCCAACCTACAATGGGTTAAATCTGAGGACAAAGGCATTTAAAAACCAGGGATGCTTTTGCAGCTGTAGAAATCTTAATGCAGTTGCAAGCTAGCATTCCCAGTACTATCGCACAAATACTCTCATTGCTAAGCGAATATATATCCCCTGCATGTCAAGATACAATTTCTCCGACAATCAAAACAGCTGCTGCGCTACAGTCGTATTGTGCCAATGTAATATTTCAGGAAATCCTGAAATAAATAAAGAGTAAATGAGAGACAAATTGCTTTCTAATATATAATTTCCTTACATTCACTGTGCGTGGTTGACTAGAAGAGAAATAATCTGCAACAAATGGAAGACAAGACACCAGCCTTTTCAGCATAGAGTGCAGTGAGGCTGCAAAGATAGAAATAAGATTTTCATTTCTCGGGGGACTGTGCTCAGCCTTACTATGCAGCATGTTTAGTTAGAAACACATGCACTTCCAGCAGGACAAATACGTGAAATTAGACATACACAGCTCTTGGGTTTTTTAACCTCTTAAGATCAAGATCCATTTCTTTTTTTTACTGTTATTATACTCTGGTCCCTAAAACAATTTTTTTAGCATGTAATAATCAGCTTTTTTTTTTCCTTTTTTTTTTTTTTTTTACAACTGGCACCCCTATATAGGTCTGCTTGTGATAAACGGAGAAATAGGGGATTTCTTTTAAACTCCTTTTTATTAGGACAAGACTGTTTTGGGTCTATAAGGGGTTAAAATGACTTGTTATATTGCCTTTACAGTTTTCAAACTCTGGTGCTCTGAATTATAACTGCATTAGAAGAATGATGCAGCTAACCACTGCAGCTTATTGCACGCATAATGCTGCTAAATGGTGACTGACGGTGCCATCCCTTTATTTTAAGTCAAATCTATTCAAAATTTATAGAGCAGATGGGTTGGCATTGAGTGCCTGGAATCCTCCATTTTGTCAAACCGCTTGAAAGCTTTTTGAAATAAAACAAGAAAGGACAACAGTGCTTGGTCTCCTAACACCATAACTGGTACAATAGGACGAAGTGGTTGTGGTACTTGGAATGAAGCATTTTATAAAATAATTATTTTTCTGCATGAAGCTCCAATTAAAGTGGAAACACTGTCATCTAAAAGGGCACACATGCAATTTTAATGTATGTGATGGTTTTGGCCTGATTAGTATACTGTATTTTTTTATTGTAATTTTTTATTACACTCAAATCTCCATAAAAAAAAAAAAAAAAAAAAATGTTTTGCAGAATGCTCCACCATAAGCCTGCCTCTTCAGCCACACCCTCTAACTCCAGAAAAGGCCTTCCTTATCAAATGTATGCACACAGCTCAGCCACTGAGAGTACTGAATGATCTGAACTACAGAACAACCTGCTTTAGAAGGAGAGGACACCCAGGGAGTCATATAGTAACACTATCACTACCTGTTTATAGATTCTCTGATTGTCTGCATCCAGGTTGTAAATTAAAAGCAGCCGAGACTGTGATATGGGAAGAGCAATTCTTCGTCTTTGTTTTTTGTGGCGATTTCTGACACTACATTTGTGGCATGAGGTGTAATGGCCAAGGCGTCAGCATTCTGCAAAACAGGTTTTTTTTTGTGTGCAAAAACTATAAAGATTTGAGCATGCAAAAACATACAGCATATCAAGTAAGCCAAAATCTGTACAATGCATCAAAGTTGTATTGGTGCCAAGAGTGTCCCTTTAAATAGATGCATCATGGCAGATGTCTTCAGAGAAATATAGCAGGTATGACAAAAGTCCTACAACCAATATGCGATTAACCATTTAATATTGTGTAACACTATTGAACATATATATATATAAAACATTTGTCTGTATCTCCAATAATTTAAGATCAATGCTCTTGAATTGCAGGCAAAGAAATATTAAAGGACCACTATAGTGCCAGGAAAACAAACTAGTTTTCCTGGCACTATATAGTCCTTAGGTCCCCCCCACTTACCTTAATCCAGGGCCAGGCTACCTCGGCGCTCGTGACCTCTCCACCCCCTCTGACGTCAGCTCCCGAGTGGAGCCGAATGCGCATGTGCGGCCAGAGCTGTGTGCGCATTCAAACCGCCCATAGGAAAGCATTACTCAATGCTTTCCTATGGACGTTCTGCGTGCTCAATGCGATTTTCGCATTGAGCATCGCGGAAGCGCCTGTAGCGGCTGTCGAGAAGACACCCACTAGAGGCTGGATTAACCCAGCAATGTAAACATAGCAGTTTCTCTGAAACTGCTATGTTTACAGCTGCAGGGTTAAAACCTGGGGGACCTGGCATCCACACCACTCAATTGAGCTGAAGTGGTCTGGGTGACTATAGTGGTCCTTTAAATATGGCAATTGATAATGACAATAAAATGTGCAAATTGTTATTATATTAAGGTAGAAACATACTATATTTACATCTTAATTTAAACAATGAGCAATATTCCTAGAATAATACCGTGAGTCATTTATTCTGTGTATCATCTTGCCTGGTTTCTATGGCAATACTTGGCATATATAAGGGGCATTATATTTAGGGCTAGTGAACAAAAAGTGGCATTAAAAATCATGCAGCTACTCTGACAGTATGTGCCATTGGCATACATGAACTGGACAGCAGAGGTCTTCGACCGCACAGTGGGTATTGGCTAAGCAGATATAAAAAGGTTCTTTTGAGCCGGGACAAGATGACACGTTCACTGGAGAGCATTTGAATGTGAACTTTGTTGTCCTCGGGGCAAATGTGGAAAGCCATGGGCATACCTGCAATATTTCTGAATTGCCTTAATTACTGGAGTCATATTGCCTTAGGTATGAATGACAATCTAAAATGATTTTGTTTCTTTTGGATTACACATTCTGAGTGAAATAGCGTTCAAAATTTTAACCTTTTCATGTGAGGGTATTTTTGCAATGTAAAAGTCCCAGAAGGCCATGCAAGGTTTAACCCTTTCACTACTGAGCACTTTTTTGCTTGAAAACATATCAGCATTTACTTGAAACGTGGGATGCATAGCTAGCACATAAACATAATAATACAGGTTCTGAAAATCATTTAAAAGCAGAAATACTAATTTTTTTCTCACATATAGCAGGTGTGTGAAAATAGATAAAAATTGTAAAATACTCTGCTTTTAGGTATTTATAAAGACCCTTGTGGCATTAGAAGCAGTATAGTTAATAACTGAAAACTGTAATAAAATTTAAAAATGTCTGCACATTAAATCATCTATCTAAAAGTATTTAAAAGTTTTATGGCAATATGCATTCATCTCTGTAATGCTAATGTAATGCAGAGGCATTTGACCAAAGTAATTTCCTTCTCTCCCACCCTGATTGTAGGAATGGTAGGATCTTTGAAGCTTCCTTTACTGTTTGAACGAGAGTGAGCTGTCTATTTCAACCCATTTTGAGATATAAAATGGGTTAATTGGGGTTCATGGCAGAGAAATGTACTTTTTGATGGTAGTCATTTCTGGAGCACGAATGTAGGTAAAAAGCAAAAAAAATGAGAGTAAAAATGGGAATATACTTTTTTGATAGTGAAGGCTGATTCACTGATATAGGGGAACCTCTATTGGTGACTAGTGTTTATTACATCTTCTGCAACAGCTACTCAGGGAGTTTCATAATGAGTATATAACCTAAGACAAAGAAGTGACATTAAAAACCATTGTAATCCTGGTAGTGTATTTTGTCTAAAGAGGATAGAAAGTAGGACACATCATGGTCAACCCATTGAGACTAAAGACTGACATGATGTATGTTCAGAGGCATAGATAATATAGGATCTATTCACTAAATAACAAACTTGCAAAAATTCTCCAGCATTTAGCTAAGTAAATTCCAATGTGGTCAAGAATGCCAGCAGGCATTTGTATGTGTGTGTGTATGTGTATGAGTGTGTGTATGAGTTTGAGTGTATTTGAGTATGAGTGTGTGTGAATATAAGTGTGTGAGTGTGTGTATGTCTATGAGTTTGTGTATGTGTATGAGTTTGTGTGTGTGTTTGTATGAGTGTGTGTATGACTGTGTGTAAGAGTTTAAGTGTGTGTGTGAGTATGAGTGTGTGTGTGAGTGTGTGTATGAGTGTATGAGTGTGAGTGTATATATGAGTGTGTGTGTATGAGTGTGTGTGTGTATGAATATGTATATGAGTGTGTGTATGAGTGAGTGTGTGTGTGAGTGTGTATGAATTCGAGTGTGTGTATGTGTATGAGTGTGTGTATATGTGTGCATTTGAGTGTGTATATCAGTTTGAGTGTGTGTATGAGTGTGTGTAAGTGTTTGAGTGTGTGTGTGTGTGTATGAGTGTGTGTAAGTGTTTGAGTGTGTGTATGAGTGTGTGTATGAGTGTGAGTGTGTATGCATTTGAGTGTGTGAATGTGTATGAGTGTGTGTGTATGTATGAGTTTGAGAGCGTGTATGAGTTTGAGTGTGTGTATGAGTGTTTGTATATATGAGTGTGAGTGTATGTATGAGTGTGAGTGTAAGTGTGAGTGTGTGTGTCAGGGTGTGCATCTATGTGTGTATATCTATATTTATATAAATATATATATGTCAGTGTGTTTCTGTGTCTGCGCACACATCTGTGTATGTGAATCTGTGTGTCAGGGTGTGTGTTTTTATGTCAGTGTGTGTATCTGTGTAACGTTGTGGGCATGTATCAATGTTTGTGTATGTCAGGGTGCATGTGTTTATATGTCAGTGTGTATCTATGTGTGTGTATGTGTCTGTGTGTATCTATATGTGTGTATGTGTCGGTGTGTATCTGTGTGAGTATGTGTCAATGTATTTATATGCATCTGTGTGTTAATGTGCATGAATATCTGTGTAAGTATGTATGTATGTATGTTTGTGGTAGTCTATGTGCATACATCAAAGCAGTCAAACACCAGCACATACAAGCACACTCCTGCAATCTAACACAAATATTACATACAAACACACCCACGCCCTTGCATTCAAACTCAAAAAAGTATACAAACACACCCCATTCACGCAAACACAAATGCTTCACACAAATGTACATCCGCATTTAAAAGTGAACATTCAGACACACCCTTGCAATCAAACGCAAACATTACATACAAACACACCCCTGTATTAAAAGACAAACTATATACAAGCACCCCTTCAAACACCAACACTGTACATTACACTATAGTGCCAGTAAATGCCACAGCGCTGTACAGATATACAACCTAGAAATTTTGACTTGGGGTGCCTTGGAAAAATACTGAAATATTAAGGGCGCCTTGAACCTAAAAAGTTTGGGAGCCACTGAACTATACTATACAGCAGGGGTGCCCAAAATGTAGATTCCCAGATGTTGTAGAACTACAACTCCCATGATGCTTTGCATGCCTTTGGAATGACAACGAATCAATTAAGCTGCAGTTTTAAAACATCTAGGGACCAACTTTTTGAGCTATACTGGGTATTTTGCAGCCTTCCAAGATGCCCTTTACTGTGCCCAAAGGCCTTTTTTTACCTTCACCTTCCTTGGCTGAACAGCTAATTTTAATTTATTGAATATAAAGATGAACTCATATGACATAAACTGTGTTATACAGATACCTGCTGTGGGAAATGTGAAGACAGCAATACATAAATGGCAATCAATAACACTATTTTGTTCTTTCTTTTTGTGAATTATTACCTATCCACACTTCAAGTAATGGTATTGAATTTCATTACTAAATCTAAAAATACGTAATCTGGAGCTAGGGTTGAAATGGATCTTCATAGTGTCAGACAAAAAATAAATAAATTAATAGAAAATCAATCACGTTCTCTCTTCAAAAACATCAGAAGGGTTAAAATAATGCGATGCCCAATGATTGCCAGCAGGAGTCTTTTAAATCAGCAATACTCTTCTGCCTGCTGTTTTCTTTGTAGAAGCTGTTAGAGTAATAGAACAAAATATATATATATATACATCCCCTACATTTACATTTTCACATTTGTATTAAAAATTAAAGGTGTATTCACATTTATATATTGACTGGGCCAAAATAGTTGATTCAAGATCTTTTTTATCCCATGTTGGTTGCATTGGAAATATTCAGAATCTGGTATTTTGGTTAAATAATAAAATGTTTAACTTAAGTTTACACATGTCTAATTGTAAAGTAGCACTGATGCAATAAAAAACAATAATAATAATAATAATAATAATAATAATAATAATAATAATAACAATAATAATAACAATAATAACAATAATAATAATATTAATAATAATAATAATAATAATAATAATAATTAGGGTTCATGCAATAAAGTGAGAACTTTGGAGGGTATTGCAAATTTCAGACCAAAAAATGAAAAAAACAACCCACTATTTAAAAAAATAAATAAATGGGGGGGGGGGGGGAGGGTGGGAGGGAGGTGTAAAATGTGTAATTTTCCTGTCAATTAATGCATATGTATAAAGATATATATATATATATTTTAATAAAAGCACTCTTACGTAACCAGCTCCAATAAAATATGGGAAATTATTTTCTCTTGGCTGGAAGCTGCTGTGATAAAAATGAAACCTGCAAGCAAGCTGTGTTTGGAAAATCCCAAATCATAACATTACTAAGGTCACCTGCAATGAGAAACACACGCTGGGTTGTAAATCTAAGGAGTGAGCGCACTACGATATTGAGGAAACTAGAATTGCTCAGAGAGCAGGATAAAGGATTGATGAACCATTTCTCAGCATTAATTGTCTGAGCTGGTAGGCACAATTTATTCATTTAACAACCATATAGCCTGCACCATTTCTAATTTTTCTGCTGTCAACACTTTGAAATGAAATTATCGCACTGGAAATATCTCAATTAGTAATATTTATTTTGTTACATTAGGGCTCACTGAAAGCAACAAACTCAGTTATTAGAAGAAACTCTGAGATTACAATTTTACCATTTAAAGTTGTATCACTCTTTACGGGAAGGTAAGTCTGTGCGGCTGAATCATGCTGGCTTTAAGCATGACAATTTGTAGTTTGTGTACTGGGGCAAAGGTTGTCAGATTCATTGTGGTTTTTCAGACAATTATTCCTTTCACACAATGGGCAGTGCATGAAAAGAAGTGCCCTGTGGTATGATACCAAGAACTGATTTGATTAATTGATTTCTTTCCTGCATAAATAAATTGCATGTTGCATAAAAATACATGGTGGTTTTGGTAACCATACCTGGGGATTATTTTTCTGTCTCCTTATGAGAATCAAAACAATTTAGCATCAACCTGCATTATTTGTAACATACAGAGGATTGTTTGGTATCTATATCCATTTAGTGATGGTTGTTTTTGATGCACATTTGCCAAAAGTCTTTTTGCTTCCTTAGAGTGTATGCATGGGAGTTTGACTAATACTCTAGCTCAAGGGTAGAGTATTAGTCAAAATTTAGATCACTAGATGTTTTAAAACTACAACTTCCATGATGCTTTGTTTTCCTAAATGCATTCTAAAGGCCCCCCTCTAGCCCTTGCAACTATTACTCTCTTAGGGCAAGTTCAACTCCCAGTAAGGTACAATGGGACACTCCGAGCACCAAAACAACAAATGCATTTCATCTCATAAAAAATCAGTTTCATGTTCAAATCTTTTTTGTACAAAATAATACAATAAAAATAATGTTTTGCAGCATGCTGCACCACAAGCCAGCCTCTGTAACCACAAATCTTCATGCCAGAATTACTTATAAAAATGTGTGTTCACAGTCCCAACAGACCTGAGTGAGCACAACCTGGCTGCAAACAGTAAGAGATACTACAAACAGGTATTGATATCCTTACTATATGACTCCCTAGATGTCCTCTTCTTCTAATGCAGGTTGTTTTGTAGTTCAGATCACTCAATGCTGATTGCCCCTGCAGCTGCATGGGCCAGTGGGGAGATCTAAAGGCAGGGCAGCACTTCCTCTAGGCGACTTAGGCAGTCACCTAGGGCGCCCTTTAGGTAAGGGAGCCACCAGGAGCACTGGCCTCCCTCATGCTGCAGCCGCCTGAGCGCTCTATAGAAAGCCTCAGGCGGCTGCAGCACTGCCCGGTCTAGTGCGTCCATTAGGGCGCACCGGCCTGGGGGTGCAAGATTTGAGGAATCGGTAGGAGGGAAGCGCACAGCGCTCCTGTCAGTCCCTCAGTGTAGCGTGGCCGAGCTCTGCTTCAGTCCGGTCCACGGTACAAGAGAATCCGTTTCCTGTACCTGACTCGACTGACAGGAAGTGCTCACTCAGTGAGCACGTCCTTTCAGTCCATCCGGTTACACGCGGGCCACATTACAGTAGTTCGCTGGCCACGCTACACTAGTGACTAGAGGTAGGAAGCACCCGAGGGAGGGGGAAGAAAAGACCATCTGGGGGGAGAGAGAGAAAGAGAGACCACCTGGGGAGGGAGGCAGGGAGAGAGAGAGAGGGAAGGAGAGACCACCTGGGGAGGGGGGAGGCAGGGGGGAGGGAAGGAGAGACCACCTGGAGAGGGAGGGAGGGGGAGAGAGAGAGGGAAGGAGAGACCACCTAGGGAGGGGGGAGAGAGGGAGGGAGAGATCACCTAGGGAGGGAGTGGGGGAGAGAGAGGGCAGGAGAGACCACTGGGGGAGGGAGGGAGTGGGGGGGGAGAGAGAGGGAAGTAGAGACCACCTGGGGAGGGGGGAGAGAGGGAAGGATAGACCACCTGGGGAGAGGGGGAAGGAGAGACTACCTGGGGCGGAGAGATGGGAGGGGATATCACCTGGGAGGGAGGGTGTAGAGGGAGGGAAGTAGAGACTACCTGGGGAGGGAAGAGGGGGAGAGAGGAATGGAGAGGCCTGTTAGGAAGGGAGGGGGATAGAGGGAAGGAGAGACCACCTGGGGGGGAGAGAGGGAAGGAAAGACCACCTGGGGAACGAGGGGGGATAGAGAGGAAAGGAGAGATCACCTGGGGAGGAAGGGGGAGAGAGAGGGAAGCTGCCCGTCTGCACTTTCACTGAGTGCATCTTCAAAGGGAGCATTGTCAGTGGTTTGCATCCACAGAAGACGCAGACCAGTAAGTCAGCCAAACTAAGCCACCAGTAAGCCCACGAGGACCACCAGCAAATATTACACCCCCTCCATGCTACATTAGGTAAGATGGAGGAGGCTGCAATTTAAGGGATCCTATAGGGCCAGTAAAACAAAGCTGTTTTCCTTGCACTATAGGGTTAAAACCCCTTCAGCCACTTTCCTGAATCCAGCGCCGATGTCTCTTGGCGCTGGGTCAGGCTCTGCCCACGCTTCTTCCCTGCCATCATCAGCCGGCAGGGGGAGGACCTAATGCGCTTGGGCGGAAATAGCCGTGCGCGCATTAGACTTCCTCATAGGAGTCCAGCGTCAGATAAAGGACCAAAAGTCTGTTTTGATTCGGAAAAGCCCTCTAGTGGCTGTCTATTAGTTCTCTGGAACCGCAATGTTTTACATTGCAGCACTACGTGCAAAGTGTTCACAGCACCCAAGGTTTTTTTCTGTCTGACCAACATTTTTGTATTCCTTTTACATTAAATAATGTCCTATCTAAGCATACAGAAAAAAACAATTTAAACACTACTTTCCAAGACACCCAGAATACTCAGATTCTGGGGGTGTTTTTTCCAACTTCTTGGTGGTGAAATGGTTACGCTTATATTCTAGAAAATAAAGCAATATGTAGATACTAATGTGTCAGGATCGGGACAGGGATCCAACACGCAAAGTACAAACAGGTACAGGGTACGTATACCGGTCCTTAGAATGGCCGGGCTAACGTACAGAGAGTATAGAGAATGGTCAGAGACAAGCCGAGGTCGAGGGAACGAGAAGACAGGTAAGCGAGGAACAAGCCGGGTCAAGGATAACGGAGGTAAACAGAGTAAGGAAACAAGCCGGGTCGAAACCAAAAGGATAACTGAGAAACACCAGAGCACTGTGTGACTAGACAGGCTAGAACCACGACAGGGCAATGAGCAACAGGGCGAAGTATGTTTAAATACCCTGGCTAGAGAGGATAGACACGCCTCCGACGAAACCTGATTAGTCTGTCTCGGACTGAGTGACAGGTCGTTCCGGATTGGCGTGATGACGTCGGCCTCCGGGCACCATGCTACAAAAGGAAGAGACTCCCTCGCGGCCGGCGTTATTGTGACCGGGTCGACCGCGAGGAACAGAGGAAACATGGCGTCCGGACGGATGAGCGTCTAAGTCTCTACCTCTCTCGGAGGTAGAGACTTCAGGTACCCTGACAGTACCCCCCCCCTCAGATACGCCCACCGGGCGGAAAGAACCGGGACGAGATGGAAAGCGAGAGTGATACGCCCTGCGGAGACGGGGAGCATGAACATCCTCCTGAGGTACCCAACTCCTCTCCTCAGGACCGTATCCCTTCCAATCGACCAGATATTGTACTTTCCCCCGGGAGATACGAGAATCAATAATAGAGTTAACCTCATACTCCTCCTGACCCTCCACCTGAACAGGACAAGGAGGGGCTGTTGTGGAGGAGAACCTGTTACAAATAAGAGGTTTCAGCAACGACACATGAAACGAGTTAGGGATGCGTAAGGTATCAGGAAGAGCTAGACGATACGCAACTGGATTGATACGAGACAACACCCTGTAAGGTCCAATATAACGGGGAGCGAACTTCATGGAGGGCACCTTTAAACGGATGTTCCTCGTGCTCAACCATACCCTATCACCCGGAACAAAGAGCGGAGCCGCCCTTCTACGTTTATCAGCATGTTTCTTAACCAGCATAGAATTGTGCGTAAGGATTTGCCGAGTTTGATCCCACAACTTCCTCAGATTAGCAACATGAACATCAACCGACGGCACCCCCTGGGAAGGAGAAGCCGAAGGAAGAATAGACGGGTGAAAGCCATAATTCATGAAGAAGGGGCTTGAATGAGTAGAATCGCAAACGAGATTGTTGTGCGCAAACTCTGCCCAAGGAATCAAACCGACCCAATCATCCTGGTGTTCGGAAACAAAACATCGCAGATATTGTTCAATTTTCTGGTTGGTACGCTCAGCAGCTCCATTAGACTGAGGGTGATAGGCAGAAGAAAAGTTCAATTTGATACCAAGTTGCGAACAGAAGGACCTCCAAAAACGGGAAATAAATTGGGAACCTCTGTCAGACACAATTTGAGAGGGTATCCCATGTAGGCGAAAAATCTCCCTAGCGAATATCTCGGCCAATTCGGGAGAAGATGGAAGTTTAGGCAGAGGAATGAAGTGTGCCATCTTAGTGAATCTGTCAACCACGGTGAGGATAACAGTCTGTTTTTTAGAGATAGGTAGATCGACAATAAAGTCCATGGCCAAGCAGGACCACGGCTTCTCTGGAACTTCTAAGGGGTGCAGGAATCCACAAGGAAGCGTATGAGGTTGTTTGGTCTTAGTACAAACCTCACATGCAGCGATGAAATCTTTAGTATCCCTACGTAAAGCAGGCCACCAGAAATCCTTAGAGATCAACGCAAAAGTCTTGCGAATACCAGGATGTCCCGCCATCTTGCTGTTATGGAAACACTGCAACAGTTCCAGTTGAAGAGCAGGAGGAACGAAATGTCGACCCACAGGAGTCTGTCTAGGTGCTAAATGTTGTAGCTTAACGATCTCGGCCAGTAACGGAGAATGAATCCTGAGATTCGTATTAGCAACAATATTGCATTTCGGAACTATAGAGGAAAGAACCGGCTCAGGTACAGTAGAAGGTTCATACTGGCGAGATAAGGCATCGGCTTTAGAATTTTTTGAACCAGGTCTATAAGTCAGCACATAGTTGAAGTGAGTCAGGAATAAGGACCAACGAGCCTGCCTAGAGGACAGGCGCTTAGCCTCCCCAATGTAGGACAAGTTCTTGTGGTCCGTCAGGATAGTAATAGGGTGTAAGGTTCCCTCTAATAAATGTCTCCATTCCTTTAAGGCTTTAATGACTGCTAAGAGTTCTCTGTCGCCGATGTCATATCTGCTTTCAGGGCCCGAAAGTTTCCTAGAAAAAAAACCACATGGGTGCAATGGTTTATCTACCCCCAATCTTTGTGACAGAACCGCCCCAACTCCTGTCTCAGAGGCATCGACCTCGAGCAGGAACGGTAAGGTCGTATCCGGATGGACTAGTATTGGAGCAGAAGCAAAAAGTTCTTTGAGACTCTTGAAAGCAGCTAGAGCATCAGTAGACCATGTCTTAGTATCCGCCCCTTGTTTGGTCATATTGGTGATGGGCGCAATAATAGACGAGTAGCCCTTAATGAAGCGTCTATAATAATTAGAGAAGCCAATAAATCTCTGGATAGCTTTGAGTCCCTGAGGCAATGGCCAATCTAAAATAGACTGGAGTTTGTCAGGATCCATCTTAAAGCCCTCCCCAGAAATCACGTATCCAAGAAAGTCTATCTGGGTCTGGTCAAAACTGCATTTCTCAAGTTTACAGTACAAACCATGTTGTAAAAGTTTGTGTAATACCTGTCTGACTTGTCGATGGTGGGTCTCAATCTCTTTAGAGTGTATGAGTATGTCATCCAGGTAGACAATAACACAATCATGTTGAAATTCCCTAAGAACTTCGTTAATCAAATCTTGGAAGACTGCAGGTGCGTTACAGAGACCAAAAGGCATGACCGTATACTCATAATGACCATAGCGGGTATTAAACGCTGTCTTCCACTCATGGCCTTGCTGAATTCTCACCAAGTTGTACGCCCCTCTGAGGTCCAACTTGGTGAAAATCTTAGAGCCCTTTAACCGATCAAAGAGTTCTGTAATCAAGGGGATAGGATAGGCATTCCTGATGGTTATTTTATTCAACCCTCGATAATCGATACAAGGTCTGAGTGACCCATCCTTCTTCTTAACAAAAAAGAACCCAGCCCCGGCAGGAGATGAGGATCTCCTGATAAATCCCTTGTCTAAATTCTCCTGAATATACTCCTCTAAAACAGCATTCTCTTTAGTGGAAAGAGGGTATACATTGCCCCTAGGAGGCATGGTACCAGGTAATAGGTTAATTTTACAATCAAAGGACCTGTGTGGAGGTAGAGTATCAGCGTTCTTTTTATCGAATACTGCCTTTAAGTCCATGTACAAAGGAGGTATCTGTCTCTCTTTAGGCTGGGTAGTAGTGTCAGGTGTGTAAATTACAGCCAAAGGGGATACCTTCTGTAAACACCTCTCCTGACAACCCTGACCCCACGAGAGTATCTCCCCTAACTCCCAATCGATAGTAGGGTTATGTCTCTTTAACCATGGATACCCCAGGACTATGGGAACGGAAGGGGACGAAATAAGCATAAGAGATATACTCTCCTCGTGTAAGATACCAACAGACAGGCTCATGGATATAGTCTCACGAGTAATAACAGGCTCGAGTAGTGGTCTACCATCAATGGCCTCAACGGCCAAGGGGGTCTCTCTTAACTGGGAAGGAATAGTGTGCTTAGTGGCAAAGGCTTGATCGATAAAATTCTCAGCAGCGCCGGAATCTATCAATGCCACGGTCTTAAGTACTTCCTTCTTCCATGTTAAAGAAACTGGTAGTAAAAGCCTGTGATTTTTGTAATTATGCGTAGAGGACAAAATAGAAACACCCAAGGCCTGTCCTCTAGAGAAACTTAGGTGCGGGCGTTTCCCGAGCGAACAGGACAATTCAGGCGTAAATGACCTCTGACTCCACAATACATACACAATCCCTCCCTTCTCCTGTACAGTCTCTCCTCTTCTGAGAGATGAGTATTGCCTATCTGCATAGGTTCAGGAATCAGTGAGGTATTGGACTCAGGACTTAGAAATGCGGGTGCTAATTTAAAGGCAGGTCTTAGGTTCCTCTCTCGAGTGTTCTGTCTCTCTCTTATACGTTCATCAATACGAGAAATGAACGAAATTAAGTCCTCTAAATTCTCTGGTAGCTCCCTAGTAGCAATTTCGTCAAGGATAACATCTGATAACCCGTTCAAGAATACATCCATATAAGCCTGTTCATTCCACTTAACTTCTGACGCCAGAGACCTGAACTCTAGTGCATAATCCACTAATGTTCGGTTCTCCTGTCTCAGGCGCAACAGTAATCTGGCTGCATTGACCTTTCTACCAGGGGGGTCAAAAGTTCTTCTAAAAGCAGCTACAAAGGCAGCATAATTGTATACCAACGGGTTATCGTTCTCCCATAATGGGTTAGCCCATCTCAGAGCTTTCTCAATGAGTAAGGTGATAATAAACCCAACCTTTGCCCTATCGGTAGGATAGGAGCGAGGTTGCAATTCAAAGTGAATGCTGATCTGGTTTAAAAAACCACGACACTTCTCAGGTGACCCACCATAACGTACAGGTGGAGTAACACGGGAAGAGGCACCTACAGTAGCTACCTCTAGGCCTGAACCTACAGAGGAAATAGGAGTAGGACGCGTCTCCTCTGGAGGATTATTAGCACGAGACAACAATGCCTGTAGTGCTAAGGCCATTTGGTCCATTCTGTGTTCCATGGCGTCAAACCTGGAATCAGAGGAACCAACCTGACTGTTTGTACCTGCAGGATCCATTGGCCCTGTCGTAATGTCAGGATCGGGACAGGGATCCAACACGCAAAGTACAAACAGGTACAGGGTACGTATACCGGTCCTTAGAATGGCCGGGCTAACGTACAGAGAGTATAGAGAATGGTCAGAGACAAGCCGAGGTCGAGGGAACGAGAAGACAGGTAAGCGAGGAACAAGCCGGGTCAAGGATAACGGAGGTAAACAGAGTAAGGAAACAAGCCGGGTCGAAACCAAAAGGATAACTGAGAAACACCAGAGCACTGTGTGACTAGACAGGCTAGAACCACGACAGGGCAATGAGCAACAGGGCGAAGTATGTTTAAATACCCTGGCTAGAGAGGATAGACACGCCTCCGACGAAACCTGATTAGTCTGTCTCGGACTGAGTGACAGGTCGTTCCGGATTGGCGTGATGACGTCGGCCTCCGGGCACCATGCTACAAAAGGAAGAGACTCCCTCGCGGCCGGCGTTATTGTGACCGGGTCGACCGCGAGGAACAGAGGAAACATGGCGTCCGGACGGATGAGCGTCTAAGTCTCTACCTCTCTCGGAGGTAGAGACTTCAGGTACCCTGACACTAATGTAATTAAAGGACCACTCCACTCTTCCAACCCACCCCCCAAAAAACCCTCACAGTTTAGTTAATATACTTTCAATGAATACATATATGCATATGTATTCATTGCAGCCTTTGTAAGCCCCTCCCATCTTTTCCCTGGAAGAGACTTCAGTCTTTTCACAGGGAAATAACCAGTAATCAACTCATTGAGAAGCCTCTGGCTTGGCCCAGCGTGCACGTGCAAGCCGCCGCTTGTGCACCTCTGAAGCTGGTCTGAGGTCTGTTAGGGAAAGAGGGGGAGGAGGGCACGCTCAAGTAGAGCGTGCCTGCGACTTCTGTTAGCTCGAGTTGGAAGGAATCCTCCCTGGCTGTTTGATTGACAGCCAGGGGGGAGTTACCCAGTTAATTTATAAAAGTGCTGATTTCTCATAGATATCAGTACTTTTATAAACTGGGGTTAAATGAGGGTACTCGTCACCCATAAAGCACTTCAGCAAGCTGAAGCTCTTTTGGGGTGTGGAGTGGTCCTTTAAGTAAATGACCATTATCATAAACCCTTGAGATTTATTAAACCGTAATGGAAATTTTGTAACATAAAATAACAAATAATTTTTCATAAACCATCCATTTAATAAATAAAGACTTGCTCTTTTATGCTAATGATATGTACTGATTTTCAGTCCTATTTAGCACCCAGTTTAGCAAATAAATTGAAAATAGCACGGGAAGTAAAGGCCGATGATTTTGCTAAACTTGAACCACATCATGTTCCAAAAATAAAAATGACCAGCACATATACGCATTGAAGTGAGAACAATGACTGGAGAAACTGTGTCCTTTTCAAGTCCTGTCAAATAAGTAGAATCTACTTTAAAATTGAGGTGAAATACTGAGGTCACAATTTGTTTGCATTGCAGAGGCACTAGTAATATGATGTGCACCGTGATATATTTTTTATCTGAAGCCTATTTCAACTTTCCAGGATAACCCCGGTACATTAATTTTCCCTTGATGTAGCAGCTGAAATCATATCCTTCTCTTTGTTGTGAGGCTCTTGTTGTATCCTCTGTAAATTCACCTTCTGAATTCTGATTTCTCACCGGCTACAAAGTTCTCTTCTTCTATTCTCAAGCTTTCAGAAGCAATAATATGATTTTTTCACCCTTTACTATTTTTTTCTATTAAGGCCTGGCTTTTGATTTCTCCATTACTACTTTCTTTAATTAATGTGTTTTCCGTAGCATAATTTTTCCATTGAGGGGATAATCAATGGTTTTAAAACCTGCGTTTTAGGATTTAAAGGAGCACAATTTTTTCCTTTGCCTGTCTAGAATGCTGGTTCCCCCTTTTTAAAAACTAATTTAAATTGCAATTAAACAAACCTTTATCACAGGATCAGGACAGACTCCTTCCTACATCCGAATCCTCCTCTGTTTACATCATTAATCTTTCATAACTTAGTCCAGTCCATCACCCTCATCTAGCAATGTGGGGCACTGGTGGGCAGGTAGAAAAGGTTGGCAAATGACATGAACTGCTTCACTCTTGCCACCGATGGGGTAGGCCTGTCCTGAAAACGAATAGTCAGGTCATCCTTCTATGAATGCAAGTCAATCTGACTGCCAATGATGCGGGTCAGCCTATAAAGGGTTAACTACGCAGAGAGCGCGATGACAGTGCCCTGAGAATTGCGTGTGTGACTGATAAGGTGCTTGTGCTACCTGGAAACAGCGGTGCTATCCGGAGACAACCTGGCAACAAACCTAAAAAAGATGGAAAAATCCCTAAAATAGGGACGGTTGCACCAAAATCGGGACAGTTGAGAGGCCCACAAGTCAGATGCTTCTTATGGAGAAGCACAGACTAAACATGGCCCCTCCACTACTTCATTCACTCCAGTAAAATGTTTATATAACATTTACTGATGTGAAGTAATCAAGGAACTGTTACTTCTCTGGAATAAATATACAATCCTCAAGTTTTAGTTCTGGATAGTGAATTCAGTGGATGCTTTCTGCATCTTTTACAGATAGTCAGATTTTGTCAAAATATCGAAAAAAAACATTACAAATGCAGATAAAGGGCATCATGTAGTCAAAATATTTTCTTTGTCTGAATTTTAAAATGTGTTTAAAATGGAACAAGTGAGTAACTGGTACCTAAATGAACTGTTGCTACAGCAATGAGGTGGATAATTAGTCTAGAATTCTATGTGCATTATCCATTTCATTCTCTTTCCTACTTTTTGACCAAACCTATGCTGAATCAACTGTTGCTTTTGTGAATGAGAATATTTTTTTCTTTTACTTCCGAAAATATTAACACCTAAATTAGGAGAGAAAATCCCTTTTATGTTGTCTAATCAATGTTCTGCATGCATTAATTACCGCACAGTTATTAGCAGTAATAAAAAGCAGGCTGTGTCTGCTTAACATTTCTTGTACAACTTTTAGCTGTGCCTTTGTGTCCGGAGCACATTAAGATAATGTATGAATGGCTTTGCAAATGAACCCATAGTCTTTAAACTTTAGCCGTATATGCAGAATGAGATGTTTTTTTTTAGCAGTTTTGCAGTTGCTAAGCTACAGGCTTTTAACACGGCAATAGGTGAGATTATTGCATTTTTTTCCCCTATTTCATTTTCTAAAAGAACGTTTTGCCATGTGAGCTTAAATAAATTAATCAATTAATAAAAAAAGAACTGTGTGGAAAGGAAATGGATGGAGAAACGTGATTGGCTAACTGATTCAAACCAATCACATCATTATTTTCAAGCATGACACATTGGAATCTAAAACTCCTGCCCTATACAGTAAAGCTCTTTGACTGGTTTTTAATCGTTGCCTTAATGGTTTTATATTATGAATTTCATATTCAGGAGTTCAGCTCAAGAGTATCACATTCTCTGAACTTGCTACTGAATCTTAGTAAATAACAATACAATCAAGTGTAATAACAGATTTATTTATCGTCATTTCATTGCAGTCAGCTATAGCCAATAATTTCCTTTGCAGCTTGAGTTTAAATGGCACTTGCGGAAGTACTTTGCATGTTACTTTAAAGGTAAATCAGCAGTTTTATAAAGCTCCTAGGTTTACACCTTTGGCTGTCAATGAGATAGCCAGGTGTCACGAATTTACCTATGTCTGACACCCGTGCTGCTCCCCTCCTCCGGTCATTTGGGCATAATGCACAGTGTGGCCGCATTCCCTCAGTCCTCAGGCCGCGCGGGGTTGCAGGGATGACGTGGACCAATGGGAACTCTTTTGAGCCTATTTAAGGCTTGTTTCAGTCTCCATTCATTACCCTATACTGGTTTCTGTATAGATCCTCGCTTTGTGCTCCTAGTGAATCCCTAGTGATTTTTTTGTGTTTGACCTCTGCTTCGTATTGACCTTGTAATTTCTAGTATCCTGACCCGGCTTCATGTTGACCTTGTGATTTCTGGTATCCTGACCCAGTTTTGTATTGACCCTGTGATTTCTGGTATCCTGACCCAGCTTCGTATTGACCTTGTGATTTCCGGTATCCTGACCCGGCTTCGTATTGACCCTGTGATTTCTGGTGTCCTGACCCGGCTTCGTATTAACCTCATGATTTCTGGTATCCTGACCCGGTTTCGTATTGACCCTGTGATTTCTGGTATCCTGACCCGGCTTCGTATTAACCCTGTGATTTCTGGTATCCTGACCCGGCTTTGTATTGACCCTGTGATTTCTGGTATCCTGACCCGGCTTCATATTTGTCTTTGTGTTCGACTTTGTCTTGGCTCTGAGTATTTCTGTAATCCTGACCTTGATATATCTTGATCTTGTTTCTTGCTGTATTAATATGTTAAGTCGGCCATTCTAAGGATCGGTAATATGTCTTTCGGTTCCACCTTTTATGGGTTTCCACTTTCCTGTGTGTTGGGGTAAGACTCCCGTGACACTAGGAGGGTGGTCTTCCTCACTTACTGTGAGGGCTTCTCATAGAAAAGCATTGAATTACATTTGTATTAAATGCTTTTCTGTAAGAAGCATTCTATTGGTGCACCAGTGCTTGGCTTGACCTGGGAGATCCTCAATAGTTAGAAACTCCCAGAGTTTGAGCGGTACTGGGACAAAAAAGCTCTCATTACAAATAATTATAAATAGAAAAACAAATTATATTTGAATTCATCATCTTTGCAAATGGCAGGTTTAACTAAGTTTAACTAAGACATTAGTAATATAATATAATAATATATCAACAAACAGTAGCAGAATTCGCACAGCATTTAAATTGATTTACTTTAAAAAAAAATACAGAAATTTTATATATCGTCTTTGTAACTTCAAGTTACTCTGTATGCCGTGTGGTCAAAGCAGCTGACAATAGGTGAACCTATTTGTTACGAATGGATGATGCTCCACTAGATAGGACATCTTACATTACAGAAGACGAAAAAAAAAAAAATCTCACATGTAGTGTATTAAACAGCAGGCTTGTCTTAAATTCAAGCATAGCCATTTCTACCTGCCTCCTACAGAGAGCAGAATTATTCTTTGAATTAAATGGAAATCAGGCTTCAAACTAGTACAGATATTGGATGAAAGAGGAAAAAATGGGACATTTAGATGCTGGATAGAGCTTTTCGTCTCATCTCTGGAGCAAATTTCAGTTCCATATCTGGATTTACACAGATAAAGATAAAAAAGCTAAGGGTGAAGGTGAAGTTAACATCCAAACCTTGTTTATCTGATTTCTTAAACTATCAGATTGTAAAGATTCATATTAAACAAGAAACTATTATTATATTTATAAAGTGCCAACAAATTCCATAGCGCTGTACAATGGGTGGACTTACAAACACGTAATTGTAACCAGACAAGTTTGATGCACAGAAACAGAGGGGGAAACATGCTAGAGGGAGTGGGGTGGTGACACAAAAGGTAAGGGAAGTATTAGGGAAGTAGATTGGTAGAATAGTATTTAATGAAGACTTAGTATGTTTTTTGTTTGTTTGTTTTTGGAGCCATTAACAGTTTAAATGATATGCTTTTGTGAAAAAGTGAGTTTTTAATGATTTTTTGAAGGAGTGGAGACTGGGTGAGCGTGTAATGAAAAGTGCAGGGCGTTCCATAGGAACGGTGAAGCCCTACAGAAGTCTTGAATGCGAGCATCAGAGGTGGGAGTATGAACAGAGGATAGATGCAGGTCTTCGGTAGAGCGTAGGGGCCTAGACGAGACATACTTGTGAATTAGGGAGGATAGATAGGTGGGAGTAGCATTATGTAGAGATTTAAAAGCAAGAATCAGAATTTTACATAGACACATATAGCTTACGTGAAGCCAATGCAGGGACTGACAGAAGGGGGAGACGTGGGAGGTGCGGACAGACAGGAAGAGGAGCCTCGCTGCCACATTCATTATAGACCACTAATAAGTGGATAGCAGTAGTCAAGACGAGAGAAAACAATGGCATGGAGCAGCACCTTAGCTGCATCTGGCGTTAAGCAGGGGCGGATGCGCGCAATGTTTTTTTTTTAGATAGAAGTGGCAGGATTTGGCGATTGATTGGATATGAGTGGTGAAGGAGAGGTCAGAGTCAAAGAGAACACCCAACCAGCAAGCCTGCGTGGTGGAGCTGATGGTAGCACCATTAATGTGGAGTTAACCATTAATAAATAATTATGCACGATGAGAAAATTCAATTTGGCAAAGCCATTTATCACGAAAATAGAAAATAGTTTTGGATGCCTGAATTTTGGCCATAGGTCAGTTCAGCTGTGCAGAATTTCGGTACCGATAACCCGAATCGGAAATGAAACAATTATGTACGTATTTTACAGTACACTGATGGAAGCTATTTTCTGCCATCTGGATTACAGATCAAGTGAGAAAAAGTAACCAAAAGAGGAAAAACCGGAGGAGCAGTAAAAAAAATTCTAAATCCATATATTTAAATAAATAAATAATATATAAATATAATTATGTTACTGCTTCTCTTTTTTCCCTTCTAGTGGTCAATTCTCACTTAAAGGGACACTCCAGGCACCCAGACCACTTCGGCCCATTGGAATGGTCTGGGTGCCAACTCCCATCACCCTTAACCCCGCAAGTGTAATATATAAAAATTGCAATAATTACCTTGCAGGGTTAAGTCCTCCTCTAGTGGCTTCTATCAGACGTTCTTAAATGACTTTTGGGTCACTTAAACGATGCTGGACGTCCTCACGCTATGCATGAGGACCTCCAGCGTCGCTGGAATCCCCATAGGAAAGCATTGAATAAAGCATTCCTGTGGGGAGGTCTAATACGCGCGTACAGCCATTGCCGCGCATCCGCATTAGGTCTCCCCCGCTGGCGGACATCATTGGGGGAGGAGCGAGGGCGGAGCCTGGTCCAGCGTCGAGGGACATCGGCACTGGATTCAGGTAAGTGTCTGAAGGGGTTTTAACCCCTTCACCAACATGGAATGGGGAACAGGAGAAAGGGGGGCACTGTAGGATTCTCTAATGCCAGGAAAACAGGTTTGTTTTCTTGGCACTGGAGAGGCCCTTTAATCTGTGAATATAATCAACATTTAGTGACTTTCACCTATCTATCAATCATCTTTCATTTTTTCACAGCATTCATCTCTTTTATAATATTGGCACAACAGGGGGACAGTTCAATTGGTTCATGATTGCGGTACACTTCAGCTTTGTGTTTGGGAATTCGACTGATAACCCATTCTGCCCAAATTCACATTAATTGCAGTTTGGACCAAAATATATATGCAAGTCTAATATATATAATGTACATGGACCTACACTTAGAAAAATACAGAATGTGTACATAGATAGACAGACAGGTGGACCAAATAGGATATTTCATTGTTGTGTATATATTTGCATAATTTTGACATTTATTAATAGGTCACTGTTTGGTTCATAAGGTAATACCAGAGGGAAAAAAAAAATATGTATTTGTTAACATATGTTGTTTTTCCTGTTCGTTGTGTTATTTATAAAGAGAAATTAATGGTGCAAATTCCTAAAGTGGGCCACGCACCATGGAAACAAAAGGAACGTTGCTGCAGAATGCTACACTTTTAGAACTTCCGTTACACATCAGATGAGTAATTACATAAAGGATTATTTATAATTGAACATTTTAGTCAAATAGCAGCAGCTATGTTTCCGCATCATTTTCTTTATAGAAACATTTGAGGCTGCATTATGTATAGAAAGATTCATTAAAAATGTAGCAAGCTCTGTCCAGACTAACAAGTAGCAAGCACCTGTCAGTCACTGGTAGAAATGCCATTACTTTGTTGAGTCTATCCAATAAACCACTGCTCTTAAGGGGCTTATGGAATACGTAGCAAAGCGCAAAAACGGCTGTTACATTCGTCAGAAAAAAATTATAGAATCACTACCCATGCTGAACACAACTGCACTCCATGTCACGTATATTTGTATGAAACTCAAAATGCAGTACTTACACTAGCAGAGAGAAAATAAACAAAAGTCATAGGCAAGCAAATCTAAAACGGCAAGGCAGAAGCAAGGTCAGGCAATCCAACAGTCTAATATCCAGGTAGCAAAGGTTCAGCCACAGTGAGCGAGTCCAAGGTCAGGTAAAAGAGGAATTCAGGAGAACAGGAAGAACAGGTAGTGACAGGTGTGTAGCACAGAACAACTGCAAAATGGAAGCTCAGCTATTCTAGATTAAAATAGGGTCCAGACAAAAGGCACATTTATTTGACAAGCCTCTATAACACCCTATCGGTGCATTGGCCCGCCATGGAGGTAAGTAATTGAGTAATGTGCTCAGCCGTGCTGTCCTGAGGCATGATTTTGCACTCCTCCTAGTCATTGCAGGCCGTCTCCTGCTTTTGTGCATGTGAGCGACCTGTGGAGATCTCCGTCAGAGCAGCAAGGGAGCAGGGGAAGTGGTGACACCTGCAATCACACAACTGTAACTTCTTTATTGCAAGCTGTGAAGGAACCTACAATACACAGGCAGCAAAAAAAAGCATGACAGTACTTGAGCAGGCATGGAGTAGCATCGTTGTGTCATGTCTGTGAGTGAGGGGAATGACACACAGTCACAAAACATATGTAACAATGCACAGATAGATGCACAGACACATAACATACAACATGCCTTCCGTCAATTGGGGACATTGTAGATGTTGTACTCATTCGTCACAATTGTCCTGGTGCTTACTTCCTACATCCTCTAGCTGCAGCAATTTTTGTAAAAGGTTGAAGTACATGTAAGTGTGTACAGTGGCACAGATTTAGCACCATATTCTATGTAAAGAGTGCAGGTTGTAAAACAATCCACAAAGCCAGTGGTTGGATGGTTTATGAATGTCTCACACCCAGGCTGCAGTCTATTTGCTGCTGCTCTCATTATGAAGTAATTGCTGATATGATATAAGTAGGATTGTAAGTGAACAGATAGGCGTGTGCACGGCGTGTGCCGGGTGTGCCTGGGCACACCCTAATCCCCACGGCCTGCACTATGTGCCTACATGGGCCGGTGAGGGAGATCAAAGGGAGGCAGGAGAGGACCCGGGGAGCTGTTGCCAGCATCCCTGCCGGGTTCCTCTTGCGAGGTCGGAGACCACCAGGGATGGCAGCAGCACGGTCCCCCCTCCCTACAAAAGGTAAGGGATATTAACTAAACGCCCCCCCCCACCCCACACAATAGACACAAACAGCACACACACAGCACCCTTACATAGCACGGACACACTAACAGCACCCACACTCTAACAGCACCTACACACTAACAGCACCCTCACACTAACAGCACCCACACACAAACACACAGCACCGTCACACTAACAGAACCCACACACATACAGCACCCTTACACATACACACACAGCACACACACACACTAACAGACACACACAGCACCCTCACACACAGCACCCTTACACATACACACACATCACACACACACGCTAACATCACCCCTTACACATACAGCACCCTTACACACACAGCATCCTTACATTCACACACACAGCACACACACACTAACAGCGCCCTTACATACACAGCATCCTCACACACACAGCACCCTCACACACAGCACCCTTACACATACCCACACAGCACACATACACTAACAGCACCCTCACACTAACAGCACCCTTACACAGACAGCACCCTCACACACAGCACCCTTTCACATTTGCACACATCACACACACACACTAACATCACCCCTCACACATACAGCACCCACACACATACATCACCCTTACACACAGCAACCTTACACATACACACAGCACACCCACATACTAACAGCACCCTCACACATACAGCACCCTTACACATACAGCACCCTTACACACACACACACACACACAATGCACCCTTACACACATACAGTGCCCTTACACACAGTGCCCTCACACACACAGTGCCTTCACACACACAGTGCCCACACACACAGCGCCCACACACACATCAACTACACACAGCACCCTCACACACACACACACACACACAGAAGTGTATGTGTATGTGTGTGTATGTGTATATATATATATATATATATATATATATATATATCTATATGTGTGGCATGTGTGTTTGTGTTTTAGATGGCACAGCCTTATGCGCATGCCTTTGGGTGGACACATGCTCTTGCCTTTCTCTAGAATCCCTCTGTTAGCATGTCTTAATGGGAGAGGGTTAAGGCTCCTAAACTCCTATTCTCCAAGTTAAGGAGAATAGGAGTTTGACCCCCACCAAACAGGTATGTCCCAGTGCTGCACATTTAAAGGCCATGCAGTGTACAACGTAATTCACAACAATTTGAATACATGATCTGCTTGTTGATTTAATAATATAGATTATCAATATATATATATATATATATATATATATATATATATATTTATATATTTATATATATAATAAAAATATATTATTCTCAGACAGAAAAGGGGACCCTGAAGGCATATCTTGCCCTGGGTCCTGCAAAATCTCTAGGTAGTCCTGTCGTGGAGTCACCTATAACCGTACATCGGGATTCATGTCATAAAATAAAAAAATACCCTCTTTTGCCTGCTGAAATGTTCGGAATTGTGTGCGTGCGCATGTGTGCAAGCCTGGTGGTTATTGTGAAAATGGCTGAGTATATACCCTTTGATTAATTCATAGCATTCATTTTATGTACGAGCCAGACAAACTCCTGGCTAGGTAGTCAAACTGAACTTTTCTTACAGACACTGGAATCACTGGAGTGAGGTCAAATGAGCACTTATTTCAGGTAAACCTATTTATTTTCAAGGAAATTTTAATTATTATTATGAATGTAATGTGGGTTTAAATATACAGCTCCCCTCCCCATATCTGTCTCTGGCACAGAAAGCTTAAAGGAATCCGGGAGTTTATTTACACACGTTCATTGATCTCTGCCGAATTGATGCTTTGACTGACTTGCCCTCTCAAAATTGAAGTCACCACCACTGTCTGCCCAGTATTCACTCCAATAAAAGGTTAAAGGTAAATAGTAAAAACGATTGCTCTGTGATCATCTGAAGAAAAATATGACTCTCTAGATATACTATATATATATATATATATATATATATATATATATATATATATATATATATATATATATATTTGTTTTCATATATATAGTATGCTGTATATACATATATAATTAATTATTTATTTTAAACAACATAGTTAATACAGCCTCGGTAAAGCCGCATGGTGATGGATTTGAAAACGAAATATTTTTCATTTTTTTTGGCCTTAAGCAAATACCTCTTTTGCTCATAAATAGTGTGTCCTTATGAGCACAGATAAAAATTTGCATGGTTCCTAGCTCAGTAACAGTAATGCTATTCATCAGCATATTAGGAATCAGTCCCTCTGTGATATCAACCCTCCTTGAATTCATATGAACTGAGTTTTTATTACTTTTAAAATTGACTACTGAGTTCTGATATTCATTCTATTAAATTGTGCAAATAACCTATGGATACTGCACTCAATGCCTTTTAAATGGTTCCCTAATCTAGCTGCGATTTGATTTAAGTACCGAACAGATTATTAACCCCGTAAGTACCTCACTCAATGTACTCCAATTACCACAATTATGATAATACATATGTGCCATATTGGTAATAGCCCGTCTATCCATCCCAGGGCACGCAAAGGCCATTGCCATGTATAATTAAGATGTGTTATGTCTAGGATGGCCTAAAAATTGTCTAATGTCTTTCCCTTTGCTCATCCAAGAGAAAAAAAAAAGGAAAAAATATAAATACAGCTTATACTGGGAGTTCCATAGCAGCAGGTATTAACACTGCACTCTGAAGGGATTTTGCCAGAATTCTCCTAAAGTACTCACAAGTGTCATTTCCATATTTAACTAATTTCAGTTTTTAATTAGCTCCTTGTGAAAAATGAGTGTTCATGCTGAGCGAAGCTGTCAGAGCGCTCTCCTGTCTCTTTTCTTGCCTCTCAGGACAATTAAAGGCAAAACAGTTGATGCGATGCTTAATGCGATCATGTACGACTTGTTCGAGCTGCAATAATATTTGTGGGCAACAACCCAGTGACACTGCTGGTCTTGCTGATAAAACAAAGATTAATTCAGAAGGATCTGTGAATGAGAGGTCAGCACAAACGATGACTTCAATTGAATTCAATCCTTGACAACAATACAAGTATTTGTGTGCCCAAGTAAAATAACTGAATGTCAGCAGCAGCACCATCATTTGTATTCCGGAGCAATCCCAACGCAGAATTTGTAGAACGGTCTTTTGCCAAGACTTGTGCATCAGAAAGAGCAACAACCAACTTACACCCGACAGTATTTGCACAAATAATTTAGAATTCTCGTGCTTTGATGTGTTTTTGTTTTTTTTTCCTTTCCACTCATGAACTTCACACACAGAAAGATAAGACATTCAGGGACTGCAACCCATCTGGTTTGTTGGTTATGCAAAACCCGTAGCTTTGGCAGCCAAGACACATAACATCCAATATTAAAAGCCTGCTACTGAATATCTGCATCTTGGCCAGGGGAGATTAATGCAATTACAAGCTAAAATGTGTGTTTTGGCTTTCTCTGCTTGCCATGTGATCATACTGTGTATCTAAGTTATTTTGGATGGGGAGGAAATGCCTAATAGAGGTTAGAATTTACATTGCAGTTCATTATACAAATAAAATATGTTTTGCTTTCTGATACAAACTGCTATATATATATATATCCATATATATATATATATATATATATATATATATAAAGAGAGAGAGAGAGAGAGAGAGAGAGAGAGAGAGAGAAATACTGTGTATATATATATATATATTATTTAATATATTGTTTTAATGAGGCTAAACATATTTTTTATTTTAATTATTGTACAGGGTAGAAGGAAACGCAGGTTTAATTCATCAAAGGGAAGGCAATCCCATTGCTTTCAAATAAGAGTATTCATTCAAGGGTTAGTGATATGCTGTGTGGATATCAAATAGGTTTCTGTGTGAAAAACATGAGCAAGTATTAAAGTGTTATTTCTGGAATATGACACATTTCATTTGGTGTCAAATACAGTTTGCAAAATTGTGCAATGTTGCTTGCTTGCTAATAAGGGGTGTGCATATCAGTTCATATAGGTCGTTACAAAGATTTTTTTTTAATTAAAAAGTCACAAAATGATAGGATTTTTAACCTGTGGTACCTGATTAAGAGATTTGCTGCTTATCCACTATTTGTGAGTGTTTTGTTTTTTTAAAGAAAATAATTAGATAGACATCTTCACTACCCCATTTAGTCTTCATGAAATACCATAGACAGATCCTATTACATACACAGAAGAGTGTAGGACACTTCACCTAAAGTATAAAAAAAAACACTGTTCCCAGGGTCCAAACACAAAGTGATCATGTTTTAGTTATGCACCCATGGTAAAGGATGTATTATATAAACCTTGTTATGAACCAGTGTGCTAAATAGCCAGGATTACAAATATTGACGTGACTTTCATTCCAGAGTCATTATATAATCAATAACATTTCTTACTTTCCATAAGTATGGGATGAGTGTTTTCAATCCACAAATCTCATAACCTTTTTCTACCAGTAAAGTTGCCATAGTTAGAATTAAGTATTTACTTAAAACTGGACTTAACTACATTTATCATCAATAAAGGGCACTAAAACAACTTTAACTAAATAAAGTGGTTAAGGTGCTAGGGGACCCCTTACCTCAAGGGGTTAAGCTGTTTTTGAATGGTTTAACACCAAATTTGCCTCCAGCATCAATGTTCACATTCCTCTGGCGACATTCAACTTCCGAATTTTCAGATTCAGGAAGCGCAGGGCGCCGCTGGGCAGGCTTGAGCAAGTACATACATCTTAAAATTCAGATACTGGATGCCTCCAGGGAAGGAGTGGACATCCCCACTGGATTCAACTTTGGGGTTAAACCATTCAAGAATGGTTTTTAACAAGGCATGACCTCTTATTGTGTCAGGGTTTAAGGTGAGTGTTTCACTATCTTTAAATGTCATCATCCGCCAATGTAAAAGAATTTATAGGGCCTCTTTTCACCAAACCAATTGCGGTAACAGTGTTGTTGAAAGGTATTTAGTGATATTGTGTTTGCATTATCATTGCTAATGACTCATCGTCAATAATTACCAAACATTAGATCGTCATATTTCATACATTCCATTCTGTATGAATCGTATAATTTACATTCATTGGATTTTACAACTTTTGCATATAGACCACTTTTTTTTTCAATATAAAGGAAAAATTTAAGAAAATAATTGAAACATTAATAACAGGTAATAAAATCCAGTCTCAACCATGCTGTATCTAGCTTTAGACACATACTGAGGGTAACATATCTCGATTCTAGCATTAACAAATAATGATGTATGGATTCGAATACCAACTGGGTAAAAAAAGAATTAATATGACGTGATTACATGGTAATAAATCTAATGGTAAGGGTTAACAAATACATTAACCCTGTAGGGATTGCATGAAAGCAATATGTTCATATTTAACAAATACGAAGAAACACCCACCATAGCAGCCATAAATAACCGTATGCTATTCTTTTTATAAGAGTTCCATCAATGTTACCATTAGGATAGATTACTTTCCCTTTAATAGAATTCATTTTGTTTACATGTTTAGATGAACGTCGTGCGAAATCCTTGATTAATTGCTGTTGGCAAAACTCCCACTTAGCTTAGAACAGTTCTGTTCATACTATGCCCTGCTTAGTAACTTAATTAAAAGTTGCATTGTAAGCAGGAATTTTTCTTTTACTATTGGGAAAGTATATTATTTAGGGAGCCTCACTGGTAATAGCCCAGTATGCCATAATTATTTGTTGATATTAATGTTTGGGAAAAAAAACATTTATACCGCCTACAGTTAGCGTTTTATAATAGCAAGCAACCATCTTTGTAATTTTTTATGCCGCTAAATATTTGCATCGTGAATGTGAGATAGTGAATCAGACCGTGATCCATACTAATCGTGTAGAAAAAGAAATAATCTGGAGGGAAAAAAAAAAAGATAACCCATTTTTCATTGTATATCCACCATCAGCATATATGACAAAATGACATTTAATTCTGAAGACAACAGACCTGTTGAATACACAGGAACAAAGACCCTGAAATGTCAACGAAAATGTACCGTGTGATGTATGAATCAATAGATGTCTATGAAGATCATATCAAGAAACTTGAATCAGAAGAACCTAAGGCCAGAACAGTATAATATTGCTTTTGTTGGACCCCCTCCCACCCCTTTCTTGAAATGATGGTGGAACATATTGCCAATTTAACCCATTCCTCTCGCAGAGAAAAAGCACAGCTTAGTAATGTTACTCTGATCTCTTCATTAATTAGGCTTGGCAAACTAGGAGGCTCGACTGCTATAGCACCTTAACAGTCAAGATAATAATGATGCACATAAGATGAAAATTTGAGGTATGGATTTCAGCCTCCTTTTAACAACATTTAACTGGCTTTATAGCCATAAACAAAGCAGTTAACATTTACAAACCTTCCAAAAGTTTCATTTCGATAGAACCACCCTTTGAAATGATATATTACAGGCTGGTAACAGAGAATTTTCTTACCTGACCATTTGGCCAGTCAGAGTCAACTAGGACAACTATAGTATAACAAAATAAGACAAAAGGAACAAAAAGTAAATACAAAAAGAACAAGAGGGTGGGAAATTAAATGGGAATATTCAAATTATACATACATAGATACACAGATTAAGCTTGTTTGTCAATATGATGTGTCATTTACAAAAAGAAACAGGAACCGCACTCCTTAGGATAAATTACCCATGGTGCATCTGTATCGTAATGTATACCAGAATATCAAAGATGGTCCAGGGAGACTGGGGTCAAATATTAGACATTTCTATTGGAACTGCATTTATCAAACCAGTGCATTTCAAACACCTCAGTAAAAGGCGAAACTTCGCACTGGTTTTACACATAAAGTTCCAATAAAGCTGGATATTACTTGACCCCAATGTGTCCGCACCTTCTTTGATATTCTAGTAGTATGATGTGTGTCTGTGCAGATGAAGGTGAGAGTGTCATAGAGTCAGTAGAGACTTCAAACTGTTTCACAGGACTAATGTGAGGTTTTGTATGTGAGTTAGAACAAAAAGAAAATATAAGGAGACGTATTTTCACACTTTGAATGGCTAACCTTGAAAGGGCTAGCATAGATTAAAAAAAATAAAAATAAAGGGGAACCAGAAATATCGAGAGTTGTTAAATGAAAGCCATGGTGAGGTAAGTCAAAACAAGTAGTCATAAAAAGCCAGGTCATACACTAAAGCAGAAAATCACAATCATGTACTTAAGGATATTAAGAACCAAAATAACCACAATGAACCACCATGAATACAGCTTGACTGGAGTTTAGAGAGGACAGAATTCAGTCATCATTCAGCTGTGACTTGAATACTCTGAAAACCCTTTCTGCAGATTCAGCTCTCAGCATCACCATCACAACCAAATCAGTAGACAAGAGATCACAGTTGGAGAGCGCAGTATGTGAGAGACTGCTGGAGATAAATTCAGACACACAACTACAGCAGCTAAGTGTATCTATGGAAGTGGAGAGGGACATATAAACATAAGAGATTTTCAAGGGAGGAAAAACAAAATTGCAAAAATTGTAGACTTAAGGTAGTGAGCAAATCTTCTGTAGATTGATTTGGAGGCAGAGAGGGTGTGATAGACATTTTATTAAAGGGACACTCCAGGCACCCAGACCACTTCTGCCCATTGGAGTGGTCTGGGTGCCAACTCCCACTACCCTGAACCATGCAACTGTAAATATTGCAGTTTTCATAAACTGCAATATTTACATTGCAGGGTTAACTCATCCTCTAGTGGCTGTCTACTAGACAGCCACTAGAGGGCACTTCCTGGTTTATAGCACAGGTTTTCCTGGCACTGGAGTGTCCCTTTAATGTGTAGTGTGGGTAGTTTGCATGAGTGTGCGATTTTCTCCTATAATTTTTAGCAATGTGGGATCATTTGTGGGTTTTAAAAATAAATCTATCTAACTGAAAATAGGTTAAAGGGTTACTCCAAGCATTATAACTACTACAGCCGTCTGGCCTGGTAATGGGGAAAACGGTTAAGTAACTGCTTGTTCCTTTACCCAAGTCTCTGCCAGACTCCAATGCTTCCTGGTGGTCTATTGACGAACTTCAGGCTTTTGCAGACCTGCTGAAGATTGTAAGCTGCTAAGTTGCAGTTCATTGGCTGAGAGTGTCAGATGATCGTTTTCAGCCATTGACTTACATTCTGTGCAACAAAAGTTGCACAGAAATGACATTGGCCAGCCCAACTCCAGGCTGGCAGATGACTCTGCCGAAGGAGGAGTTACAGTTTCAGCAGCAAATGGGTTTTCTCATAGCGAAATGCTACACATACAGACTTTATGCACCATGACTACTCCAAATCAAGTAGTCATGGTGCTTAGAATAACCTTTTAACAAGTTTCTAAGTAGCAGCATGGAAAGCAAAAGAATGGATGGATGGATGGGTGGGTGGATGGATGGGTGGATGAGTGGGTGCATGGATAGATGGAAGGGTGGGTGGTTGGATGGATGAGTGGGTGGGTGGATGGATGGATGGAAGGGTGGGTGGGTGGATGAGTGGATGGATAAATGGAAGGGTGGGTGGGTGGATGGATGGATGGAAGGGTGGGTGGGTGGATGGATGAGTGGATGGATAAATGCAAGGGTGGGTGGATATATGGACGGATGGATGGGTGGGTGGGTGGATGGATGGGTTGATGGCTGGATTGCCAGATGGCCAGACAAATAGATATGTGTTCCAGTTCTTAAATAAGAATTAAGGGGGGGTGAGGGGCGACAAAAAAGCATTTTAGAAACTGCTCAGATCTATTTTATTAAAACATGGCACTATGTGTCATCAATTTACTCCCAGCAACAATTCAGTGAACCTCTGAACACACAATAAAAACTCTGTCATTTGTGTTTGAAAGGTGAAATGATGCTTAGATAGCATAAATAATGTTATTTTTTTCCAATCATAGCTGCACAAAGTATTTGTTCTTCAATGTTGCAATTTCATTTTCAACTATTTCTGCCAAAAAAAGAAAAAAAAAGTTTCATTCCTTCGTAACAGAATAAATCATTTGTTTCTGTGTTATACCAGAAGAGATTTCACTTTCTCTAAAACTCCTGCAGTGAATGAACTCTCCCATTATTATCATGCATTAAAAGTATTTGTCACGTGTCTGCTATGAATCAGAAATGCTTTTACTCTATTGTGTTTCCTATTAAAGAACGTTAAAAAAAAAAAAAGATTACTTGTAACAGGCCAACATATTCCAAGGTAGGCATCCCGCTAAGCTAATAGCTCCACTGCTGGGCTTATCTGCATGTGGATATTTTTGCTCTCTGGACAATGGGCTAGCCATCCATAATCACATAATCGAATACATTTCTGGAGACAGCACACAAAAGGATAATGAAAGTGGATGTGCAATCTGTACCCTCTTGTGTATAAAAATACGAATGCCTTCCATACCTCAGTGATAATCAAGAATTGAAAAAAAAAAATGAAAAGAAAAATCATAATTCCTTCTGTAGCAACCCTGGATCAAACCTGGAGATTGCAATCGGAAGATTGTCACAAGGAGTTCATTTTATGCAGTCACAAGCATTGATTTATGTATCTGCCATTTTGTGCTCTCTGCCTAATCTTGGGTCTGTCATGAGAATGGATTAATGCGGTGCTTCACTTTGTTCTTGTTACGGTTTTAGTTACCAGAAGTAACTACCTAAGACTTTGAGTGGTGCTTTTATAGCTTCTGTTCTGCCCAACTTTGTCATGGTTCAGAACGGTTAATAAAATGTTATATATATATATATATATATATATATATATATATATATATATATATACACACACTCATCTTAGAAATAGATATTCAGAATATAGTGAATTGGTTTGAAAATGTAAAAAAAAATTGGGTGGGGGGGGAGGGGTTTGGCCAGGAATTGTTCAGTTGGGGTTATTTTGGCACTGATATACTTTCAGGTTGGAACTAGTAAAAAATATCACTTAAGCTGGTATGTTTTTTTTTTTTTTTTTTTTTACTAAAAGCTATTTGTAGGACATAAATGCCAAATCATATTGTAATCATATAGCTGTTACCAGATTATTGAACTTGATATCGTACTGTGGTATGGACACGGACGTATTAGCCGCGAGGCAAACAAGGCATTTGCCTTGGGCGGCATTTTCCAGGGGGTGGCAAAAAACGCCGCCCCCAAATGCCCAGGCAAATACCTTGTTAGCCTTGCGGCTAACTGACAATCCGGGCGGGCTGCTGATCGGGCGGCGCTGGCGAGGGAGCACTTCCCCTGCGCTCTCTGCTCAGCTCCCTCGCGCACCGCCTGCAGAGTGATACCGGGAGCCGGAAGATGACGTCATCTTCCGGCTCCCGGTATCACTCTGCAGGCGGTGCGCGAGGGAGCTGAGCAGAGAGCTCAGAGGAAGTGCTCCCTCGCCAGCGCCGCCCGACTGACCAGCAGCCCTCAGGGAAAAGGAGACCCCCCCCAGCACTAATAACTAAAGTACAGACCCCAAAAAGAGCAAGAGTGATGTACTATGTGCTGCATATTTTATCCAATATTTATTATGAAGAATGGACTAGATTTTTGGCGGGGGGGGGGGGGGTGTCTGAGTTTTGTCCTGCCTATGGCAGCACAAAACCAGGATACACCACTGGGTATGGATGATGAGAGTGGTGTTTGACATGCAGATTTCCACACACTAGAACAAGGATAGACAACATTTTGACACTTCAAATGTTGTGGACTGCATTTATCTTAAAGGACCACTATAGTGCCAGGAAAACAAACTCATTTTACTGGCACTGTAGTGTTAATAGGTCCCCCCCACCCTCAGGGTCCCGCCAGGCTCAAGAGGGGTTAAGGGTTTAAACACTTACCTTTTCAAGCACCAGGCTCCCTCGGTGCTGGGGACTCTCCTCCCTCTTCCGACGTCACCTGCCGAATGCGCATGCCCAGCAAGAGCCGCATGCGCATTCAATCAGTCCATAGGAAAGCACTGTGAAAATCAAATTATTCATGCCAATCACCACCAAAGTAACATTGAACAGATATTGTGGTTGGACATTTGCCAAAAATCTAGTCCATTCTTCATAATAAATATTGGATAAAATATGCAGCACATAGTACATCACTCTTGCTCTTTTTGGGGTCTGTACTTTAGTTATTAGTTTGCAAGAAACAAAAAGTAATCAATTAATTTTTCATAACTTTCAGCTATATCTTTTCCCTCATTCACAAATGTATACATAACCTACAGGTGCGGTATTGAGGACACATTTAAGTTCCTACTTAAAGCTCTACAAGTAATTCATTCAGTGAACAAACAACCCCAGAAAGAATCGGGGTTGTAGTTGCTCTAGCAGTGATTCTATTGGAGTTGCTGCATAGTACATACAATACAAAAATGAAAAAAAAAAAAATGACTTTTTCAAAACACCAAAAAGCACAATAAGGAAAAGTGTCTCGCTACTCCTTTAACTCTTACCCATGATGCATCCTGCAGTGTTTAGTGAAGAAATATCTGCTATAAGCCTCTTGTGAAGCACCTGGATTATCTTCCGAAATACAGAGGTGGCCTTATTCCATCCGGGAAATTAATCCACAGAGCAACACAACTCCAGAAACAACAGGTTATAGATTCGGTCACTATTTTGTATCTATATTTATAGATTAAATACAAGTATGGTGTCTTTTAAACAAAGCCTGGAACAACACGAACAATAATAAGTAAGAGTGTATGACATATATTCGCAACAGGAATAACAACAAGCCGATGCTTTTTTTGTAGTTGTCAGGTTTTGTGATTTAATGAGCAGACAGTGAGACAGCTCAATGTGAATTGTACCTGCTGCAATTTGTACGAATGGACATCATTCCGGTGACAGCAAAAACTACAAAAATTACCTTAGGCAATCGCTATGGTATATTTTTGTGAATAGATACCTCCGCAAACTTGTGGCATGGTTTGGAATCCTAATCTTAGAGAAAATCGACGGTAGTTTTAAATAGGAAAGATAGCACTAGCAAGACAGATTGCAATTTTGGGTGTATTACAGTATACAAATAATTTAAACACGAAATATATACTGCTTTATTAGTAACAAGGTCCTGAAAATATTTATTAAAAGGATAATATAGTCACCAAAACAACTTTATTTTAATAAAGCAGTTTTGGTATATACATCATACCCCTGCAGTCTCAATGCTCAATACTCCAGATAATTGAAAGTGCATTTCATTTAATTTATAACTATCACAGAACTTCAAAAATACTACACCAGGGGTAGGCAACCTTCAGCACTCCAGATGTTCTGGACTACATCCCCCATAATGCTCTTACATCCATAATGCTGGAAAAGCATCATGGAAGGTGTAGTCCAAAACATCTGGAGTGCCGAAGGTTACCTATGCCTGTACTACACCATATTACGTTTCTTATGATCTTATTCCCTATATCACTCCGAACTCGAGAACACCACCACAGGTGCTGCTTCCCTGCATCCCCCTTTTGTCATATCACCCAAGTACCAGAAAGAAGAGACT